>NC_090821.1:62802855-63407675 GCF_000390325.3 Nicotiana tomentosiformis | reverse complement strand
CTTTTACTTTTTCTTAAAAAATTTCAGCTACCTTTACTTTTATTTTTTAATTCCAACTTTCTTTTCCTTTTCATTAATTTTTACATTCTTTTACTTTGTTTTTTAATTTTTCACTTTCTTTTACTTTTTTTTATTAAACAATTTCCACCTACTTTTACTTCTACTTTTCTTTTAATTCCACTTTATTTTACTTTTTATTAAATAATTTTCACCTACTTTTACTTTTATTTTTTAATTCTATATTTCTACTTTTCCTATTTTTTTAATTCCCATCCGAAATTTAAAAAAAATATTTAACTTGTTTTTTTCTGTTTTTAAATTCATTTTATTTTAAAATTAAAATATAAAAATAATATTAATAATAATAATTGACCTTTTAAATTATTATAAATTTTTACCCTATATAAAAAAATGTAACAAAGCTAAAAAATATATATTAAAATTTTGAAAATATTTACATAGTAGAAGGTGATAAAAATTCAAATATAGTCAAAAATTAGGTGATCACACTCCATAATTGACGTATTTGTAGTCTTCAAGAACAATTACTACTAAGGATAAAATAGAAAAAAATAATTAAGTTTGTCTTGAAGTTATAAAATAAAAAATAATTTGAGACAAATATTTTTAGAAATTACGATAGATAATTTGAGACAGAGGGAGTATTATTAGAGTGGTACTTAGACATAATGGAATATAATGCCAAGAGAGTGAATATTGGATTATAAAAGATTACTACATTTAGAAAGAACTAGTGAAATGCCAAATCAAGAAGTTAAAAGAACCCAAAATTATAAAAGATTTCAATCCTTATTTGAAAACCCCACAAAATGCCAATTAAAATTTCTGCTATTTTTAGGTTGAACATTTTGCAGAGATAAGTATTAATCAAAGTTTCCGTTTTTGATTTTACAAAAATAAGCATTACTTTCCTTTGTTACAACCAATGAAGAATAAGGCATTACGTGTAGTGGTTTTTCACTTGGATTTGGGAACTCAATCAATCGTAGGGTCCCCTTTCAATAGATGTTTTTTTTCTTTAACTTAGGCAAACATGATTGTCCTCTTTTAGATTTTTTCTATCTAATCCATTGTTGTCCTTTCATTTCATTTTTTTTAATTATTTGGTATTTGAAACTTATTGGCCGACTAATTCGAATTCGTCTCAGATAAGTTCATTAAAAAAGTAAATATTTTTTACTAAAAAAATTCCATTCCTAAAGTTTGAATTCAAGCCCAAAATTTCTAGGCCTTGTATCAATCGGTGATTCGGCAACTATAATCCTTACATTAAAGATACCTAAATTTGATTTATTTTCCTATTTTCATCGTCAACTTGTTGTCAGAGGTGGACTTATGATTAATTTCGGCAATAATTCTAAATATACAAGTGTGTGTGTGTATATATATATATATATATATATATATATATATATATATATATATATATATATATGAAAGCTTGTATATTTTACTTGAAACACTTAAAAATCAAAAGTCCGACCAGGCTATTAGTTAAACAGTTCGCTCATGTGCCTAGTCACTTTCAAATTTTGGACCCGCATAATCGATGAAACTTCACGTTTTATTGTATTTATTTCATTTAGGATTAACCAAAGTCTTTTCGTCCATATATTTTCTTTTTCTTTTTCATGATATTCACGTTTTTGTCCTTTGTGAAATATACGAAAGAAATTGACTGACAAAATAGAAAGATAAGTAAGAAAAGAATTGAATGAAATGGTAGACAAGTCCAAGAAATGAAAGGTATTGGTGGTTGAGCATTTGTGAGATATTTTGAATCAAATGCGGCTCAACAATCCAAATTATGTGGTCCACTTTAGTTCTGGTTCTCTTCATTATCTTTTTTCCCTTTTTTTTAAATATTTTTTTTCTTCAATTTTTTTGGAAAAGGCATGTGAATAGGGTGAGAAGATTCTTTTGACGGAATATCAATGCTGACATAAAATAAAGTTATAATCACTTTACTGTAACTTAAATCTCCATAAAAAGTGAGTTCGTAATTTAAAAAAAAAAGGGAAATTACCTATCATATCAGGTTAAGTGTTTTGATAGTGTAAAAGAATTTGTACATTTAAGACGCATATATAACTTAGAACTTTTCTTTAAATTAGAGTGATAGGTTGGGTACCTAATAAAGGAAAGGTCTATTTCATTTGAAAGGATTGAGAATAAATAACTTGTTGGCTTGTGGACCAATATTCTACTGTTCTTTAGCTACTTATATAGTCTGTTTGGCGAAAAATCAGCTTATTTTGAGAAGTGTTTTTTTCAAAAGTGCTTTTCAAAAAAGTACTTTTGGAGAAAAGCAATTTGTGTTTGGCTAATCAATTTGAAAAATACTTTTGAATAATAATTTGTGTTTGGCTAAACTTTTCAAAAAAGTACTTTTATGTGTCAAATTACAAATAAGGACATGAAGAGAGTTGCTTAATAGTTAATATTATATAAATAGATAAATAATTATAAATATTTATTATTAAAGATAATAAGTAAGTTTTTTATTTTATTTAAGTAAAATAAAAAAATAAAATTGAAAAGTAATTTATTCTTTCAAGATAATTTAAATATATCAAAAAATCATCCAATAAATATGAAAGTTCATCCCAAAAGTCATTTTATATTACTTAATAGTTAAAATTAAGTAAGGCTATTTTGGTATATATAATATTTTGCAAAGGGTATTTTTGGTAGGAAGAAAAGTCAAAACTGCTTCTGCTTCTGGAGAGAAACTATTTTTTTCTACTTCTTCAAAACTGCTTATGCTTCTAGCCAAAAGAACTTTTTTTTCAAGAAAAAACTTGGCTAAACACCTCAAATTGAGGAAAAAAGCACTTTTGGCATGGTAAGAAACTTGGCCAAAGGCTATTAGTCCTTAGCTAATATACCTACTTTCTAAATATGGACATTTCCTCTTTCTTTGATTTTGATTTTTTGTTTTATCTGTATGTTTTTTCCTCTTTGGTCTAAACATATCATCCATGGGCCAAATTTAGCCTTTAAATCATTAGGCCCAATACACTATTTAGTAGAGCTAGTACAAGTCTAGGACAAAATATAAAATTGGTCGGTCGGTCGGCTGAAACTAATTGTATTTGCTAGTTAAAAAGTATTATATATATTATGTATATAATACATATATATGCAACAACAAAAAAAATACCAGCTATTATTTTTAAGAGCAGCTAAAATTATGCAGTTCTCTAAAACTTACTAGTTTTACGGGAACATGGAAGGGAGAACTGAAAAGGTCAAACATTTGAGACAAGTTACACAATGTGAAGTTTAATTTTGAAGAATTAACCCAAATAGCCGCTCATCTAATTATTTAAACTAAAAATAGCTAGTGGGGGGTATAATATATGCATAATTTATGCATTATATGTGTATAATTATGTATAATCAATGTATAAACTATGTATATGACTAGAAAAAGTAAACAATAAAATTGCCGGCTATTTATGTAGAAATCCCTTTAATTTTCGGGATCTCTCATAATTTTTCTTGTGATAAATACAAGCATTACTAAAAATAAGAATAGTAAAGCAATAATAAGGAAATAAGAAAAAAAGAAGAAGGGAAAACTACATAGTATAGCCGCCTTCAAAATAATAACCGACAAAATATATATTTTGTGTATATTAATATATAATTTACATATTTTTTTTTATATATTTGGTTAGGGAATGTAACTATTTTTGGCTTACCTGCCAAATATGTAACTTGCCAAAAAAAAAAAATAGAGAAGTGTGTCAAAATCTTAACCCAAAGGAACTGTCATAAATTTATGTCAAAATCTTTAGTGTGTATAAAGCAACAGCATATACATCAACATCTTGAGTCCTACAACAATTAAACATAATTCAATAATCAAGGTACAAAGTTACCCTCTTAACCATTGCATAAGGCAGTTTTAACCTCCAATCTTTCTGTTTACGGCTTAGAGGCCTTCCTTTGGCCGCTGGATCTCTATTCTCCTTAACATCCGCCAACTTCCACATACAGCTTCCTAATTCTGCATCAACTGATTCTAAGAAGAATATTCCGTCCTTTTCAAGGTTTCTCGAGTTCATTTCTTCGATATAGCTAACTCTCATAGGCATGTCCTTGAAGCGGGATAAGTCATCTGGTACTTTTAGTAGCCTCTCAGCACCAGGAGATGATACCTTAGGATCACAGGAAAGAGAGTGTTTATTTCAAAGATCAATACTCCCAAGCCATTATCAATTTTTTTACAGAAAAAGAAGACAACTACAGTTTTAACAGTTACCTCAAGGGCGAGATCATCAGGAATTTTCCCTAGTGCACCAGCTTCGTCTAACTTTTTCTTGTATTGGCGGCTAAATTCTTCCATCTCATCCATACTTGGACAGCCATATCTGATGTAAAGAGTACGTTACACACTAACACTACCACCAGGAACAGATATCAAAAGAATTCACGTGCAATAACCAAGTGAAAACTATTAGAAGTATGCACTCAACTTTCCGTTTATGAAGTCCTATCTGCACGAAGCTATGGATAGAAAGGAAAATGAGGAAGAAATTGAGGCAAGGAAGAGGTCCTATAACTACCTAGAGTTATACATGACCCATAACTACCTATAACTAAGAGGTCTAGTCCAATTACTTATCCATCACAAGTTATATAACACGCATTTTAGTTTGGAATAACCAAAATGTTTGACATGCTTTCACAATCAAAAATCTTTTACACTATTCTCACTTTTATAACGAAAAGAACTTGTTTAACAATTCAATAGTGACATAATACTAACTTGTCAAACTTACCAATATCGCTTTTATGTGACCATTCAAACTTCGTTAAGTAAAATGGGACAGAGGGTTGACTTGATTGTGACATTAATCCGGAGAATAGAATTTTAAAAACCAAATACAACAAAGAATTCAGGGAACGCATGCTCTACTTCATTTCTGAAAATGCAGAGGAGTGCATGATATAGCCAAGAAGCCTGTACTGCAAGCAGCAACTCACTCATTTGGAAGTTTGTCTAATCTCACATAGATGTATCCGCGAGGACTAGTTTTGAATGCATAGAGCTCCATGTCATCACCGAACTGTAGCAGCACATCACGAGCAATGGATAACGCCTGCTCACCCCAAGGGCAATTTTGCAAAACTATTCCCCCTCCATCACCTCCATCACCAATCTGAACGTTTGAACTGCTAAAATCAAATTGAGCATATATACACACAAAAAAATTATAAAAAAAAAATATTGAATCGTAAAACTCCAAAAGTTCATATACCTCAGGCTCAGCATCCTCTTCTTCTTCTTCCCATAAATCTATTGGTTCTACATCCGCAATCGTTTCATCTTCAAACATAAACACACAAAGTGTGGCCGTGTGAGAGAATATAAATTGACGAATTTGACAAAAATTCACTAAATTTAATTCAATCGGAATAAGAAACAATTAAAGAGCGAACATCCTTATATTTCTCAGAGTAAATGAACACTGCCAATTCTTTTAGCCCCACCAGGGAGGATGAATAATGTTTCCAATTAACTTCAAGTCAAACCTCCAATCTACTAGTTGTTGGTGGAGGTACACTACCACTGCTGCCAATCTCAATGGCGGAACCAGGTGGGAGAACGGGGTTCAACTGAATCCCCTTTGTTGACAAATTATACCGCATAAACAGGGTAAAATTTGTTTTTGGTTATATATAAGCTATTGAATCCCCTTGACATAAGGAAAAATTCTAGTATAGTAGTGAAGGGGGTCCAAAAATTGCTTTAGGTCACAAGTTCAAATCTTAACTGTCACATTCTATTGTTTTCTCGAAACTCCTTATATAAATTCCAAGCTCCACCACTGAATTCAGCCTCACTCATCAACATTTTCATTTGTTGCTTCGCCAACATAACAATATAACTCTAAGGGTGTGGCATAGTGGTCAATGAGGTGGAAGCAAAATCACGAGGTTTTAGATTCAAATCCCAGCAAGCCAAAAAACAATAGGTGAATTCTTTCTATCTATCTGTCTAAGTCTAAGTAATCAGAGTTATCCATTACTTGTGCTAGCAGTAGGTAGCAGGTGCCCAGTAAAATAATGCAGGTGTGCATAAGCTGACACCACCGTCATAAAAAAGACATATACGATATCTTCATCATTGAAATAATAAGCACGAATCACCTCAACATTAAGAATGAGAACCCAGAATATAAACCACCACATAAACAAAATATCAAACACCTAATGAGGAACTGAATTAGAGTAACACAAAAAAATGAAACGACAGAGCTTACAGTGAAGTGGGTCGTTTTCATTTCTATCTGGGGTTATTTCTTCTAAAGAATTAGTGCTCAAGTACCGAAGAGCTGAAACTGAGATGAGTTTATTAAAAGGAACACCATTTTGCAAACCATTACAAAGATTGTGAAGGCTTTGTTTTGGTTGCAGTATTGTTGGAAACCGATGGTGATGGTGATGGAGAGGTGTAGAGAATAAAGGGTTTCGCAAGAAATTGCTGATTTTGCTACTGAGTATACTTCTCATCGTCCTTTGAGCAGCAGAAAGTCGCAAACTGAGAGTGGAGCTGTGTTGTTTTGTTCTGCTGGGTGCTGCGGCACTCTTTACATAAGTCGCTTATTCATAATGCGACCTATAAATTCTTAATGCCCCAATTTTTTTTTTGACTAGACGTGTTTACCTAAAAATCGGATAATAATTAAATTTATAAGTAGCTTTAAGTATATGTGATTTCACTTGGCACAAACTGAGAAATATGAGAATTGAAATTAGAAATTAACTATTAAATGAAGCAAACCAATGTAACACGCAACTTTAACCCTCGAGCTAGGTCGCCATCGAACCAACTAAGTATATTATTGAAAAGCAAGAACTGAACAACTAAATAAGAGAGCTTAAGAGAGAAAACATAATATATTGCTTTGTTATGCATGAATGTCCCCCTTACAGAATGATTGGAACCCCCTTTATATAGTAGAGGAATTCTACATATGGTATAATTCTAAATACAAAAGGAAATCTCCTAATTGGCTAATCAACCGGTCTTGACTTGATACATGCCGAGATCTCCGTCACAATACTCGCCCGGTCATAGATTCCTCGGCTTTCTGTTATTCGACTTAGGAGGCTTCATTCGATCTCGCTAGATCTCTATCCTTCTCGGTCTCGATTAACCATACCGATTTTGACTTTATACAGATAGTCCCCTCATTTTTTGGAGAGTAATGACAAGAAACGATTTGAGCCTTCGATCTTCACCTCGATACATCATGACATAATCGTCGTGACATAAGCAGCAGGAGTGACAGAAACGTCTCGTCGGTACAGTTTTTCGGGTATTTAATGCTAGTCAGTCAACAGACGGCCATTACCAGTTTTGAACCGTCGTTGTGAAACCGATAAATAGCCCCATTCTTTATTATTTCAAACTTTACTTTCAAATCTTTTTCATTCCAATCTCCATAGTTCTTTGCCTTCTCCAAAGCTTCCTATCTTCAGGTTTTTGAGTTTCTTTGCTTGTTCTTCCTAAAACACCAAATACTTCAATCTCCATTCTTCTTTACCCACAAACACCAAATGGCCAAAACATCTAAAACTGTTCCGCAGAAAGAGGCTGCTTCCTCATCTCGGCCGACCGGCAAAAAACCAGTGGTGGAGCCACACCCTGAAGAACTTATTCCTGGGGGGTGTCTCATTGATTTTGACTTTAAGGTCGAGAAACCCTCATCGGTTCCTGGTCGATGCGAGCCGGTATCGAGATATATATGCTCAATATCCAAAAGCCTTCTTGACCAGGTGAAGAAAGATTACAACTTGGGAAATAAAGAGGTTGTGATACCGGCACCAGAAGAAGCGATCACTACCCACGTGGAAGGGTTCCTGAGTGTTTACACTTATCCTTTCACGTTGGGTCCCCTCGATCCAGTCATCGTAGACTTCTACAAGAAATACCAGGTGACCCTCGGCCAAATTCACCCTTCTTTCTAGAGATCGAGATACTGCTTCGTTTCTTCGTGAGCAAAATCGACGGGCTTCCCTTCACCCTTGACCACCTTATAAGATTATATAGCCCTCGACTCTATCGAGGTGGCCTTATAAAGCTTCAACGTCGGGCCACCAAGGCGCTTATCTCGAGTATAGATGAAGACAAAGATCGGGGCTGGATGGGCCAGTTCGTTCGGGTGAAGACCACGGACCTAATCCCGACTGAGAGCATGCCATTTCCTGAGAAATGGAATATGAAACGTAAGTATGATTCCGTCTTTAATTTCTGTTCGTTGTATTTACTTCTTCACCCTTTCTTATCAGTGTTTTTCTCGATGCAGTCGTTGCTTGGATGCCGGGTGCGGTTCCCCACCTCGGAAACTGGGTTAGGAGCCTGGTTTCGATATCAACATACGCTGAGCGCACATGGCGCGATTTGTCAAAGGGCTGGTGGGAGGCTCGTACTCATGGTAAGCCTTCTTCCTGACTTACCGATTTCCCTATCGTTCAAGCATCTTTTCAAACATGAGTTTACTTACTTTCTCCTTTTGTAGGTCTCGGAAAGGATGCAATTATGAGAACCTCGTCCGGTGATGAAGAAGTTTCACCACCTATCTCGAAAATGGCGAAGGAGAATAAGAGGAAAAGGGCCTCGAACTCCGAGGGTCAAAAACCCAAGAAGAGAATAGCCCGTAAACCCAAGGGGAACACAATCCCACTGACTATGGAGTTAGTCCAAAGACTAAGGGAGGAAGAAGAAGAAGAAGAAGAAGAAGAAGAAGAGGAGAAAGAAGATAATTCCGGCTGGTGGCCCGTGCGCGAGCTAGCACCGAGATTCAGAGAACTTTGGAACCGGTGGGAGTTGATACTACTCCGTCTAGGCTTGATGAGGTCGAGGAGTAGACTTCGGCCCAATTCCCCAAGCCGAGAGGAACCGAAGATGCTTTATCTCAGGGCGAAGAGACCATTGAAAATGCGGTGGATGTCGGTGCAGAAATCGGGCTTGAGGCTCCCCAAGATAGAGGCGACGCCCAAAAAGACCCACTCGGGGAAATAGAGATTGGGGATTCCCCCTCGTTTCCTTCATTTTTCGAGTCGATGATAAGCGACGCTCAGGCCGTGGAGACTTGTCACGGGGAGGGAGCCCACAGAGAGGAAGATCCTTTCCATGGTTATTTTGTTGGGGTAGAAGATGTCACCGGTTTGAGTGACTTGGAGGCTATGAAGAAGACCTCGGGCGAGGCTTCCTCGAGTTTTAAACTGACCAATCAGATTCCGGCCCCTAGTGTCGATCCCGGGCGTAAGCGAACAATCGTTATCACGGTCCCGGAGGATGCCCGGGTTCTTGCTGCCCCCATAGGGGTGGCTAGCTACCTCCGATGTTTGGTCATGGAAGAAGACCAAGCCCAGACGGACGGGGTGGGAGCGCCTTGTCTTTTCAACTAAGCCCAACAAGCCCTGAACTGGGTAAGTTCATATTTTCTTTGTCAATTTTCATACTTGTACTTTTCTCCCCTTATATAATTCATTCTTTCTATTTTGTAGGCTTTTGTGCTTCATCACGAGGCTTTCTTCCGATCCCGAGGGGAGCTGAGCCGGTACGAAGCCAAAATCCAAGGGCTTACTGAGGAGAGAGATGCCTTCAAGCTTCACAATAAGCAAAGAGAAGGGGAAGAAAAAGGACTTCGGGCTGAGCTAGAAGCAGCTCAGAAAGAACAAGCTAATCTGGTCGAGCAGGTAAAACAAATCTTTGAAGTTAATGACACTGACTCGGGGTGTGGTGGCTAACAGTTCCATCCCACAGGTCCAGCGAAAGCTCGATGTGATCGGGCAGCTTCGTGGGGAAGTGGACGCAGTGAAAGCAGAGGCCGAGGCATGGAAGAAGAACATGGACCGCCTTGCCTCAGAAAAAGGAGGTTGCCCGAGCTCAACTAGCCTCGGCTGGGACCCAACTCCGAAGCTTGAAAGAGAATGACTTGGTACAAGCCAAGAAAATTAAGGAGTTCCAGTCTCGGTTGGGTTCAGCAACTTCCGATCGAGAGAGGCTGGCCACAGAACTTGCAGCGGCCAAATCGGAGGTCGAAATGGCCAAGGCAAATGCTGATGCAATGGTGGCCGTCTACCGGCCCGACGTTGAAGCTGCTCAGGTTCGAACAAAGGAGATTGCCGAAGCTGCTTAGGCTCGAGAAAACTGGGTTGTCGAGCATGCTAAATTCCAGTCTCGAAGGAAGACTCTCGAGGAGATTCATGCTCGTGGCTTCGATCTTACAGCCGAGATCAAGAATGCTAAGGAGCTTGAAGCTGAAGCGAGAGTGTTGGCTTTTCCTGATGATGATGATTCTGGGAGTATGAGCAGATCTGAAAGCAAAGAAGGCCTCGAGGGTGAAGATGCTGCTCCCAGAGAAGACTAAGTCCTTTAGGATTAGTATTTTTTGTGTTTCTTTTAAGACCGCTTCGATCTTTTGTAGAGAAATTTGATCGGGCCATGCTGCCCTTGTAAATGATTTTTGACATATATATATAAAAACTTTCTTCCTTTCTGCCTTATAAAATTATAAAGTTATATTCTAAGGTCCGAGGTTTAGACAATTTGATTGAAACCGAACTAGTATAACCCTTAGGCTTTACGATCGAGTGAGTGCTTGCTAAAACTCGAAGTAAGGTAACCCTTAGGTTTTTATTTGAGCGAGGATGGTCTCTCGAACTCAAAGCAAAAAATAGCCCTTAGGCTTTTGTAAAAAGATTGTTTATGGCTTTCTCCCCTTTACGGCTTGAAAAAGTTTTTTATCATTTGTATTTGCAAAACTTGTAATGCCTTAGTATGAAATAAGGAATTGTTCGAGAGTTCGAACAATTTTATACTCATTAGAGTTTTCGAGGCTTGATATTATCGAAGCCTTTTATGATTTTGCCGAGGGTAGCCTTTTTAACCGGTTTATGAAAGAATTCGAAGGCATATTTTGTTACAAAATTCGGACGTCTCTGACCCGTGTTAATTCGGTCGTAGGCTCTTTAGTTCGGGATTTTCCCCTTGGGCTTATTTTCCCATTTTACTTTGAGCTTTCCCGAAGTGCCAGTCCCCGAGTGGGGTGGCCGTGGCCTATAAAAATCTAGGGTTGCCTAAAAGGTCTTATGATCTCGGAGTTTTAATAATTCGATCTCGTTTATTTTTTGGACGGCAGTCCCCGAGCGTGGGGGTAATTATCCGAACTCTGGTTATGGTCGGCCCTTAAGCCTGTTTACATAATAGATCGAGAGTATGAAATTGTAAAGTAGAAAAAGTTGCTAAGGCATGAGATATCTGTAAAGAAAAATACTTCTCTTTATAAATGATTATACATGCGTAGATGTTTTGTGCCAGGGCTCAAGTAAAATACGCAGGCACGGTTCGTTTGACCGTTTGGCCCTTACAAACTTTTCCTATCGAGACCCCGCTGCCATGAAGTAACTTCCTCGCATCAAAGTTGACATTAGAGGGCAATGCCCCCCAGTATTCGAGGTTGATTGTAAAGAAGCCTCGGATACTGTTGAATTGTTCTAAGTTAGCACGATCAATGGTTGCCTCATTAAAAACCTCGCTGGATAACCTATTTGGGACAAAACTGGTCTAAGAGAAAAGGAGTGCAACGCGTTCTTTCAGACCTAAAGGTTTCGTGTCGAAGAATCCATCGTTGTTTCTAGTCGAACACCTGCAAGGGTTAGTTTAAAATATAAATGAAAATGGGAGGGGGCATACCTTAGTAGTAGTATCGTTTTAGGTGCGATACGTTCCAATTACTCGGCAGTCATTCGTCATTCATCGTGCCGAGCTTGTAGGATCCTTTTCCGATGATTTCGATAACCTGGTAATGTCCTTCCCAGTTCGGACCCAGTTTCCCTTCATTCGAATTTCGGGTTTTGAGGGTGAATTTTCTTAGCACCAAGTCCCCGACGTTAAAATGTCGAAGATTGGCTTTTCGATTGTAGTATCTTTCGATCCGCTATTTTTGGGCGGCTAATCGGACGAGAGCGGCTTCGCGTCTTTCGTCCAACAATTCTAGGCTCTTATTCATGGTCTCATTATTCGACTCCTCTGTTGCATATCGAAACCTAATGCTAGGTTCTCCGACCTCGACCGGGATCAGAGCTTCGGTGCCATAAACTAACGAGAACGGTGTTGCTCCAGTACTGGATTTCGATGTTGTGCGGTATGCCCATAGAACCTCGGGTAGTATTTCTCTCCATTTTCCTTTGGCGTCGGTCAATCTCTTCTTAAGATTTTGGATGATGGTTTTGTTGGTCAATTCGGTTTGTCCGTTCCCGCTGGGATGATAAGGTGTTGATTGGATCCTTTTGATCTTATGATCCTCGAGAAATTTAATTACTTTGCTGCCGATGAATTGTTTTCCATTATCACATACAATCTCGAAGGGCATCCCGAATCGACATATGATGTAGTCCCAAATGAAGTCTATGACTTCTTTTTCTCTGACTTTCTCGAAATCATGTGCTTCAACCCATTTAGAGAAATAATCGGTCATAAACAAAATAAACTAAACTTTACTTGGGGTCGGCGGGAGAGGGCCAACGATGTCCATTCCCCATTTCATAAAGGGCCATGGGGACAGGACCGAGTGGAGTAGTTCCCCGGGTTGATGAATCATGGGCGCATGCCTTTGGCATTTGTCGTATTTTCGAAAGAACTCCCTTGCATCCTTCCCCATATCGATCCAATAGTACCCTGCTCTGATTACTTTGTGGACCAGCGAATCGGCACCGAAATGATTTCCACAAGTGCCCTCGTGAATTTCCCGTAGGATGTAGTCGGTATCTCCCGGTCCCAAACATATTACCAACGGTCCATCGAACGTCCTTCTAAACAGGACAAAGTGAACCGTGTTGCCTTTGTGCGTAGAGCTCTCGACTCCTTTGGATCTGATGGAAGCTTCCCATTCTTTAAGTACTCTATATATTTATTTCTCCAATCCCAGGTTAAACTTGTGGAGTTTATCTCGGCGTGACCTTCTTCGATTACCGATCTCATGAGTTGTACGACATTCCCTGAGTTGAGTTCGTCGTCTTCGACCGATGAACCTAAGTCTGCAATAGCGTCGACCTCGTTGTTCTATTCTCGGGGTACATATTGCAAAGTCCATTCCTTAAATCGATGTAGAGTCACTTGTAGTTTATCCAAGTACCTCTACATTCGGTCTTCTCGGACTTCAAAAGTCCCGTTAACTTGGTTTACCACAAGGAGGGAAACACACTTAGCCTCTATGACCTCCGCTCCCAAGCTTCTAGCTAGTTCAAGACCTGCAATCATGGCTTCATACTCGGCCTCATTGTTAGTCAATTTTGTAGTTATGATAGACTGTCTAACTAGATTACATATGGGTGATTTTAGTACGATGCCTAGTCCGGACTCCTTCATATTCGAAGCACCGTCCATAAAGAGGGTTCAGACTTCTGAAGATGTAACCGATTTTATCAGTAGTTCTTTTTCAACCTCGGGTACGAGGGCCGGCGTAAAGTCAGCCATAAAGTCCGCCAAGATTTGAGACTTGATGGTGGTTCGGGGTCGATACTCAATACCGTACCCACTGATTTCTACGGCCCATTTGGCCAATCCACCCGAAAGCTCGGGTTTGTGCAAAATATTTCGAAGAGGATAAGTTGTTACAACACATATTGGATGACATAGGAAATATGGTTTTAGTTTCCTAGAGGTGCTTATTAAAGCAAGTGCTAATTTTTCTAAGTGTGGATATCTAGTTTCGGCCTTACCTAAGGTCCGACTAACATAATAGATAGGGAGTTGTGTACCTTGTTCTTCTCGGACTAGGACTTCACTTACCGCTATCTCCGAGACTGCCAAGTACAGGTAAAGATGTTCATCCAATTTCGGGGTGTGAAGCAGCGGCGAGCTCGATAAATACCGCTTTAGTTCCTCCAAGGCCTGCTTGCATTCCGGAGTCCATGCAAAATTGCTTTTCTTCTTAAGCAGCAAGAAGAATCGGTGCTCTTATCTGAGGATCTCGAAATGAATCGTCCTAGAGCGGCTATCCGCCTCGTAATCCTCTGCACGAACTTTACATTATCCACTACCTTGATATCCTCGATAGCTTTGATTTTATCGGGGTTGATCTCGATTCCCCGATTGGACACCATGAAACCAAGAAACTTGCCCGAGCCAATCCCGAATGCATACTTTTTGGGGTTGAGCTTCATATTATCCTTCCTCAGTATATCGAAAGTCTCCTGCAAATGCTTTAAATGGTCCTCTGCTCGCAGAGATTTAACTAACATGTCATCAATATAAACTTCTATTGATTTTCATGTTTGTTCTTCGAACATTCAGTTTACTAGGCGTTGATAAGTTGCACCAGCATTTTTTAGACCGAATGGCATTACATTATAATAGTAGGTACCGTACTTAGTGATAAACGAGGTCTTTTGTTACACCCCATATTTTTGTACGTAAAAGTACGTCGTAAGTCAATTGATATAATCTTGAAAATGAGATCCTCTTTAAAAGTATATAAAGTGATTCAATGATGTCACGTCCCATTTTCGGAAGCCTTTAAGGGTTATCATTCGGGGACAAATTTTTCTAAGGGAACTTGTTGTTACACCCCGTACTTCAGACGTCACTGTCATTATAGGATTATCAAATGTAAGCTAAAAAGGGACGAAATTCTTCTATAAGGATAAGAAAGGTTTACCGAAATCTTAAGTAAGTTAAGATAAATATGAGATTTGTTAATAATGATTTAAATGAGTTTAAAGTCATGATATGACTATATATGATGTTTGGATATGAAATATAAAGTTTGGAAAAAAATTAGATTTAAGTTGCGGAAAAATCGAGCTAAGATTTGCCTTGTAACGACCCATTTTGAGAAATTAATTCGTAAGCTTTATGATATCATTTTGGGATATATATCATACAAAAATGAAGGTATTTAAACCTAATTTTCAACGGTCCAAACCATTTATTGATACGATATCGGGGTAGAGAAATATAGATTTTTAAAGTAGGATCGCCAAGTCACGTCGCCGTACTTCAGAGAAACTGGCAGGTTTATAGGCCAGGTTGCGAGGCAGTTTTCTCCCAATATATTGAGCGTTACAGGGAGATCTTTATATTAAATGAAATATCCATGTATCTAGTTTGTAACGATGCAAACTGTTCGTCGATACGACATCGGCGTAGAGAGATATCCGCATTTTTGCTAGACTGCACAAGCAGCTCGGTTGGTACCCACTTGAGATGACCTCCGACCTTACGTCTTTTTAAAGGTGTTTCAGACTCATTTTGGGTTATTTATCACCTAAATTTCATCTAACAGCTCTCCAAAACCCTCCCTAACATATCTCAAGATCCCAAGAACCAAACTCAAGGGAAATTAACTCAAATCATCATCAAAAGTTAGCCTAAGTGAAGAAGAGAGTCTCTATGGTATCGTGATGTGATTAAGGGTGGTTGTAAGATAAGGGAAGCTTTGGTTTGAGTTTTTTCCAGATTCTTTAAGGTATGTATAACACCCTATTTCTTGGTATTAATATTATCTATGTGTTGGTTAAGTTATTGGATGAAGATTACAAGATTACACTTGAAAGGGGGAAGAGTTGTTATCTTTTGTTAGGTTGTTTTAAGGCTATATATATATATATATATATATATATATATATATATATATATATATATATATATATATATATATATATGTTGTTATGACTGAAATTTCAAGTTGTATCTACTGCCTAAGATATGTAAATCATGTTCTTGGTTGTGCTTAAGGTTAATCATGTGTTGTTTGAGTTAAAATCTTTAAGATAGTAATTGACATGGCATAAGGAATGGTTATCTTTCTTTTTTTGTGGGCTGTGTTGAGGCTATATATATGGTTGGTTATGGATGGAAATTGTTATAAATAGTTTGATTATGTTGTGGCTGCTGTTGTTAAGCTTATCTATGTGCTAATTCAGTGGATTGAAGAAGACAACATGAAAAACAAGAGGTTGACGATAAAAGTTAAGGTGCTAGGTGTGTGGACTATTTTTGAAAATTATTCTTATAATGTTTTGGGATGAAAATGATATGGGGACTCTGCGTTTCATGCCCGCAGGTCCCGATAGACAGGTTGAGAGTCCTCCTATTAGGCTATCAGCTCAGCGGAAGGTGTTGGTATACTCTACTTGCTCCGAAGTTACCTATTTGGTCAGTATGATTTGGACATGTATTTATTGGTATGGTGGGACCCTGTCCCGACCTTTATGATGTTTATGTACTCTTAGAGGCTTGTAGACATATGTCATGTATATGGATACTTGTATGTCCTTGTCGGCCTATGTTTTGAGTATACAAATGATCATGTCGGCCTTATAGGCCCGTATGTCGCATGCATAAGCTTCTATATCATGTTGGGTCATCCCATATAAAGTATTCTCTTATGTTTAATTCTAGTTATCTCATGACGACCTTTCCGGTTCATTTACCCATGATAGTATGATAAGAATGATACGTTACATTGGTACTCGATTGAGTTAGGCACCGGGTGCCCGTCACGGCCCTACGATTTGGGTCGTGACATTTTTTCCTGATCCTCCGGGTTCATCTGCATCTGATTGTACCCGAAGTAGGCATCGAAAAAATTGAGAGTCTCGTGGCCAGCCGTGGTATCGATCATACGATCGATATTAAGCAAAGGAAAAGAATCCTTGAGGCATGCTTTATTCAGGTCTTTATAATCTACACATATTCTAAGTTTGTTTCCATTCGTAGGGACTACCACTATGTTTGCTAACAATTCGGGGGTACTTTACTTCCCGAATGGATCCTATTTTGAGAAGTTTGGATACCTCATCCTTGATGAAGGCATGTTTGACCTCGGACTGGGGCCTCTTTTTTTTGCTTCACCGGGCGGAATTTAGGGTCCAGGCCCAGTTTGTGAGTTATAATTTCTAATGGGATCCCTGTCATATTAAGGTGGGACCAAGCAAATCAATCCGTGTTAGCTTTAAGGAAATGAATAAGTTTTTTCCTGAGCTCGGGGGTTAGCCCCGTGCCTAGGTATACCTTTCATCCGGGCTGATGCTTGGCTAGTGTGACTTGTTCTAGTTCTTCGGCCGTTGACTTGGTGGTGTCGGAGTCATCGGGAATTATGAAGGATCGAGGGATCCAGTAGTCGTCATCCTCGTCGATCCCTTGATCCTGCAATCGGGTCGAGGCCGGTGTCTGTGGTTGCTATTTGGCCTCCTTCTTTCCCTTCAAATCTGATCCCTTCATTGATGAGAGTGCCGATACCAGTCTCACTTCATCGACTGCAAACATCTCCTTGGCGGCGGGTTGATCCCCGTACACTGTTTTGACTCCTTCCGATGTCGGGAACTTCAGAACTTGGTGAAGGGTCGAGGGTACTGCCCTCATGTTATGGATCCACGGCTTTTCGAACAGGGCGTTGTACCTCATGTCACCCTCGATCACATAGAACTTTGTTTCTTGTATGGTCCCAACCACGTTCACTGGCAAAGCAATTTCACCTTTGGTGGTTTCGCTTGCCATGTTGAAGCCGTTAAGTACTCGGGTTGCGGGCATAATTTGATCTTGTAGGCCAAGCTGTTCTACGACCCTCGATCGAATAATGTTGGCCGAGCTACCTGGATCAATCAAAACACATTTGACTTGAATTTTATTCATAAGGACAGATATTACCAGTGCGTCGTTATGGGGTTGTAAGATCCCCTCTGCATCCTCGTCATTGAAAGACAAGGTCCCTTCCGGTACATAGTCTCGAGTCCGCTTTTCCCTCGTGATCGACACCTTGGTGCATTTGAATACGGGCCCCTGAGGAATATAGACCCCTCCAACAATCATGTGGATCACGTGTTGCGGCTCTTCTTGCTCATTCTGTCTGTTTGAATCTCTGTTCTTGAAGTGTCTTTTAGCCCGATCGCTTAAGAATTCTCGAAGATGCCCTTCATTGAACAAATGGGCTACCTTCTCCCTCAGCTGTCTTCAATCTTCTGTTCTATGACGATGGGTGCCATGATATTTGCACATTTGATTAGGATTTCTCTGAGCCAGATCGGTCTACAGAGGTCAGGGCCACCTGGTGTCTTTGATGCGCCAATGGCCGATACAATAGCTGATACATCAATGTTGAAGTTGTATTCCAATAGTCGTGGTGCTTCTTTGGGTTCGACATTTCTGTCTAAACCGCTCTTACTCATGAGCCCTCGATAGCTCTGTCCTCGATCATTTCTTCTATCAATTTGAACGGGGTTACATCCAGTCCGTTGTTTCTTCGATCTCCACTGTATGGCTGATATCAATATTTGTTTGACTGTGGTTCCCGGTCAATATCCCTTTTAACTCTGTCGATGGTCCTGTTTGGATAAACGAACCCGGAAGGAGCCCCCAGCTGGTCATCCTCGACCCTAATATTTGACTGGTACCGATTATGCACATCGGCCTAGATTACAGCTGGATATTCGATCAAGTTCTGCTTTAACTGTTGTGAGGCTGCCGAATTTCGTATGTTTAGGCCTTGCGTAAAAGCTTGAACGGACCAATCGTCGGCAACCGGGGGCAGATCCATACCCTCCATTTGGAACTGAGATACGAACTCTCTGAGCATCTCGTTGTCTTTCTTTTTTACTTTGAAGTGGTCCGACTTTCTAGTCTCGACCTTTATCGCTCCGGCGTGTGCTTTAACGAAGGAATCTGCGAGCATGGCAAAAGAATCAATGGAGTTAGGTGGCAAATTATGGTACCATATCATCGCCCCCTTTGATAAAGTTTCTCTGAATTTCTTTAGCAATACGGACTCAATCTCATCGTCCTCTAGATCGTTCCCCTTTATTGCGCATGTGTAAGAAGTGACATGCTCGTTGGAGTCGGTAGTTCCATTATACTTGGGAATTTTTGGCATGCGGAATTTCTTCGGAATGGGCTTAGGAGCCGCTCTCGGGGGAAGGGATTTTGTACGAACTTCTTTGAATCCAAACCCTTCAAAATCGGTGGTGCCCCCGAAATTTGATCAATTCGGGAGTTATATATTTCCACTTTTTTGCCATTCGCTTCAATCTTCTTCTCCCCCGATTCAATTCGCTTTGTCAGCTCCTCGAACATTTTCAAGATAGCGGGGTCGGTCCCTGACTCATTCACATTTGACCTCCCCGGCACTGGTTTGGCCATGTGAACAACAACTTCCTATGATGGCTCGGGTTTCGACCCTGCTCGGTGTGTGGTTCTGATTTTGAAGTTGTGCTATTGCAGCTTGTTGAGACTGTAGCATTTCAAATATTATTCGAAGGCTGATTCCGCCTTCTTCGTCACCCTGTGTGTTTTGACCGGCTGATCGAACGTCTCTGCGGTTGCTATTTTCGGGGTCGACGCCCAGATTTGCATTCAGGGCAACATGGGAACTGACGTCGATGTGGTCTGCAACTGGTACTCCCTCGAGGTCAACTGGAGGCACTTTGTTTCCTGGGGCGGCTACGTTGTCATTTTCGCCATGAAAACCAAGGCCATTGTCTATGTGTGTGGATACTGCTTGAGAGTTCGACATGCTGATCCTGGAATAAAAAACACTTACAAGAACAAGTGTAAAGTAGTGTGTGTTATGAAAATTAGCACGAGACAATCACTATTATCCTTAGCCCCATGATGGGCGCCAAACTGTTTACCCTTAAAATCGGATAACAATTAAATTTATAAGTGGTTTTAAGGATATATGATTTCACTTGGCACAAACTGAGAAATATGAGAATTGAAGTTAGAAATTAACTGTAAAATGAAGCAAACCAATGTAACGCGCAACTTTGACCCTCGAGCTAGGTCGCCCTCGAACCAACTGAGTATATTATTGAAAAGCAAGAACTGAATAAGAGAGCTTAAGAGAGAAAACGTAATATATTGCTTTGTTATGCGTGAATGTCCCCCTTACAAAATGATTGGAACTCCTTTTTATAGCAGAGGAGTTCTACATATGGTACAATTCTAAATACAAAAGGAAATCTCCAAATTGGCTAATCAACCGGTCTTGACTTGATACATGCTGAGATCTCCGCCATAATCCTCGCCCGGTCACGGATTCCTCGGCTTTCTATTATTCGACTTAGCAGGCTTCCTTCAATCTCGCTAGATTGCTGGCCGTTGCAGCGACTTATTCATAATGCGACTTATAAATTCTTAATGCCCCAATTTTTTTTGACTAAATGCAACAACAACCACCCAGTATAAGGGTAGTGTGTACGCATACCTTACCGCAGAGAGACTGTTTCCGATAAACCTCAGCTCCCTCCCTCCAAGAACTCCCTACCTTGTTGTTGGGGTGACTTGAACTCACAACCTCTTGGTTGGAAGTTGAGGGTGCTCACCGCTAGAGCAACTCACTCTTGTCAAATTTTTTGACTAAATGTGACTTATGCAATTTACCTTAATTTGCATTCTACAAGTTTCCGCCCGTGGCGAAATTTATTGTTAAACTGTGAAGTTGCTTGAAATAGGAAGAAAGAGAATTGGGTAAGATATTGTCGTTCAAATATACACAAACTTGTAATTATTTTACCATATAGAGATTTTATAAAGAATTTCACATTTCTATTTTTGGAACAAATCTTTATAGTATAAGTTACGAGTTCAAATAAACTCAATAATTTTTGCTTCATCATTATATATGTGTTAAATTTCTTACTAAATATATATAAATACCAAATTTCGAAGTCATGAACTCAAATGATCATTGGGTTCAATGCTATCCCTAACTCGTAAAGTGCAAATTCTGAATCCACTGGGATAGAAAGTTTAAATTCCATGACAATGTCGTGAAATTTCACATGTAGAATGTAAAACTACATGACATGACTATTTTTCACTTATAGAGGCTGCAAAGTGGCTATTTGTAAATTTTACCCAATTACTCGGGCCTAAAGGAGGAAGATTCAAATAACAACGTACTTGAACTTTGTCGAAATTTTACAGAATGCTAGTCAAGTTGAAGTGAATTATTCAATTTTTAGTTCCATTTCTGGAAGTAAAATAAGAGCTCAAACAACGCACAGTTTGGATCCGAAAACGGTGGTATGAAATATAAGACAAATTCGCTCATATAAACAGGTAAGTGCAAAACATCATACTGATCATAGGATCCATTTTGTGCTCGCTGCAAAATAATCTGAAAGAAATCCCCCCAGAAAAAAAAAAGAAAAGAAAAAACGAAACAGAAATCAAAAGAAAGCAGCATTTATGCATGCTTGGTCTGGAGCTGAAGAGAGAAAACTACCCCAAGATTTAGGAGATAAAAATGCACATATAACTAAGAACAAGAATAATTTACACAGTGAAGAAAATTTTATGGTTTCACCTTTTAACTAAGAACAAGAATAATTTACAGTCGTAAAATAGTTCTGAGTGTATCACAGAGATTCTGAATCGTTTGTTGTTCCTGAGATGCTTGCATTTCCTGAAGAGGCATCTCTTCATAGCACCTACATCAAAAAATGATATTATCGATTCATTTGGGCATCACCAAGGAGAGAAAATGATGAAACACAACATGTTTTCCTAGTAAATTAATAAATTACTAATACTCAAGTTATAACAAAACCAAGATATAGTAGTGAGTCAAATGGACTTCATCAAAAAAAATAGTGAGTTGCATGAAAAGATAATATTTGAATAAATTACTGTCCAAGGATAATATGATCATACATCTTATGATACGCTAAGGCCTGAGTAAGATTCATCAGTGTAGGACTCGAGGTTAGTCTCTGGTACACACTTGGAGGAAGGGGAACCTGCAATCCATCAACTAATAATGATTATAATAGGAGAGAAGCTAAAAAGAAAGGAGCCGTGGAAGCGGCCACTAATGCTTGCATTAGGGTAGACTGTCTACATCACACCCCTTGGGGGTGCGTCCCTTCCCCGGACCCTGCGTGAACGCGGGATACTTTGTGCAACGGGCTGCCCTTTTTTTAGAAGGTAAAAAGAAAAGCCCAGAATAAAGGTCTTTGTAAGGAGGAGGTAAAGAGGACCTCATTTTGTCTGCTTCGGCCCTTCTTGGATTGAGAATCACCGGAGAATAGTTCCTGCATTGCTTCTACAGCAATCTTTCCACTATTATCCCTTTGCCAGTCCCCAAGCACATCATCAGACAAGAGTGCTATTGGTGATATGTCAGTAGCTCTTAAAAATGGAATTGGCACCGTGTTACCAGCCGAGTATATGGACCAAAGCTGGTAAATGCACAAATTAGCAGGAGTCAGAATCATATTTGCACCCGTTGAACAAGCACGAACAAAGAAAATTAAAATAATGCAGTGACAGCCAGAAGCAAGATCTTATAACAAGGCGAAGTAGCGGTTAATGTCAATGGAAAGGCAGTTTCACCTCATGAAAACACTTTGTAAGAGATATGCATATATATAAACACAAAGCTAGAAATATAGCTATTGGGAGGATGTCTTTCTATATTGAAAGAAGATCTTAAAGAGAGCTATGATTAATTTACTCCTTGGACAGAGCTCGAGAAGGTAAATAATGTGTTTCAGATGCAACGTGTTACTTTAAAGAGATATGGCTCAACGAATAATGGAAATGGCCTAATACTACAGTGCAAACTAAAACTTAAAGAGTGAAACCTCAAACTCGTAGCTATAAGTTCATCCTGTGTCTTCTTCGTTCTCTGCTTATGCAATTAAGAATCTACAGATGTTAATATGGTTGCCATTTTCAAAAATAAAAATAAAAATAAAGAATCTACAGATGTAGGATCAGTTGTAATGAAGCTTCTGAATATAGATGTAGATAGAAATTTTATTTACACGCTTTGGGAGAATTAGTCCGATTACTGATTGTTTAGATAGTTTTTCCATGAAATTAAACCACTTCCTGAGTTGACAATTCGGTAACTTAAGGGTATAGCACAGAACACATATTCCTCGCATTATGGGACAGGGTAGAAGAAGAAAGAGATTTCACACTTTCATCATCGCATATTTCATGACAGAGCAATTAGAATACCTTGTCCAATGCTTTCCGACTGACAGTTTCGCTTTTTAAGGTTCCAGTATTATAGCCACCACTACTAACAGTTGCTTGAGATGTAGTACTTCCCTTTAGGCCCGGATCAGGAGAAGGAAAGGTTCCAGGAGAAGACACTTGCATGTTCTGTAGCTGGGACATTCCAACAGGTGAACTGACATCAACATCATTGAGCAACCTGACAAAAAGTGTACATTTTTTAAGAAATGGGCTACTCGAATGGACTACCAATAAAAAGATACCCTCTTTTCTCTCTCTGTCTGCGAGTTTACGTTTACTTCACTGTTGATCCGCTGATCGTAGTTTGGAGTTAGGAGTAAGATCATGGGGGCAATCTGGTTTATAAACAGTTGAAACGACATAGCCACCTAGAGACCAAGCTAGTTACTCTAAGAGATGGGGCTTTATTAGTAGTATAGGTTAGGCTTTATTAGTAGTATAGGTTAAAGAAAGAAGACAGCCATAACCAAGAGAACCAAGATCCACGTTTCAAACTTCAAAGTAATGCCAAGATCAAACTGTACATAAAGTTGATACTTAATAGAACTTATCAGTCTGCTATTTAGTATCAAGATCACCTATGTGAGAAGACATGCCCAGCAAAAAAGTTTCTAAGAGAGAATTTAAGTGACAAGGATGAATTACTTTTCTGATTTAATAGGTTTCACCTTCGAAATAAACAAGTAAATAATCAGATTAACAGGGAAAAAAAATACCAGGGAACATTTGATTTGCCAGCAACGGTGGGAATGGAAGGACTTCCAGCACGCTGGAGAGTAGATGATGCTTCTGTATTTCTGATGTGACTAGCTGTCTTATCCACATCAGTTCCATCTCGGACTATCATAGTCCCAAAATCACCTGATAAAACAGATCCAACAGAATTTATGTTCAGACTACTTACTGTTCAAATAAACTTTCATCGTTCAGGACGAATTGGCATATTTTAGTTAATATTTTCAGAAATAGAGTTCAATATTTTCACCAATGTTACATAGCAAGCTCTAAAAAAAATACAGGATTTGCCAGCCACCATGTTCCACTGAGATCATTGATCCGCAAATGATATCGGAATCTTCCCATCTTACTCCCAATTGTCTGAATTAAGATGACTCTCTTGACTAGCATAGAGATATGATATTCTAATAGTTTACTATACTAGAGTTACGTAGAGATATGTTATAATTAAAGCCTGAAAATACAAAGTAGGTAGTTTAAATATGTCACTCCAGAACAAGGTAGCAAAGAACTTGCTGTATCCTGAATCATTGAACCTACTTTGACCAGCGCGGATATTAAGAGTACAACACTCGAACTGCTTGGAAGAAGAAACTATTTAGAAGTTTGAAATGGAAAAACTGGAGAAGCTGAAAAACTGTCACCTCATTTTTAAATGACGTAAACCAGTATTTAATTTAGTTTGGATTGTTGGAAGGAAAGAAAGCTGCCATTTAAGGAACTGAGTGAAGTCCATTGGGACGAGCCAAAAAATAAATCATGTCTTTCGGGATGACGTCAGTAGTTATAATATTGGTTAAATATTCGGCTATAGTACTTCTTCAATTGGGAGAAGGGGGTTGAGTAACTGTGGAGGGTCTCAAAACACAGTGGACGGGGGTAATTTTGAGCTGAGCGACAACGTGAAGGTAACATGGCACTGAGAAAAATGCAACAGCTTTTAGATTCGATTAAACAAGACAACAATCTGTGTCACAGACTTAGTTATAAAATCACATGTTTTAAATGACAACAATCTGTCAGACTTAGTTATAAAATCACATGTTTTAAAATGAGTTATCTGATAGAATATCAAAAAATAGTCTTCCATTTTTATGTTTGGCAAACAACAATATCAGAGCTAGAAATAGTAGTTTGGCGGTGAGAACCAAGGAATGAGACGTATATTATGTTTGACTTATTCTTCTTCAAATTCTCCATAAAAATAAGATAATTGAGCTTCCAGGATATGTTCAGATACAACTCGTTATCAATTGTATCTTGTTTTCTCTCTTGCAACGAACAGAAGCTCCTAGAGAACCTCAGTCAAAAACACAATGCAAGATGAAACTGCAGGTTACCTTCTCCAACAGGCTCCAAGCTTGTAGAAGGTGCATCATCATTTTTAGGCTTAGAGGGAACGGTATCCCCAAATTCATCATTCACTTTTGGACCTCCCATGACCTGAAGTTGGAGAAAAAGGCTTTGACAAACAGAATCTCACTTCCTTATTTTTTGGGTGGGTGGGTGGGTGGGGGGGACCATCCATGCTCAAAAAGGAAACATCAAAGGAAGTCATAAAAAGGGATGTAAGTTAATCAGGCGTACATCGTCTCGTTGTGAAGGAGTCTCTGAAGCAATCTTTTCCGCTTCCAAGGCCATTGATGCCCGAACTTGCTTTGCTTTCTCAATCTTCGGCATCATCACAGAAGCTCCAGCTTTGGATTTTTCGATGAATTTATGCTTTTCAATGTAAATGGAAGAAAAATTAGTATATGCCAAAGACCACATGGCTCAGGAGGTAAACAAACAAAACAATTTGCCAAGTGATACACTTATACAAATACCTTTAGCATCTCTGAGGCAGTTGGACGAAGTCGTGGGTCTTTTGTAAGGCACTTGGCAACAAAATCATGGAATACAAGAGACCTGAAATAATCAACAATCCATATCCAATTCTTAAATAGATAACCAAAGGAGGTAATTCTCTCTAAAGAGGAAGGAACAGAAGGATGACAACTAGAATCTTGTCCATGATTTTACGATACTGAAAAGAAATTTCATTCAAGAAGGAGAGGTTACATGGGTGGCGAAATATTCTTCAGCAGGAAAACAAAAAAAATATGATTTAACAAACAAAAAGAAAAGAAATTTCATCTATCAGCACCCACAATCTGAGTTGCAGGTCTACAGGAACCATATTCCCAAAAAACCATTAGTCTTTGACCACAAAGATGCAAGGAAAACTACAAATGAAACTTAGATTTCTGAACCACGAGCCACGAGGGCACATGGACCATAGGTAC
The DNA here is from genome assembly GCF_000390325.3 of Nicotiana tomentosiformis. Lineage (NCBI taxonomy): Eukaryota > Viridiplantae > Streptophyta > Magnoliopsida > Solanales > Solanaceae > Nicotiana > Nicotiana tomentosiformis. The sequence continues at coordinate 63,381,617 of NC_090821.1, read as the reverse complement.
AAGGACCTAGCATCCTTTTCCAACCCAGAGGGCATTTCCATTTGTTCATACTTTCCGATGCTTTCCTTAGAATTAAACAAAGAGAAACTGATTTTCTGAACCTATTATAAGGCACTTTAGAAGAGGATCAAACGGAGACCTGTGCTTCACTTCTTCTATCGAAGTCGAGACATTACAATATATCATGCATGTAAGCTTTAAATGCTCACAGTAAACGAGATATTACAACATATTATGCATGTAAGCTTTAAATGCTCACAGTAAAGCAGAAAAAGTCTGGCATGGATACTCGGCTAAGAGCTCAAAGCTCTATATTTGTCTCCTTTTGACAGAAACTTAAGATGCTTTTTAACTTCCTAATCACTATGCATAATTGAACTCTAATGGAATGAAAAGAGCTGCACAGTGACAAGTACAGCCAGTCAAATTTTCTCCCAGGGCTTTGGTTCAGTCGTAAGAGCAAAGCACTTAGACGCAAGGTTAGGCGAACGACAAAAGCTTAGTCTTCAAGAGGAGAAGGGTAGAGGGGCATATCCATTATCTATCGATTTAGAATCGTGCGGCATCTGACCCTAGGGAATTTCTCGGTTATCAACAGTAGTATAGCCAGTCAAAGCAATTCCGGAATTTTGACTGATGCAAATAATAAGCCAATACATAGAAGAGCATCTCAGGTGCAAAAGAAACATGAACTTAAAAAAATGTTTTTGTTTAGAAAGGTTGAGAAGTTTGAAGTTATTTCCTGAATAACTATTAAGAAACGAGCTATCGACTTAAAAATGTACGAAATTGTTATCCAAAAGGCAATCCAAAGCAAAAAAATTTAATAAGCAATATTTGCATCCAGTAGTTTCTATTCTGAATATTAGCATAAACCATAACATAAGTGGCCTGTGCATAATTGCTAAAGTTAAACTTTGACTAGCTGGACACAAGTAATTATTATGCTTGCCATGTGGCACAACCTCATTATTTTACAAAATTTGCAACTAGCACATCTTCAAGACTTTAATAGGCTTGAAATTACACTAATTGGCAGCAAAGTGATATTTTTGATTCCAAAAAGGGTAGTTATATTTCATTTTTGCTTGAACATTCCACATTCAGAATCCCAACTACAACATGTATTAGAAGGGAAGGAATTGACAAGGATATAAAACACAAAACAAGTGAAACTGAAGCAGACCAATCACTTTTGCTAAAAATTTCAGGTCAGCAATTAATCCACAAAGATGCAGCCCATGTCCCATGCCCAAGTTGCACGTCTATAAACATTACATGGGCTAGCAATGCTGAAAAATGGTATTTGGAAACTAGGAACAGGAAGAGGGAATTATCAATGCTAAGTTTTATTTAGTGAAGAGAAGTCATTGCACATTTTTGGACATATAACTTACCCATGCTGAAAATGGTATTTAGAAACTAGGAACAGGAAGAGAGAATTATCAATGCAAAGTTTTATTTAGTGAAGAGAAGTCATTGCACATTTTTGGACATATAACCTACCCAAACCATGCTATTTTATCAGTTTGGAATCAGACATGCTTTACAAAGCTCACATAGGCAGAGCTAGACCCACAAGGAGAATGCCACTGATGCGAGACAAGAGTCACTCTTCAAGAGAAGGGCATGATGACAGACGAAGATACAACTCAAAAATTAGAATAAGATTGTTGAAATGGAGTACGACAGAAGTACAACAGAAATGTTAAGTGAAAGAAAGATATCTAACGAAGTGCAAATGCAAGTTATAGAGCTCAGCATTGTTATATAGAAGTGGATGTTAGATCTCTAAGATTCTAGCACCCAACAAATCCATAAAACAAATGTCGAAGAAATACGGATATTAAGATGGATTCGTGGTCATACAAGATTTTAGTTTGACAAGATTAAAAACTATGTTATGCGAACTCTCCAAAATGTTGCCGTACACGTGTAGGATCCTCCAAAAATGCACTACTTTTAGAGAATCTGACACACAGCCAGCGACATTTTCGAAGAGTCCAAGCAACATAGATTAAAAATGACCAAATTAATATTTAAAGGTGTAAGTAGCACATATAATTGATAAAAAGAGAGAAGGTCGCCTGAGATGGTTTGACCATGTCCTAGGTAGACCTCCATATGCACCTATCTATAGCTATGATAGTACTATGACAAATGGTGACAAAAAGACAAAGTAGACGTAAAATCATAGAAAAGAAAGTTGTCTCAAAAAACTTACAAACTCTTTGAATCAACGCAAACTTAGCTAAGAACATAACACAATGGAAGCAAAGCATCCATATAGACTATATCATAAGTTGGGATAGGGCTTAGTTGTAGTTATTACAGTTCTAGTATATATTAGAAATTTTTTCAAAACGGGTTTTAGAAATTTGTATATCCATGTAAAGAAAAATGTGAGATGTTAAAGAACCTTAGTCTTAAAGTATTTCCAACTTCCAATAAAAACGAAAATTATTTAAAATAAGAATGAAATGGACCTCAATAGAGCGGGATGGATACATTGGTGCATAGTTGATTGATCTATATATAAAACGAGTTGCTCTAAGACTTGCAACTGATAGGAATAAAGAGTTTTACATGAATTATTGCTCAAAAGGAGAGTGGATATAAACCAAAAAACAGCTGAATAGAAACCAACATAAAGAATAGAGGGCAAACCATTTCTCTTTATCCTCAAGCATTGGAGCTGGTTCAATGGATATCATAAATAGCACCTATCAAAAGTTACAGAATTCACTTAAGGAGTCCAGAGGAGATTCCAAATAATAAAGCATGGCCAAAGCTTTAGCAACTCAATCTATAGGCATTCATCCCTGGTAGATGGTTTATAAGCAGATATAATGTTTGATCAAACTTTTTTTTTATTGTTATAATGTTTGATCAAACTTCTGCACTTGAAGCAGCATTCTTGAAATGTTTTGATATTGATTACCAATACATAATTTCTTTTTATGATGTTACTAGTTTATTGATTTAACAGGGGAATTCCTGCATAACAGATATGTAAACATATTATAAAACATAAATTTCTACAAAGAGCAGCCAATCATCATATCTGTTCCAAACATGTGCAGAAAAAGAATAAGGTTTCACTAATCAATACAAAAACTACGAAATGAATTATATAAACGTAATTCATCTTTCTTGTCAAATGTCCATTTATTTCCTCTTCACCTACACCACCCTTTAGGAACCACCACCATAAAGGGCAAAACAAATAAGACAAAAATAAACTATAACTCAAAATAAAGGAGGCAAAGGATGAAAATTATTCCCACAAAAAGAGAATTGAGGAAGCAAGAAAAGGAAATGATTATTAGAAAGCAAAAGAAGGAAGCACACAAGGTGGAAGAAAAATGATGCGCGTCCTTAGGCTACCTATGTCACTGATGTCAGATGTCAGCACAAAGCAAACAGTTCAAAGCTACCACCAGCACCCCATCATGATACCTAGTGGAAGTTAAAATATCATCCTCCGGAAGCACTCTTCAAAAGATCATATACTCGAAATACAGCCCAAATAGCAATCACGTAAGTGGCTATACTTTCAGATTGAAAGATGCGTGATATGTGATAACCTTTTTTCCCCTCTTGATGGGAAATGTTAATAACTCATAAGTGAACAAAGAGCTATACTCTAGGTAGGACATTGACCAAACAGAGGAGGAGAGCTCACTGGGAAAGGTGGGCAGACCAGGCCTCAGCTTACTTGATCAAATAAAAGGTCTCAGTCTATTGCAACTTATTTCTTTGACATCTCACGGCCTTGAATCATTTATGATGTTAAAAGAGGCATTTGCATTTTATTCAGTATTTTAGTGGCAGGATAATCCACATAAGGAAGACACGTAATTGTGTTGCCAGGCTCAGTTTCATCCAAAAACCATGCTGCATAACATTAGAAAACATCAATGCACTGGCAGAATCAACAATCTAGATCAACTTTGATTGCCATGTCAGATAGTTGTTTATGAAGTAAGATGATATCATTAAAAGGCATCATCATGTAGGTGCAAAGGTTACAAAAGAAAGATTAAGTCATCCCAAGTGCAAAAGAGAGATCAGAGTATGGCTAGGGAGCTGACAAAATCCAAAAAATGATCAGAGCTATTACACGGGAGAATTAATCCAGCTAAAAGGATTTAGCAAACATCTAGCATCAGGGAGCAGTTTGAAGTTGAGATATCAGATACCATCAATCATCATGTCAATTTTTTACGAAGCGAAGTCTATCAGCATGAGATAGCATGCAATGCATGTCACCTAATGTAAATTAGTTAAATTAAAGGACTAACCCTCATTGGATGCACTGTTGCCCTCGGAGGAAGACCCTGAAAAGGAAAAAGAAAGAAAGTTCAGCTCCAGCAATATCATAACCATAGACAAAACTGCCTCATTAGGAAGTATCTTAGATACAAACAAATAAGCAGCAAACTACTAACACAATCAAATGACCTTACAGATTGGAAGATCAAGTTGTCAGCCAAAAAATAACTTGCTTTATTCTTCACATTGTTCAAATTTTAAAACAAACATTAAATTGAACACAAGGGACATTGGCGATACAAACAAAAGTTCAACATGAACACATAGAACATAGTGCTATGTCTCGGATGCAATTGAAGACAAATAAGAAAATTTATCAAAAAGGAAAGGCAGTTCAGAGATTCAATTAGATGTACCTCGGCCATTTCAATAGCAGACACTCCGAGAGCCCATACATCTACCTGGTGAATATCAGATAATAATCAGAAAAATGAAAAGAATGAGCTTGCACAAAGCCAAGATAGTTCACACAAGTTATTGGGATTCAGATAAACTCCAGTCAGCACCACCTTGAAAAGATGGAAAACAGAGCAGACGTGATACCTTTCCATCATAACGACTTTCTTGAATAACTTCTGGTGCCATCCAATGGGGAGTGCCAATGAACTGAAAATAAATGTACTAACATCAGGAACTTTTGCAGATAAAGAAACAAGTCGGAAAGTACTTGGCAGGTTGAGCAGCATACAACAACAACAACAAACCAAGTGGCAAGCAATATCAACAACAAAGGCTAGAAAGATAATTAGCAACAATCGAAGAGCTTGAAAATTAGATGGAAGGAAGCATTAGCAATAACAACAGCAAGATAGTAGGAAACCGAAGTGGAAGATAGTAGTAAAACAGCTAATACTAGCAATCTATAAGAACAAGAACACTACCAGACTAACTAGTCTAATACCCCTGTACGGAACAGAAATACGCTCGACTACTTACTAACCTTCTACCCTAATTCTCGACCTCCACGCCCTCTTATCAAGGGCCATGTCTTCGGTAAGTTGAAGCCGCACCATGTCCTGCCTGATCACCTCTCCCCAATACTTCTTTAGCCTCCCTCTACCTCTTCTCATACCCACCAAAGCCAACAGCTCACACCTCCTCACTGGGACATCTAAGCTTCTCCTCCTCACATGCCCGAACCATCTAAGCCTCGCTTTCTGCATATTGTCCTCCACTGGCCCATGCCCACCTTTACTTGGAAATCTTCATTCCTAATCTTATCCAACCTAGTATGCCCGCACATCCATCTCAACATTCTTATTTCAGCTACTTTCATCTTCTGGATATGGAAGTTTTTGACTGGCCAGCACTCTGCCCCATACAACATAGTCGGTCTAACCACCACTCTATAGAACTTACCTTTTAAGTTTCGGTGACACATTCTAACTGAGTGAAATGACCAGCATACAAGCTGAGTGAAATGTGACTGCAGCCAGAAAATACGGATAAAACTGGCTGGATTTAAACAGCACGAAACCCCCAAATATCTGATAAAATTTCAGAGTCTACACTCACGGAATAGAAATACAAGTGTAGTGACCCGTTTACGTCTTCGCGTGGTACATAATCAGAGCAACAAAAATCATCAACCCACTTACAACTAGTAGACAAGACGTCTCCATTGGGGCAAGGTTTCAAACAGCTAAAGGACAAGTTTTTTTTCTTTTTAAAGCCAATGTCAATTAATTGGTTCAGTTCAAACACAAAGAAGACATATCTTGTAAAACTGAACATGATAATGATAAAACTATTACACTGTTTTGCTTGTGCAGGCCTCAGACACCTAGGTACATTTTGACATTTTATCATTTCAAATAGATCAGCATAGATATGACTCATATAGACAATACCAAGTTGAGATTGGGGTGACATTGATCGAGTTGACCATCCATAAGCATATAGGAAGGGCCTCAGCTAAAAGACAAGGGGGTTGTGTTCGAATATCCGATCACATAACAGGAGTTTACTTTCCAAAGGATTATGTAGATCTAGCAAAGGAGAAAAGGGACTTTGGAGCGATGTAATTGTGGCTATATATGGGACCATGAAGGGTTCGTTGTGTTCAAGAAAAGCAACGTCCTTTGGAGTCAGAGTATACTAAGAAAAAAGAAGTTTGTGGGAAGATTTCTTTAAAACAACCTGCTTCAGAGTTGGCAATGGAAGGAGAGTTAGGTTGTGGCTCGATATTAGGCTTAATCATCAACAACTCAAAGATCCATTCCCTGATCTCATGATGCCTGTGCATGACCAGGAGTCCTCTCGAGCAAACAATACAGTGGTAACCAACCTTGACGACCAATGGATGTCAAGTTTAGAAGGCCATGCAACGATATGGAATTAGAGAGGATTAATCAACTCTTTGGAAAATTAACAAAATATCCAGTTCTTTTTAACATAACGAGACTGTTCTAAATGCAGACGGTCACGTAATTTTCTTACATCAACCTCTTTTTTGGATAACGGTTATGTCCATCTTGTGCCATCTCGACTGTTCCATCAGGAACCTGCTATCTCCCACTAGCACACATACCGAGTAACTCAATCCGCCAAGACTTACGTAGATCGGTGTTGATTAGCATGATTCAAGGAGATTTGATTTAGGAGTGTTGATTAGCATGATTCAAGGAGATTTGATTTAGGAGTGTTGATTAGCATGAATTCAGAAGATTTGATTATATTTAGGAGATCTGATTTGATTTGATAGCTAGATTGATTGTATAGATTTATTTTATTTCTTGAATTAGCATTAGGAGCTTTGTATAAATTCCCTTGCTCATAAGATGTAAACACACACAGAAATACAAGAAGCCTTTTCTTCTTCTCAAAATCTACATGGTATCAGAGCCATTGCTGTCTTTTTGAGGCGAGTTATCTCCCTCGCAGCACTAGGGTTCCGTTTTTATCAAAGAGGTCGAGTTTTCTCTCTCTTGGTGGTTATCCGCAACACAAACTCTTTCTGGTCAATTTTGTTTTTGGAATTTTCTTTTCTATTAGGGTCGCTGGAACAGTACAGGGATAGGAAGAAGGACCTACACATGGTGTTTATTGGCCTAGAGAAAGCATATGACAAGGAGAGGTTCTTTGGAGATGCATGGAGGTTAAAGGTGTGCCGGTTTCCTACATAAGGGCGATTAAGGACATGCATGATGGAGCTAAGACTCGGGTTAAGACAGTGGGGGGCAACTCGGACCATTTCCCGGTTGTTATTGGGTTACACCAAGGATCTGCGCTCAGCCCGTTCTTATTTGTCTTGGTGATGGATGCACTGACACCCCATATTCAAGGGGAGGTGCCTTGGTGTGTTATTCGCTGATGACATGGTGCTGATAGATGAGACGCGAGGCGGCGTCAACGAGAGGCTGGAGGTTTGGAGACAAGCCCTTGAGTCTAAGGGTTTCAAGTTGAGCAGGACTAAGACGAAATACCTGGAGTGCAAGTTCAGCGCAGAGCCGAGGGAAGCAGGCATAGAAGTGAGGCTTGAATCACTAAGTCATCCCCAAGAGAGACAGTTTCAAGTACCTTGGGTCGATTATCCAGGGGGGTGGGGAGATCGACGAGGATGTCACACACCGTATAGGGGTGAGGTGGATGAAATGGAGATTAGTATCTGGAGTCATGTGTGACAGGAAAGTGCCACCGATACTCAAAGGTAAGTTTTATACAGCGGTGGTTAGACCGGCCATGTTGTATGGGCCTGAGTGTTGGCCAGTTAAGAACTCACATACCCAGAAGATGAAAGTAACAGAAATGAGGATGTTGAGGTGGATGTGCGGGCACACTAGGATGGATAAGATTCGGAATGAAGATATTCGGGAGAAGGTGGGTGTGGCTCCTATGGATGCCAAGATACGGGAAGCGAGACTTAGATGGTTCGGGCACGTACAGAGAAGCCCGGATGCCCTGGTTAGGAGGTGTGAGCGGTTGGTTTTGGCGGGTACGAAAATAGGTAGAGGACGACCTAAAAATATTGGGGAGAAGTGATCAAACAAGACACGACACGACTTCAGATTTCCGAGGACATGGCCCTTGATAGGAAGTTGTGGAGGTCGCGCATTAGGGTTGTAGGTTAGGAGGTGGTTGAGGCAAGTATGATAGGGTTGCATCTCCGACTGCTAGTAGTTAATTTTGTGTTCACACTATTCTTCGTTTTTATTGTGCCAGGCTTTATTTACTGGTTATTATTATTGCTTTTCATCTATTTTCTGGTTCTTATGTTGTTGTCATTATTTCTTGATTTTTCTGTTGATGGTACTGATATAGTGTTTCTTTTCGTCGTCTTGAGCCGATGGTCTTTCGGAAACAACCTCTCTACCCCCTCGGGTAGGGGTAAGGTATGCGTACACACTACCCTCCCCAGACCCCACTTATGAAATTTTACTAGGTTGTTTTTGATATAGTGTTTCTTTTCGTCGTCTTGAGCCGAGGGTCTTTCGGAAACATCTCTACCCCCTCGGGTAAGAGTAAGATCTGCGTACACATTATCCTCCCCAGACCTCACTTATGGGATTTTACTGGGTTGTTGTTGATGTTGTTGTATTAGGGTCGCTGGAATATTGTGAGCCTATCCCTACTAGTTTTGATTTTTCTGAATAAGGGAGGAAAGAGAAAGAATAAAAAAAAGTGGATTCAACATTCGGATTAATAATGACATAATAGAAGTAAGTGGGTCAATCAAGTATCCGAAGCGATTGGTAATGGCACAACCAGAAGAGGAGTAGGGAAGCATCGGTTTTTAATCTCATTATGACTTGGTCGTTCGGAAGAGCAATTAATTCGATCAGAATAGTGGAATGGAAGGCAGTAAAAGAATTAAATACTCTTTTCTTTTCTGGAGCTAAGGTTCACTCGAGACAGATTCGGTTTACAGTGAAACAGATTATTTTTGAGCAATTTTCTTCAAATTTCCTTCTGATTGGGCAGAAAAATGGAGATATTCAAGGAGGCGGATTCTGGAGAAATCTTGTCTTCAGATGAAATTCAGCTTCTCTGTCGCCTCCTAGCCAAACTTGACTCCGCTAATGTTGCCACATCTAATCATGGGCAATCGGGTACTGTCTTTGTTGTTCACCTTAATTCTTGGATTGTTGATTCTGGTTCAAATAGACACATGACAGGCTCTTCTAAAGGCATTCAAAACTATTCTCCGTGTCCCAAGGGAGATAATATTAAAATAGCCAATGGTTCTTTAACACCTATCTCTGGAACAGGTTCTGTCGTTTGTACTCCTAATATTAAACTATCATCCGCGCTCCATGTCCCTGAGTTCCCTGTCAATCTTTTATTTGTTAGTGCCATCACCAAAGATTTAAACTGTAAAATCGAGTTCTTTCGCGATCATTGTATTTTTCAGGATCTTCAAACAGGGAAAAGGATTGGCAGTGGTAGATTGCATAATGACTTGTATATATTAGATGGAATTCAAAAATCTGGTCAAGCCTTTTTGGGGGAAAGTAAGGATGTCAGCCAAGAAATAATACAGCAGCATAGACAGTTGGGACACCCATCATTCTTTGTTTTGAAAAAGTTATATCCCGATTTATTTTCAATGACTCGATTTGAATCTTTGTTCAGTGATGCGTGTAAACATGCCAAGCATACTAGAAACTCGTATCTTGTGAATGATAGAAGCACAACTCCGTTTATGACTATTCATTCTAATTTATAGGGTCCTACCCAAACTGTTTCTTTGTCTGGTAGTCGATGGTTTGTTACTTTCATTGATTGTTGCACTAGGATGACTTTGGTATATTTGTTAAAAGCCAAAAGTGAAGTTTTCTCTTGTTTTCAGTCATTTCATAAGATGATTTGTACTCAGTTTGATGCCAAAATAAAAATCTTGAGAACTGACAATTGAAGCAAATACATGGATAAAAGATTTGGTGCTTATTTGGAGTCCAATAGGATAGTCCATCAGATTAGTCGTCCTTACACTAGTGCACAAAATAGGGTCGCTGAAAGAAAAAATGGACATCTGTTAGAAGTAGCAAGATTTCTTATGTTCACCATGCATCTACCAAAACCTTACTTGGGGGATGCTATTCTAGCGACTGCCTAGGTTATCAACAGAATGCCACTTAAACCCCTCAATTTTCAAAGTCCTCTGGAAGCTTTAAAGGGTAAGAATGAACATATTGTTCCTCCAAAGGTGTTTGGGTGTGTTTGCTTTGTCCACACTAGAAATTTTGGGAAACTTGATCCTAGAGCTTTAAAGTGTGTTTTTATTGGGTATTCTCCGACACAGAAAGGTTGCAAATGTTATCATCCTCCCTCTGAGAGATCTTTTGTTAGCATGGATGTTACCTTTCGAGAATCTGAGCCCTATTTCAGTATTACCTCGTCACCTCTTCGGGGGAGAGCAGTAAGGAGGAAGAAGTGATTCTACCTAGTTCCATTAGTGGACCTTTTGATGACATTGTCACAGGAGAAAGTGAAATTGGAGAAAGACTTCAAGGGGAGACTATTGGGCGTTTGGATAGGCCTGATTTGAAAACTTACTCAAGGAGAAATAAAACAGAAGAAGACATCATGCAATCTACCGAAGCTGAACCTTCTTATACTGGTAAATTTTCTACATTTCCTAATGAGTTAGATGTGCCTATTGCTCACAGAAAAGGAGTTAGATCTTGCATCACCAAACACCCTTTATCTAATATTGGCTCATATAATTCTTTGTCTCCCTCCTATAGAGCCTTTGCCTTGTCTATTTCTTTTGTGTCTATTCCCTAGAATTGGAGGGAAGCTTTTGCAAATCCTAAATAGAAGCAAGCCATGATTGAAGAAATGAAGGCCTTGTCAAAAAAATGAGACTTGGGAACTTGTCACTTTACCACCAGACAAGAAGTTGGTTGGCTGCAAATGGGTCTTCACTGTGAAGCACAAAGCTGATGGCTCAATTGAAAGATAAAAAGCAAGATTGGTGGATAAAGGATTCACTCAGACTTATGGAGTGGATTATCGAGAGACATTTGCCCCTATTGCTAAGATGAACACTATTAGAATTATTTTGTTTTGTGCATCTAATCTTGATTGGGTTTTGCAACAGTTTGACGTGAAGAATGCATTTTTCATGGGGACTTAGAAGAAGAGGTGTATATGGAGATTCCTCCTCGATTTGATACTGCACAGAGTCAAGGGAAGGTATGCAGATTGAAGAAAGCCTTGTACGGACTGAAGCAATCACCCAGAGCTTGGTTTGACAGATTCAGCAAAGCAATGATCTCATTCGGTTACCAACAACGCAATGCTGATCACACCCTCTTCATAAGACATCAAACGGATAAACTCACTCTTTTCATAGTTTATATTGATGACATAGTAATGACAGGAGATGACAAAGAGGAGATGGCCCGATTGAAGAAGTTGTTGGTACATGAATTTGAGATCAAGGATTTAGGAAAATCGCAGTATTTCTTGGGAATTGAGGTTTCTAGATCCAAAAGAGGAATCTTTATTTCTCAAAGGAAGTATATTCTGGATCTCTTGAAAGAAACTGGTATGACAGGTTGAAGACCCGTAAAATCTCCCATTGAAAGCAATCACAAGTTACAAAGCGGAGTTGGAAAATCAGTTGATAAGGAGAGATATCAGAGGCTGGTTAGAAGACTCATTTATCTCTCCCACGCTAGACCAGACATAGCCTATTCAGTTAGCCTGGTGAGTCAGTTCATGCATGATCACCGAGATCCTCCTATGCAAGCTGTCTTTCACATTTTGCGGTATCTGAAGTCTGCTCCAGGGAAAGGTCTACTTTTCTCCAAACATGATCACCTCCAAATAGAAGCTTTTACAGACACGGAATGGGCTGGATCTCTAGATGACAGAAGATCAACATACAGTTATTGTACGCTCATAGGAGGAAACTTGGTTACTTGGAGAAGCAAGAAGCAAACAATAGTTGCTAGATCAAGTGCGGAGGCAGAATATAGAGCTATGACCCGGGGTGTTTGAGAACTGCTTTGGCTACAAAAGCTACTACAGGAATTGAGACAATCTGAAAAAGGAAAAAATTCCTTGAACTCTGACAATAAGGTTGCCATCAGTGTAGCTCATAATCCAGTCCAGCATGACCGAACAAAGCATGTGGAAATTGATCGATACTTCATCAAAGAAAAAGTTACAACTGGTGTCTTGAGTTTGATCCATGTGCCATCAGAAAAACAACTAGCTGATGTATTTACCAAAGGTCTCAACAAGCGAACTTTCCATACTTTGAGTTGCAAGTTGGGCATGTGGGACATCTTTGTACCAACTTGAGGGGGAGTGTTGATTAGCATGATTCAAGGAGATTTGATTTTAGGAGTGTTGATTAGCATGATTTCATAAGATTTGATTATATTTAGGAGATCTGACTTTATTTGATTTGATTTGATAGCTTTTGATTGTTTAAAGATTTATTTTATTTCCTTAATTAGCATTAGGAGCTTTGTATAAATTCCCTTGCTCATGGGATGTAAACACACAGAAATACAAAAGCTTTTTCTTCTCAAAATCTACAATTTACTTAATGTTTATTGTCACTAGTGGAATTCCAACCCTGGTTTCTAAGGTTTTGCACCACTTCATTGACCACTAGGCTACACCATCGGGTGCTCGATTCCTATTATCTACTAATGCCAGATACAAATGGGAGCAACAGCTATTTCCCTTGGGAGGTCGATCGGTGTACAGGAGAACCAAGAAAGTAGCTTTCTTCACATGGACTGCAACATATAAAGCTATTCTGACTCAGGACACTATCCAAAGAAGAAGAGGAGTATGGGTTAACAGACGCTTTTTGTGCGAAGCTGCTGAAGAATCACCCCCCCCCCCCCCCAAAAAAAAATACTTTGTTGGTCAGTTGCAGAAGAGAGATGGAATATGGTTTCGTGTCTCGATGGAGTAACTGCTGTAGAATATTTATCTATTGGGGCATGACTCCAGTGACGAAGAAAGTGAATAAAATTGGGACTGTATACTGCAGTGTATTATATGGAGTTTGATAAATTAGGGAAACAGGAGATGCTTTGAGGGGAAAATGCATTTTTTTTTCTTCGCAGAATATATAAAATAAATAAAAAGATAGACACTTGAACTTTTTGAGCTCCTTGGAGCTACAAGATGATGTACACTTACACTGCACTTCCTTAGGGCTCTTTTATGATTAAAATATATCGAAAAAAGAAGGCATTACCATATCTATGTGCCTTAACAACCTTTTCTAGTTGAATATGTTTGTCTTTGTACTTTTGGGCCTCTGGAAACCTCATCTTTTTTTAAAACAGAGAAAAGTGCCATACAGCTAAGTCAGAAGGTATTAGCGAATGATGTCAAGCCAAATCAATAAAAGCAGAAAAGGAATATACATGATGGATTCTTTAAAATTAGTGGAGGACACGGAACATCAATTAGCCATCATCTTTAGAGCAACAGCTTCTTGTTTTCTTGTTTATATTTTTGTTTTTCTGCTTCACCAAAAAGCATGCTTTGACAATAAATGATTGCAAAACTTTCATTGCAGTACTGCAAAAAAAGGAGGGTAAAGGCATAACACATACCGTGTTACGTTTCGACATGGTTCTAGTCAGCTGCGCAGCAACACCAAAATCACCTGCTCATTTAGTGAAAAATTAGTCCAGCTTTCCAGATTGTGTGAAATCCAAAAAGATTTCCCTTCAAAACTAGCTAACAAGATTCTGATTCCTTTATTGGGGGGTAAAACAAGATTCCCATCAGTTGTAATTTGATTTAGCAATGATGAAGTAAACTTAAGTTGTAAGCAATAAGAATTTAAAGCATTACACGATATGCAATGTATCTAACAGAAGTGTTCTAATATGTGGCTTGTGCAAAGAGCATAATTTGCATGGAAACATAACATCCAATCTAAAGCAACATCCAATTAGTTGAAATTCTTAAAGTATAAGAATATTTTTCATTCAATTTTCTGATACACCAAACAAGAAAATAACCACACTTTGAAGATGTAATATAATAAATAATTAATATAAAACAATTCAAAATTAATAGACATTAAAGAGATAAAGAAAGCACTCACCTAACTTAACCTCTCCTTGATCAGTCAGCAAGATATTGCCACCTTTAATATCTCTGTGCACTTTAAAAATAGAGTGCAGATAGGAGAGGCCCTACATCACATCTAACATTACTTCAGATGCAAATATGAAAAGCCTTTTGAAATAGGGCAATTTAAGTAGTTTTGACATCATATAACATAACAACAACAAACCCAATATAAACTCACTTGAATCCCACAAGTGGGGTCTGGGGAGGGTAGTGTCTATGCAGACCTTACCCCTACCCTTGAAGGTAGAGAGACTGTTTTCGATAGACCCTCGGCTCAAGGAAAGATGAAAATAAAGCAGTAGCAACAAGCAGTAACAATAACAAGAAAACGAGGCGAAAGGAACATGTAATACTAAAAATCTAACAATAATAGAACACAAGACTAACACTAATATCCAATACTGCCGGTATGGAAAAAAAACACTCGACTACATACTGACCTTCTACCTTAATTCTCGACCTCCACACCTTCCTACAATATAATATAATGTAATATATTCTTCTTAAATCATTCACAATTCCACGTTAACAGAAACACGAGTTCAAAATGATTATGGGAACAAATATCTTGTCTATGAAGCAAACCATAGCAGAGGGTTATCGATTCATGGGTGAAGATATGCGCCATAAAGGAGTGTGTGCTTCAAACAATGTAAGGTGATCCAATGGAAAGCCCTTAGTTCTTTGAAGCTCAACTTTGAAGAAGTAGTATTAATATCATAGTTATGGTATATTGGACTCTGAAAATTTGAAATAAGTTACTTTGATTGGAATTTGATTATGATAGTACCAAATCCTATATTTTTGGCATTTTTAAATTTCCCTAAGTAGTGCGCTTCAAAATCACATTTTTCCCTTTTAAAAGCACCGGAAAAGAGCCTGACTTAGAGCTAGAATATTGCTTCGATGGTAGCACCAAACTCTAAATGTGTAGTACGACAATATAGGGTCACCCAGAAATATTTGCTTCCAAGGAATTGATTATTATAGGGTGGCATATGAAAAATAAAGGGAGAAACCATATTCTAGCTATGTTTTATAAGTATTTAAGCCAATATCTGTATACACAATTAGGCAATTAGGCTAAACTTGAAAAGGTAATATATTTTCGAAGAAGAGTAGCTTTTATCTCCACTACAAAGGTAGCGGAAAGGCTCAAGGAAAGCCCCCGTCTTACAACTTCCTCTAGTAGTATCACAGGTTATGAGTCACAAATGTAGGAGGAACGTAACAAGTCGAAGAGGGTAGTCATGGGTCATGGCCTAAGGACCTTACGGCTAAGCACAGAGTTAGTACGCTTTTAAACTTCACCGTTTTCAAAAAAACAAAAAATAGTTATTTTGCTTTAACTATGTTTTAGCTGGGAGCTAAATTGAAAGAACTAAGTAGAAGCAAAATAGGACGGAAAAGGAGCATTTATAGTATTACTTCATAAAGAAAAGGGAGCATTTATAGTATTACTTCATAAAGAAAAGGGAGCATTTACACTATTATCACTAGTAGCAACCATAAAGAAGAAGAAGTTAAGTGGAGGATTCCATAAACCAACTACCTTCGACCAACCCTCTAAATTTGAATAGAATGAAGGGGAAAAGAACCCCCTCGAGAAAAGGTCAAGTGCATGACCTTGTATTCGAAGTATCATATAATAACATTCTAGAAAGCTTTGCATGCCAACAAAATATAAGGCTACATATTTCTCAAAAAAAAATAAAAATAAAAATAAATATATATATATATATATATATATAAGGCTACATATTTCTCAAAAAAAATAAAAAAATAAAATAAAAATATATATATATATATATATATATATATATATATATATATATATATATATATAAGAGGCTACATATGCACTTACATTCAAACCCTAAAACAATAATTTAAATCAAGCATAACTTTTGGTATACTACTTGTATACGGGTGCTTTTAGTTTTGGTTCAAACACTAACGAATATTTTTTTTATTTGGGTAAGGACACTAACGAAATTTATTTACCTTTTCGAAAAGGAAAAAAATCAAGCATACCTTCAATGCCTCTCGACAAATAAATGCTATTTGATACTCCTCTAAAGCCTCATCTGTGACATTCATTAAGTCAGCAACACTTCCACCTCCACAATATTCCATTACTATCTGCCAACAAATTAATATTCCACATAAATTCAATCAACTGGAAAGTTAGTATAGGTTGCAGAGATTACAAAGGGAAAAAATGGATATGGAAACACTTATCCAATAAATCAGACAGAGCATGATTTAATTTAGAAGTTCAGAAAAATGATGACCCTTCCATACCCAAAGGTACTCTTCTCCTTGGTAGCTACCAAGATAGCGGACAACATTTGGATGACTGCACTGCTGCAACATCTCAATTTCACCTCGAATTTCTTCATAGCCTTCCTCCTAAAGGAAGCAAATATATCTATAATTATACAGAGAGAAACAAAAGAACCACTTGGGATAAACTAATAATAGGATCTAGAGCACAAAGCAAGCATACCCCTTCAGATAATGATATGACTTTGATGGCAACCATCTCTGATGTCCTCAAGTCTCGAGCTTTATAGACAGCCCCATATGAACCCTTCCCTGCGAGTATCAAAGCGCTCCACTTTCAGCCACTTCTTATCACATGTCAATAAACATTATGGTTGAATATAAGCAAAAAGTAGAATGCACCATCATTGTTATCCAATCACACAGATTAGCACCAAAATCCAATTTCTTCTAATATTTATAGTCAATGTTGCACCTTATACAGCAAAAGCATTATCATACTCATTCACAAGATAAGACAAAATCGTGCTCACAATTTGTAGGACCTTTTTTAGGAGTATGTTCAAAGTCTAGATTATCAAAAGTGCTCAAAACAAGTCAACATTATACAATTTTAGAACCTCTCTTAATAAAACATTGCATTAAGTGCAAAACTACTACAAAGCTCTGCTCAATAACCTGATCTCACAAGAATGCTTAATACATAATACTCGTTATCTCCATCTGCCAAGTAAGAACAATAACAACAACTACTACTACATCTATGCCTCAATCCCAAACTAGTTGGTCTCAACTATATGAACACTTGGCATCCATTCTACTCTATTTGCACCTGTTTCATTCCAATGCTCAATACTAATACGGCGGAGCTAAAGGGAGGCAAGGAGGTTCAATTAAATCTCCTTCGTCGAAAAATTATACTGCACTAATTTGGGGGGGGAGGGGGGGAGGGGGGGAGGAGATTTGGTTGTATATGAGCTCTTGAATCCCTATTCTAGTGTAGTGGCAAGGGGGTTCAAAAATTGCTAAAGATAACAGGTTCAAATCCTAGGTGTGTCACTCTAGTGTTTTTTCACAATCCCCTTGCATGAGTTTTTCTTTTTAAACAATGGTGTCCGGGCCAACTTGCGCACACCTTGATTATTCCATTGGAGACTTGCTACTTCCTACCAGCACGGGTACCAGTAACTATGCCACCAACGCTAAGGCATATGGGCAGAGATCACGTATTTTTTCGCTGGGGTTCTCCACCCAACTTCACTGGCCAATAGGCCACACAGGGGTGCATTCCCTTGTATGAATTTCTGGCTCCGCCTTTAGCTATAACTAGTGATTCAGTAAAACATAACAGAATAAATTCCACTATTGAAATCATCTAAAGCAAATAAACAAGGAAACTAAAACTTTACCAAGCTCGTGGAGCAATTCATACTTAGTTGAAGGATCTTCCTTAGTCACGCTATCCGGTATTGAACTCGAGGACACCTTACTCCTCTGTGGCCTCAATGTAGTACCACCACCACTCCCTTCCTCCTCAGATGCAGCACGGTTCCTTTGTCTCCCAATTCCTCCAATCTCACCTACTGCTTGCATACTAGCCACTGCTCTACTCATAGTTGATCCCACACCTTCACTTTTAACTGTTCTCCTCACCATCGTCCCCGAATCGAACTCATCATTATCCTTCACTACAAACGTCGAAAATTTACCTTCCTCATCCTCATCATCCTCATATCTCGCTCTCCTAGGACTTTTTTCATCTCGATCCCAATACGACATGTAACGAGCAGTGTGCTGCTGCGGTTGATGTTGTTTAGGAGCGGTGAATTTTGAACTTCGATCGGTTTTCACAATCATCGTGCCGGAGATTGATGCCACGTCATCGTCGGCGCCGCCGCCGAAGTCCTTAGGGAGGCGTTTGAGTAAAGGAGGGAGTGATTCGTCATCGTTTAGGTCATCTATTACAACGTCGACGTCTTTGCAAACCATAGTGGCGTAGAGGTCTGATGAATTGTCTACTTTTTCCTCAGTTTTCCGGTCATTGTCGTGGATGACGACGGTGGAGTAAATGTCGGATTGTTTCGCCGGCGGCGGCGGTTTCCGAGATCGCCACGACGACGGACGAAATTCCATTCCTGACCTCAGTCTCTCTGTGAAGTGCTGGACAAGCTGGAAGATGGAAGTTATAGTGAAAAATTCAAGTTATATCGGTGAATACTCCCTCCTTTACCAGTTAAATGCAATCTTTGAAGTTTCTACCCAAAAAAATTGGTGACAAATTATTTGCAAATGATTTAAGATAATTTTTTAATGAAAATGATTTAAGTTATATACACAGTATTTGTGTTATTTAGACCGTATATTTGCACGAAACATAGATATGAATTATATTCATTTTTTTCCTAGGGAGTTGTTAATTTTTTTTTAATTTTTTTTTCAGGGAGTTGTTAATTGTTGTGTAGTATCAAGTATAATTTTTTCAGTAAAGGAATTAGCATTGATTAGTGAATATTCTTAAAGCACATTTCTTTGAAGTGTTTTATGAGATTTGAGAGTTATACAATGCAGTAATAAATAGAAAGTTGCAAATGTTTTCTTAAGGAATGTCAACAATAATTGAGATGAAGAATTAAGAGTTTAATGAAATTTCTTTTGTTTTATAATAAAATTCTTTTATTTAAACAAATACTAGAGAAGTAATGTAAGATAATGTGTACTGTATAAAGAATATGATAAACTTTCTCCATTGTTGTAACCCTCTCAAAAAATATAATAAATCTTACAACATTGTTTCTCTATGTGTTAAATAACAAATTTGGGAGGGTTAGAACATTAGATACAGAATTGGGAGAATTGAAAATTTTATATACTTAAGGGTAAAATCGTATTTTTATAAATTTTATTGGTTTATTGGCTAAACCATTAAAAATGGGCAAACCGAGACCCGAAGCGATAATATAGTAAAATAACATTAAACAGTTATCGAACAGTTAACCCAATAACCCGATACTGATAATTCAATAACCGTTTTTCGATTCAGGCTATCGCTTTTCCCGATATATGCTCGGCCCTAGAATAGAGGTAATAAACTAAGGTATCAAAAACGTCCAAGATGCATTCATTTTTAGCTAACTAGTTCGCTACTGTCACGACCCAAAATCCAACTAGTCGTGATGATACCTAACACATCCCGTTAGATAAGCCAATTTCCAACTAATCAATTTTAATAATAATTATTAAAGCAATTTAAGTGAATAAAGATATTGATCTTATAAAATCCTCAAGAACTGGTAGTACAAATCATGATATTCTAAGAATAAAGTATACAAAGGGGAAATGATATAAATACATAGTCTATTTGAATAATACATAAATAGAGCTTTTATTAATCTAAGGCTACACTGGACAAAAGGCAGCTACAACAGGAACGCAGGTACATCTTCAAATCATGCAACCATCGAGCACAGCAACAACAATAAAAAAATATCTGCACGCAATGTACAGAAGTGTAGTATCAGTACAACCAACCTCATGTACTGAGTAAGTAACAAACCTAGCCTTATGTTGAAAGTAGTGACGAGCTTCTACCAAGGTCGGGTCTAAAACCACTAGTCAACAACAGTCCATAACAACATAAAGCAAATAATACCAGAAGTAACTTAGAGATAAAATGCCTAGCCAAATCATGATTTCAGCAATAATAGTTCTTCCTTTCAAGTACATCGGTGGAAACCCAAATCTTTTGCCAAAGTTACCAAAAATATGAATCAGTTTGAAAACAGAAATTTTTTCAAAATCCTTTCAATAATAAATAAAATATCTCATTTTCTTTCCAGATAACCAGTGTAAAACAAATGCATCACTATGCCCATCTGTCAATATGTGTGAGAAATCATGAATAATGTGATACCGTACAGCATAAGGAAAACACATCTCCATGCATATATGTCATGTGTGCATGTTAATACAATGTATCTCAGAGATTGTACTTATGTACTCACACTCTCAGAGTACTCAATCTCACTGTCTCGTATTCTCTCTCACTATGCTCAGCACACTCAATCACTCAGCGCTATACAATACCTGTTGCGGCGTGCAATCCGAACCCTGTTTATAGTCGACTGCGCTCACTGGGGGTGTTCAGACTCATGAGGGGCTCATACAGCCCAAGCGCTATAAGCACGGATAACTCATGTGCCATAATATATATATATATATATATATATATATATATATATATATATATATATATATATATATTTGGATCCGCACGGCCAACTCACGTGTTGCACGGACAACTCATGTGCAATAATAATACAAGGATCCGTACGGCCAACTCACGTGTTGCACGGACAACTCATGTGCAATAATAATACAAGGATCCGCACGGCCAACTCACGTGTTGCACGGCCAACTCACATGCAATAATAAGCCAATAAGGCCTGCTGCAGACGGGCAACCCCGATCCATATAATAGTAATAATATATATAAAGTCAACATGACCTGCTGCGGCGTGCAGCCCGATCCCAAAAGTATCCTCACAATTAGGCCCTCGGCCTCTCTCAGTCATTAATCTCTCCGGTCTCTCTCTCATGGGCTCACAATGTCATGAGAATAGCTCAAAAATGATGATATGTTGTATCAATAAATAATAACAGAGACTGAGATATGATATGTAATGACATGAATATCACCGAGTATAAATTTTTATTTTAAAATAAATAATTCACAATAATATGATATCTGTGGGTCCCAATAAATATTGACACATAGCCTCAAATGATTTTTAATATGCTTTTCAACTCAATTTCTTTAACTCATAAAACCGCATGGAAAAGTGCCAAGATCATTTAACTACAAAATTCTACAGAAATAATTATGTCACAATTTCTATAGTGCACGCCCACACGCCCGTCACCTAGCATGTGCGTCACCTCCCAACAATTCACGAAATACATATATTCAGGGTTCATACCCTCAACTCCAAGATTAGAAGAGTTACTGACCTCGAACAAGCCAAATTCAATGCCGAGCAAGCTAAGCAATGCTCCAGAAATTCTATTCTGCGCGTATCAACTTCCAAACGGCTCGAATATAGTTACAATAATTTGACTCAGTCCATACAATTTATAAGAATTAATTCCATATCAAAACGCTAACATTTTCCATAAAAATCCGAAATTACGCCCCAAAAATCACCCCATGGGCCCACGTCTCGAAATCCGACGAAACTCACAAAATACGACAACCCATCCAATTACAAGTTCAACCATATTAATTTCACTCAAATCCGACTCCAAATCTGTATTCAAACTTGAAAAATTCATTTTGTGACATTATAGAAATTTTCTTCAATTTCTCTTGAAGATTCAATAATCTTACACCATAAATGAAGATTAATTAATTAAATATAATCACAAGGGAGTTAAGAACACTTACCCCAAGTTGTGTGAAAAATTTCCTCTCCAAAATCACCCAAACCGAGCTCCAAAATGTCCAAAATGAGAAAAAAATCTCGGAACCCTCGTTTTAAACACTGCCCAGGCATTTCCACACCTGCGGTGCCTGGGCTCGCACGTGCGCATCCGCATTTGCGGAACAAATTGCGCGCCTGCGGACAATGCCAACCTTTCAAAACCTCACATCTGCGGCGCCTTTCTCGCATCTGCGGGCTCATAGATGCGCAAACCCTTCGCATCTGCATTCGCCCCAGGCCAGCCCAGTCCGCATCTGCGCAATACCTTCGCACATGTGGAAAATTTCTCGCACCTGCGAGCACTGCCCAGTCCCACTCTTGGCCGCTTCTGCGGCTTATTTCACGCACATGCGGCTTCGCACCTGCGATCAAAATCTTCGCAGGTGCGATCACACCAGTATGCAACAGTTTCAGCATTTCCTTAAGTCCAAATTTGATCCGTTAACCGTCTGAAACTCACTCGAGACCCCCGGGACCTCAACCAATTATATCAATAAGTCCCATAACATAACACGGACCTTCTCGAGGCCTCAAATTACACCTAACAACATCGAAACGATGAATTACACGTGGATTCAAGCCTAATAAAATTCTAAATTTTCGAATTCTACAAACGATGCCGAAACCTATCAAATCACGTCCGATTGACCTCAAATTTTGCACACAAGTCACATTTTATATTACAGACCTATCAAATTTCCAAAATCGGATTCCGACCCCGATATCAAAAAGTCAAACCCCCAGTCAAACTTTCCAAAAATTCAACTTTCGACAATTCAAGGCAAAATCCACTACAGACCTCCAAATAATTTTTCGGACACACTCCTAAGTCCAAAATCACCATATGGAGCTATTGGAATCATCAAAATTCGAATCCGAGGTCGTTTACATATAAGTCCGCATCCAGTCACTATTTTAACTTAAGCTTTAAACCTTGGAACTAACTGTTCCAATTCCTTCCAACACCTCATTGGACCCGAACCAATTACCTCGGCAATTCACATAACAACTATAAAGTACAATTTGAGAAGTAAATGGGGAAACAGGGTTAAAATACTCAAAACGATCGGCTGGGTCATTACATTCTCCCCCCACTTAACATGCGTTAGTCCTCAAACGTGCCAAGAGTTGTTTCCAAGCCATCAAATCACTGTTCCATCTTACCACACACGTACCCGGGGGTGAACCCACGTCACCCTATCCCACATAAGGATTGACTACACAATGCAACTGAAAATCATTAATTTAACCTTAGCCCATAAACCTTGGAGTTTAATTTCCAATCTTTAAAATTTCTTTCAAGACACAAATCTTACATTTACACACCGTATAAGTTCGAACAAGTTGCATCGAGCTATAACTATAACCACGGATATAATCAACCAACATATTACACAACTCGCATGCTCGTAGCACCATTCCTGATCGCAGTGACTACTCCAAAACCAACTGCATACTAGTATTAAACCCATATCGAACCAAACCTCATCCCAAAACCTTCGTACACTGTTGATAATAAAAGAAACACGCAAAATTTCATGACCACTTACCAGATCAATAAGTCACGAAGCCCTCTCGCCCCAACAAGAACCATAATCCCTTTTTGAGCCGACTTTCAATATTATACTCTCGAATATACCGAAATCAAACCTGATAGTACCCATTCTAGGTCTAATGACCTTATATTACTAAACACAACTGTTCCATAGACATGCCTCACCAATATAAACTCAAAGCCATAACTCGTGCCATCCGCGCACTAATATGCAACAATTCAAATGTACCCAGTCATGGAAAATGACTCAAATGAGAGAACTGCCCGCCAGATTAACAAGTACCTCCACAACGAAATGCTGAAAATTCATCATACAGCGTATAACCATCACCCGATTTTAACACGAGGTTCATGTTATATACTCCGAGCCACCCTGCTCCAAATTAATAACGACGGAGAGGCAAATGACAAAAATACCACACAAAACCTGAAAGGACATAACCATTACGCTATCGATCATGCAATACCCAAGTACTCATCACACTCAAGTTCTGCTATAAAGCTCAAATAGAACTGAACCATCTGTGCACATAACCAATGAATCACAACTCCTCGTAGCATAAAGGAGTAACTCACAAATCATTTGAGAACACGAATAAGTTCAACATCAATCGAATGACGCATCCCTCAATAATAGCAGTATGAGGCCAACCATTCCGATTCGGTGTAGAATACACATCTTAATTGGGCTTGCCTATGGACCCCCAAATCAACTCGGGTTACCCACAAATAGATAAAAATCTCTCCGAAAATCCATAATGACTGAATTATAACACATTTCATCATCCGGCTAGCTCCGGCCAGTACTTCACAGTTCACAACTATGAAACAATCTACTCGTGGGAATTTCCAGTCTCCAAATACATTGAACACACGAATCACCATATCTGATCTCAACTCCACCGCCTGAATGTCTAACACT
This sequence comes from Nicotiana tomentosiformis, assembly GCF_000390325.3. Classification (NCBI taxonomy): domain Eukaryota; kingdom Viridiplantae; phylum Streptophyta; class Magnoliopsida; order Solanales; family Solanaceae; genus Nicotiana; species Nicotiana tomentosiformis. The sequence continues at coordinate 63,356,980 of NC_090821.1, read as the reverse complement.
TCTCCATTACGCGATCATCCCAGGAGGAAAACATCTATAATTCTTCTGTGCCACAAAGCAAAATTTGAATATCAGCAGTCGATCAACCAGGAAAAATGTCGCAATATCTATGAAATATCCATAATTCAAAACATAGTGCGCCTTCTGAGATGTACACTCTACTCACGCAATACCAATTAGTTATAACATTCATTTAAATATAGAAAACTGTTCATGTCTCTAAGAATTTATGACCTCCCTTTTCAAGGCTAAACCGTGACCTTGCACATGCCAACCTTAATCCCACACAACACACCACATCTATCATGCCATCATTTGAAAAATACGAGAACCTCATAATCATTCTAAGTCACAAGTAAAATACATATATGATCAGCCAGAAGCCTTCCATTTGTTCCCATCCGGTATAAAATCACAATACTCAACATGCTCCTCAGGCCGGTAGGAAAATACCCATCAAGAATACTTTGGAATCCATTTGCACATAATCAAGTCCTTAAAACTAAATTCCTCTAACTCGACCAAGCCACGCAGGTCGCCAAGTCCAAGTGTATTTCCAAAAAGCACCTGTAGAAAACCCCCACATCATAAGCACCCAAAGAGCCGATCATATCCATTACCATACTGATCCAACCTACTACCCAGTTGTCCTATTTTCTCCGAGTCCCTTCCGAATTTGTCTTCAGATTGATACTTCTTCTTGCTAAAATACCATGATCTTTAACCACAACTCACCCTACAAACCTTAGCATAGAACCACAACGCCCTACGGCCTATAAACAATTGTATTCTTCTTAAGCACCTTCAAAAATACCACAACTATAACACTCACTCTGAGAATACATTATGTGAATTTGAAATTGTTCTTCTTACCTTCCTTACACAAAAATATAAAATCCATAGTCATATAAAATTTTCGCAAGTCTAGGCACCATCAAACGCAAATCTCAGATTTTTATCCATACATAAGTCCAGAAACATTCTCAATTGCTATATATAATTCTCAAACCCACTGGAATTTTCTCGGGAGTCACCCACTTTGCTCACATCTAATTGCACCGCCCAAATAGGCCAAAAGACATATGCCCCATTAGCACCACAACACTTAAAGAAGTAACTCTACTTTAACACCACATACCAAATTCATACTCCATGCACACTACATCATTCACCAATAACAACTCACTCATTCCACGATTTTTTCATATACTCATCCGTGTAATATAATCCGTAACCAGGAATTTTTCTTATTCGAGTCATTTTCGAACTCCACCTCTGCAAGTCATCACTGATTCCCAAGTATACTTTAGACCCAAACAAAATTTGACACATACCCATGAGTTGATTTGTCTATAGCAGGCTCCCCCACTTGGCTCAAAGCCATAGATTAAAATACTCCATAATTCACAATACCCATACCCTATTATTGTCATAATATCATAGTCAGTGCCACAAAATTCTTCTCAAGCTCATGCAATGCCAACCATAAAAATACCCTAAATCATCCGCTAAGATCACAATCATTCTCTTGATACTCAGGTCGACTATCTCAGCCAAATTCGAATTCAAATCTCCACACGTACGCCCCACTAGCAGAAAAGAAACCCTCCACTCATATTACAAGGAACATACCTACGTAGATTACTCTCCAGGAGATAACCCACCTCCCTAGCCTCAAATTGGCATGTTGTTATATCTTTTCGCAGCCACAATTTCTACGCAATCACTAAATCTTTCTGAGTCCAAACTCGTTAACCAGATCTGAGAGTTTAATTTGTCCCACAATTTAAACACGTGAAAGATCTTTCAAAACATTCACACTCGAGACTGTACGTCACATCAAATCAAAAATCAAGCATCCGATGGCCTTCCCTTTACATATAAAGAAAACACTTCTCGTTATGTTCAAATCGTCTTAACACATCCCGCGGTCACATAATACCCATCATACCACCATTTCATTGTTCATCGAGCCATAAATTTCACTGTAGGGTCATCACCGGACATATAATTCCAATTGTATGAGTTACAACTGAAGCTACTGAGCTTAAGCTGCGGTCTAACCATGGCCTCAAGTCCTCCAGACTGGCCCACCACCAAAACACAGAATACACACCTCGAACCTCATTCATAGAATCACAAGCCGGCGATGAACAATTGATACTGAGCGCTCATGTGCGCATACGAATACGTGGAAGGAATTCAAAGAGTTTATGTCTCAAGCTGAATCAATATCGCACGATAAGGAAAGAAAAATGGAAAGTATATATCCTAAATGCCATGTAGCCTCTCGAAGATAAGTATGGACGCCATCATACCGATCCGCAAAACTCTACTAGACACTTGCTCATGACTTGTAGAACCTATGAACCTGGCTCTCATACCACCTTGTCATGACCCAAAATCCAACCAGTCGTGATGACACCTAACCCATCCCGTTAGGTAAGCCAATTTTCAACTAACCAATTTCAATAATAATTATTAAAGCAAGTTAAGTGAATAAAGATCCTGATCTTATAAAATCCCCAAGAACTGGTAGTATAAGTCATGAACTTCTAAGAATAGAGTATACAAAGGGGAAATAATATAAATACATAGTCTGTTTGAATAATACATAAACACAGCTTTTATTAATCTAAGGCTACCCTGGACAAAAGACAGCTACAACAGGAACGCAGGTACATCTTCAAATCATGCAACCATCAAGCATAGCAACAACAATAAAAGAACATATGCACGCAATGTACATAAATGTAGTATCAGTACAACCAACCCCATGTACTGAGTAAGTAACAAACCTAGCCTTAGGTTGAAAGTACTGACGAGCTTCTACCAATGTCGGGTCTAAAACCACTAATCAACAACAGTCCATAACAATATAAAGCAAATAATACCAGAAGTAACTTAGAGATAAAATGCCTAGCCAAATCATGATTTCAGCAATAATAGTTCTTCCTTTTAAGTACATCGGTGGAAACCCAAATCTTTTGCCAAAGTTACCAAAAATATGAATCAGTTTGAAAACAGAAATTTTTTCAAAATCCTTTCAATAATAAATAAAATATCTCATTTTCTTTCCAGATAACCAGTGTAAAACAAATGCATCACTATGCCAATCTGTCAACATGTGTGAGAAATCATGAATAATGTGATACCGTACAGCATAAGGAAAACACATCTCTATGCATATATGTCATGTGTGCATGTTAATACAATGTATCTCAGAGTCTGTACTTATGTACTCACACTCTCAGAGTACTCAATCTCACTGTCTCGTATTCTCTCTCACTATGCTCAGCACACTCAATCACTCAGCACTATACAATACTTGTTGCGGCGTGTAGCCCGAACCCTATTTATAGTCGACTGCGCTCACTGGGGGTGTTCAGACTCATGAGGGGCTCCTACAGCCCAAGCGCTATAAGCACGGACAACTCACGTGCTGCACGGACAACTCACGTGCTGCACGGACAACTCACGTGCAATAATAATATAAGGATCCGCACGGCCAACTCACGTGCTGCACAGCCTACTCACTTGCAATAATAAGCCAATAAGGCTTGCTGCAGGTGGGCAACCCTGATCCATATAATAGTAATGATATATATAAAACCAACATGGCCTGCAACGGCGTGTAGCCCAGTCCCAAAAATATCCTCACAATCAGGCCCTCGGCCTCCCTCAGTTATCAATCTCTCCGGTCTCTCTCTTATGGGCTCACAATGTCATGAGAATAGCCCAAAAATAATGATATGATGTATCAATAAATAATAATAGAGACTAAGATATGATATGTAATGACATGAATATGACTGCGTATAAATTTTCAATTTAAAATAAATAATTCACAACAATATGACCTCTGTGGGTCCCAATAATACTGGCACATAGCCTCAACATGATTTTTAATATGTTTTTCAACTCAATTTCTTTAACTCATAAAACGTCATGGAAAAATGCCAAGATCATTTAACTATAAAATTTCACAGAAATAATTATGTCACAATTTCTATAGTGCACGCCCACACGCCCGTCATCTAGCATGTGCGTTACCTCCCAACAATTCACAAAATACATACATTCAGGGTTCATACCCTCAACTCCAAGATTAGAAGAGTTACTTACCTCGAACAAGCCAAATCCAATGCCGAGCAAGCTAAGCAATGCTCCAGAAATTCCATTATGCGTGTATCAACTTCCAAACGGCTCGAATCTAGTCACAATAATTTGACTCGGTCCACACAATTTATAAGAATTAATTCCATATCAAAACGCTAACATTTTCCATAAAATCTGAAATTACGCCCCAAAAAACCCGTGCGGCCCACGTATCAAAATCCGACAAAACTCACAAAATACGACAACCCATCCAATTACAAGTTCAACCATACTAATTTCACTCAAATCCGACTCAAAATCGGTATTCAAACTTGAAAAAATCATTTTGTGACATTATAGAAATTTCCTTCTATTTCTCTTGAAGATTCAATAATCTTACACAAAAAATGAAGATTAATTCATTGAATATAATCACAAGGGAGTTAAGAACACTTACCCTAAGTTGTGTGGAAAATTTCCTCTCCAAAATTGCCCAAATCGAGCTCCAAAATGATAAAAAAATCTCGGAACCCTCGTTTTAAACACTGCTCATGCATTTCTGCACCTGCGGTGCCTGGGCTCGCACCTGCGCATCCGCATTTGCAGAACAAATTGCGTGCCTGCAGACAATGCCAGCCTTTCAAAACCTCGAATCTGCAGAGCCTTTCTCGCATCTGCGGGCTCACAGATGCGCAAACCCTTCGCACCTGCGTTCGCCCCAGGCCAGCCCCAGTCCGCATCTGCGCAACACCTTCGCACCTGCGGCCTCGCAGATGCGACAAATTTCTCGCACCTGTGAGCACTGCCCAGTCCCACTTTTGGCCACTTCTGCCGCTTATTTCACGCACATGCGGCTTCGCACCTGCGCTCAAAATCTTTGCAGGTGCGATCACACCAGTAGGCAGCAGTTCCAGCATTTCCTTAAGTCCAAATTTGATCCGTTAACCGTCCGAAACTCACCCGAGTCCCCCGGGACCTCAACCAATTGTATCAACAAGTTCCATAACATAACACGGATCTACTCGAGGTCTCAAATCACACCTAACAACATCAAAACGACAAATTACAAGTGGATTCAAGCCTAATAAATTTCCAAATTTTTGAATTCTACAAATGACGCCGAAACCTATCATATCACGTCCGATTGACCTCAAATTTTGCACACAAGTCACATTTCACATTACAGACCTATTCAAATTTCCAGAATTGGATTCCGATCCTGATATCAAAAAGTCAAACTCCCGGTCAAACTTTCCAAAAATTTAACTTTTGGTAATTCAAAGAAAATTCCAATACAGACCTCCAAATAATTTTTTGGGTACACACCTAAGTCCAAAATCATCATACGGAGCTATTGGAATCATCAAAATTTGAATCCGAGGTCATTTACACATAAGTCCGCATCCGGTCACTATTTTAACTTAAGCTTTTAACCTTGGAACTAAGTGTTCCAATTCCTTCCAAACCCTCACTGGACCCGAACCAATTACCCCAACAATTTACACAACAACTGTAAAGTATAATTTGAGAAGTAAATGGGGAAACGGGGTTGAAATACTCAAAATGACCGACCGGGTCATTACAGCTACTATAGCTTCTTTATGCTCCAAGGATGGATTGCCCGACTAAGATAATAAGGACCTGCAATCGTCAATCAAATTTTAATAAAGGCAGTTATTGTTAGTTAACATAGAGATTAGCTCTTTATTGTCAGTTTCAATAATTAACAATCCAAATCAAGAGCACGTATTTTTGCTGAATGTATGTTTGCTAAAGGACTATGGAACAAAGTTGTCACGACCCAATTTTCTCCTATAGGTCGTGTTGGCGCCCAACGTCATTGCTAGACAAGCCAACGGTGAATTAACCATATAATTGTTCTTTGTAATAATTTCAAATTAGTTGAAGTTTATTTATTAAGAAAATAAGAAGTGGAAAATTTGATAAAGTAAATCGAAAACTAATGAAGGAGCAAATGGAATGAAATAAATGCCCAAAACCATAAAGTCTACAAGCATGTCTCCAGGACCTCGTGTCACAAGTGTATGAGCGACTAGTAAAATATACAAAACACTAAGCTACTGTCTGAAATAGAATAGACAGAAAGTAAATATAAAAGAGAGACTTAGGGTGCTACAGGACGGACTCAGAAAGCAGCTCACCACTAAGCCTCAGGGAATGAGGAGCGCGCCTGAATGGACACCAGATGCACATGCCTCAAACCGTGCACGATTAGTGTAAGAGCGTAGCGTGAGTACATAAACAACATGTACCCATTAAGTATCTAGTCTAACCTCGAAAATGTAGTGACGAGAGTCGACATCGACACTTACTACGGGCCAATAATAATATACAGAAATGTTAAATAGTCATGGAATATGTGAACATTAAAAATAACAAAATAGCAAGCAGTGAATAAATGGTTATTTAACTGAAAGTAAATTTCAAAATCTTCATCTAACACATTCTAGTTTCAAACCAATTTCGGTCATCAGATAAATTATAACCTCTCAAGCAATAACATAATATCAAGTGTAAACGGGCTCTGGGTAATATCACGCACGATTTATGCCGAAGTCATATGACCTGATCCAAAAATATTGTGTGCACCGCCAAGGGTTGAATGACACGAACCATAAAGGCATCTATTATACTGCCGAGGCGAATAACCAGCTCCCATGAGAGTAGAGAAGTTTACCTCCCTCGCGGAAGTATTTACGACACGAGAGGACTGGGATTTCTCAGAGTTATTATGTATTCCTCAATTCTTTCCAAAGATAAGAAATCCAAAATTAGAGAATTTCGACTTTAAAATCCCTCAAAGAACTCCCCACCTTGCTCTTGGGGTGACTCGAACTCACAACCTCTTGGTTGGAAGTGGATGGTGCTTACCACTAGAGTAACCCACTCTTGTCATATGCATGAAATATATGAATAATAAAAGTAACACAATAGCAAGCAGTGAATAAATGGTTCTTTAACTGAAATTAAATTCCAAAATCTCCATCTAACACATACTAGTTCCAACTCAATTTTGATCATCAGATAAATTATAACCTCTCAAGCCATAACATAATATCAAGTGTAAACGGGCTCCGAGTAATATCATGCACGATTTATGCCAAGGTCGTATAGCCCGATCCAAAAATATTATGTGCACTGCCGAGGATCAAACGACACAAATCATAGATGCATCTCTTATACTGCTGAGGCGAACGGCCCACTCCCATGTGAGTAGAGAAGTTTACCTCGTTCGCGGAAGTACTTGCGACGTGAGAGGACATGGATTTCTTAGAGTTATTATGTATTCCTCATTTCTTTTCAAAAATAAGAAATCCAAAATTAGAGAATTTCGACTTTAAAATACCTAGTCTCGGCTCTATTTAAGACAATTAATATGCACAATAAACATAATAGTACAATTAAAGCGTGATGTAGATCTAAGACTACCCGGACATCTGATGGAATATAGCTACGCACGGACTCTCGTCACCTAGTGCGTACGTAGCTCCCCACACAAATAATACACAATAAGATACATCTAAGGGGATGAGTTCCCTCTTACAAGGTTAGGCAAGAGACTTACCTCGTTCTCAAGCTCACTTCCGGTCCACAATTACACTCTAAATCCTCAACTTGGTGCCAAACCACCCTAAACTAGCCAAATATTATATAAATAAATCAAAATATACTCAAAAGTTCATAATTAAACTATTAGGGTAATTACCCATCCCAAATTGAAAGATTCCTAAAATTCACCTCGGGCCCACGTGCCCGAATTTCGGGAATTTTCAAATATAATTGTTACACATAACCTCGCGAACTCAAATATATAATTTTTACCCAGTTCCATAATTATTTTCGTTGTTAAACCCCATTTTATCAAAACCTAGATTTTTTTAACTAAACCCATAATTTTCACAATTTTACTTTTTAAAATCTACCCATAATCTATGTATTTAACTTACATTAGATAGAAATTACACTTACCTCTAATAGCTAGGTGAAAACCCCTCTTCAAAGAGCTCAAATATTTCCCAAGAGATGAAAGAAATGAGTCCTCGACTTAAATGAACCTCACTGCCCAACGGTTTTCACATCTGCGATGCCACTGTCGCACCTGCGATTCCACTTCTATGGACAAATCACCGCAGGTAAGGACCATGCCCAGGCCTGCCTCCATCGCTTCTACGGACAAAGCCTCGGCACACGCGTCGCTCCTGCGATCGGCTGCTTCGCACCTGCGCCTTCGCATGTTCGATTCCTGCCTCGCTTCTGCGACCACGGGGCAGTCCTCACCAGGCCGCTTCTGCATTCAAAAGCTCGCACTCGCGACCCAACATCTCGCAGGTGCGGACGTACCAGAACTGGTGCACCAGCAGTTCTTTCAAGTCCAAACTTGATCCGCGCATCATCCGAATAGCACACGAGGCCCCCACGATCTCGCCTAAACATACCAACAAGTTCGTAAACATAAAACTCACTCGCTCGAACCTTTGGAACGCGTAAAACAACATCAAAACAAATAATCGCAACCCAAAATCAAATAGAATAAACTTATGAACTTCAAGTTCTTCCAACTCACTATGAATGCGCCAGATCATACTTAAACTACTCGGAATGACACCAATTTTTGCGTGCAAGTCACAAATCACCATATGGAACTATTTGCTTGAAATTCCAATTGAACCTTAATAACACCATGTCCTACTTCAAACTAAATTTAAAGAACTTTAAAACCTTCAATGCGCCAACTTTTAACTTTATGCGCCGAAACGTTCCCGGGTCATCCAAAACGTTATCCGAATATACACCCAAGCCCAAAATCATTACACGAACCTATTGCGGTCGTCGAATATTGGTTCCAAGGTTGTTTACTATAAATGTTAACCCAAGTCAAACTTAACCCTTTTTAAGCCAATAATATGGAACTAAGCGTTCCAATTTCAACTCGAACCCTTCTAAACCCGAACTAACCATCCACGCAAGTCATAAAATAGTAAAAACACATACGGGGAGACTTATTTAGGGAAACATGGATCTAGAACCGGTCGGGTCATTATATTCTCCACCTCTTAAACAAATATTCGTCCTCGAACGGGTCTAGAATCGTACCTGGAGTGCCGAATAAGTGTGGATATCTGCTCCGCATGTCCTCCTTGGTCTCCAAAGTCGCCTCCTCGACTGGTTGACCCCTCCACTAAACCTTTAACGCATAAATCTTCTTGGACCTTAACTGGCGAACCTGCCTATCAACAATGGCGACTGGCTCCTCCTCATAACCCAGTCTCTCATCTAGCTGCACCGTGTTGTAGTCTAATACATGCAACCTATCGGTATGATACTTCCGGATCATGGACACGTGGAAGACCAGATGAACCCCCGATAGACTGGGAGGCAAAGCAAGCTCATAAGCAACCTCCCTAACTCGTCTCAACACCTCAAATGGACCTATAAACCTTGGGCTCAACTTGCCCTTCTTCCCGAACCTCATGATTCCCTTCATCGACAAAACTTTCAAGAGAACCTTCTCGCCTACCATAAACGATAAATCACGCGCCTTCTGATCCGCGTAACTCTTCTGTCTAGACTGTGATGTGAGAAGTCTCTCCTTAATCAAATTTAACTTTTCCAAGGCATCATTCACTAAATTAGTACCATATAACTTAGCCTCGCCGGGCTCAAAGTATTCGATGGACGAACGATATCGCCGACCATATAAAGCTTCAAATTGAGACATCTCGATGCTGGACTGATTACTATTGTTGTAAGCAAACTCGGCCAAAGGCAAGAATCGATCCCACTGTACTCCGAAGTCAATCACATATGCTTTGAGCATATCCTCCAAGATCTGAACCGTCCGCTCCGACTGCCCGTCGGTCTGTGGATGAAAGGCTGTGCTGAGCTCTACCCGGGTCCCCAACTCACTATGTATTGGCCTCCAGAAATGCGAAATAAACTGAGGGCCTCTATTTGATATAATGGAAACAGGCACACCATGCAACCAAACAATCTCCTGAATGTAAAATTGGGCCAATCTCTTTGAAGAATACGTGGTCAAAACCGAAATGAAGTGTGCTGACTTGGTCAACCTGTTGACAATGACCCAAAATGCATCAAACTTTCTCAAGGTCTGCGACAACCCAACTACAAAGGTGGATCTACTATGTAAAATATAGTTAACCTGAACCCGAGGACCACGGGTTAAAGTATATATATGATGTACATAATTTGGAAAAAATATATATAGATATTTGATGGAACCTATGGTCAAAAGTACTATTGTTCTTGTCTCTTATGTTGATAAAAGTGAACAAAATTGTTAGATTCAAAGCATTAAGAAGATTTTACTGGTAAGTGGTAAAGCTTCACTCAGTTTATTTACAAGTTTTGAAAAGAAATCTTTGGTTGTTTTGTTTCAATCTGTTACGGTAAATGGCAACGATTGCCCATTAATTGATTGGCTTGATTTGTTTTCCCTCTGTTCTCTTAGTTAGCATCTGTAGTTAATGAAAATTAGACATACCATATTGCAAGTTGTTCCATCTGTTCTCTTAGTTACAACTTCTTTAGTTTTCTTTAGAATTTTGGTTTTATTTTTCATTGGTTACATTGAAGAAGAATACTTTTAAAATTTGAACTAGAGATGAAATCTGAATTTTAATATGTATCACCATGAAAACTGAATAGGGACAAAAAAAAAGGGAGGTCCAATTTAAGTGTATCTTGTTGATCTGTTATTATATATCATGTTTGCAGACCCTTTGATGTATGTAGCAATTTTCATTATTTAGTACTAGTATATATATCTCAAGTATAGGGGAATCATTTAGCTAGCTAGTTTGAAATTGGAGTATTGTGGTTTATTGATATTGATTTATTAAGTACTTTTTTTTATATTTAAGTTTCTCTGGTCTTTGAGGGAGGATTTGAGCTGATCTATTTGTTTAAAGAGGCATTTTTTTTTTATTTTTAACAAAGGTCCTTTAATATGAAAATTTCAGGATTATGTTTTGATATAGTTGCACTATAAAAATCAAGTTAGGTGTTGGGTAGATACCTCTATTTGATCTCAAAGATAAAAGTATCACAGATTGCGAAAGTATGGGTATGTTTTTATTTTATTTTAATTTAAGTTTTTTAGAAGTGCGATTCCCCTATTTTATTATGAATTTGAAAGGGCGGATACTCGTTGGGATCCCATTTTAAGACCTTGAAAAATTTCATGATTATTTTTTTTTCGATTATTAATGTGTTTAAAGATATGCAACATAATAGTTCTCATTCTCTTGAGAGATGGCAGATATACCTTGAACTCTCCACGAGTGGTCCAACTCACTGGTATCTGGGATGATGGGAAGAATCTGGATCTGCACAAAAAAATATGCAGAGTGTAGTATGAGTACGCCACAACGGTACTCAGTAAGTGCCAAGTCTAGTCTCTATAGAGTAGTGACGAGGTGAGGTCAGGGCCGTACTGGTTTAAAAGAAAAGTAAGGCAGAAGATATAATAATATTTTGAAATGACTGAGAATTTAAACAATAAGAAGTTTTAAAAAATATCAGCACAATAAATATAGGTACACAACATGGGCACTCCCGAGGTACCGCTTCATAGTCCCAAATATAAGATGTAGTACAGGGGATCTCCCGAGGAACCGCCTCGTAGTCCCAAAGTAAATATGCAATATAGGGGGGATCTCCCGAGTAAACGCCTCGTAGTCCCAAAGTAAATATGCATCACGGGGGAATCTCCCCAGGAACCGCCTCGTAGTCCCAAAGTAAATATGCAACAGGTAATCGAAAGGAAACTCGAATTTTCAGCAAAAATCTTACAATTAAAGATTTAATTTAAATCAAGTAAAACAAGTAATTCAACTAAGCATGTTGCACAAATTGCAAAAAAGAATTAAAGCACGTAGACATGCGATACTAGACTAAACATGATCACTACATATGTTGAGGCAACTCAGTTAATGTATTTTAAAAGAAAACAACTCTGTTAATGTATTTTTAAAAGATGGTAAATCAGCAAAAACCGAATTTTCCATAATCAGCCCGTGTACACACTCGTCAACTCGCGTACACGGCGATCACATATCACAAACTGTTACAACAATACCAAATCCTAAGGGTATTTTCCCTACACAAGGTTAGACAAGTCACTTACCTCAAATGTCGCTCAATCAATATGTAAGAATGCCTTTCCCTCGACTTTCCGACTCCGAATGGCCCAAATCTAGCCAAAAGTAATTACATAACATGAATACAACTACAAGAAACTAATTTAAATAATGAAACTAAGACTTTAGCAAAGAATAAAAAATTCAGCCCAAAAAGTCGACCCGGACCCACATCTCATAATCGGGTAAAAGTCACAAAATACAAACACCCACTCGACCACAAGTTCACCCATACCAACATTATCAAAATCCGACACCAAATCGTCACTCAATTCCTCAAATCAATTCTCCAAATTCCTAACCCCAAACTCCCAATTTTCACCTTAAATACACACTAACTAGGTGGAAAATTAACGAGAAAACAAGATTATTGATCAAAAATAAACTCAATGGGCTTACCTCAAGAAATACCTCGAAAATGCTATTAAAAATCACCAAACCTGAGCTCAAATGTCCAACAAATGATAAAAATCCCGAGCCCTTGAATTAATAGAATCTGCCCAGGCTTTCTGCCTTTGTGGACCAAATTTCGCTTATGATGTACCGCTTATGCGAAGTTCACTTAAATCCCTAGGTTCCACACCTGCGCTCAAATCTCCGTATCTGCGGATGCACTTCTGCGGTCCCTCGTCCACTTCTGCGAAAGCCTCCCCAAGCACTCGCCCGCTTCTGCGATCGATCCCCCGCAGAAGCGACTCCGCTTCTGCGGCTCTCACATTGCACCTGCGACCACTGGCCAATTCCCTTAGCCCCGCACCTGTGCCCCATTTCTCGCACCTGCGGTCAGCCTTGTGCAGGTGCGATTACACCAGAACCAACCGAGCACCAGAAAATCTTCTAAGTCCAAAAATGATCCGTTAACCATCAGAAACTCACCCGAGGCCCTTGGGACCTCAAAAAAATATACCAACTAGTCCTAAAACATCATACGGACTTATTCGAGTTTTCAAATCACATCAAAGAACGCTAAAAACACGAATTACATATCGATTCAAGCCTAATGAACTTCAAAGTTTCAAACTTCTACATCTGACATCGAAACCTATCAAATCAAGTCCGATTTACCTCAAATTTTTCACACAAGTCATAATTGACATTACCGACCTGTTCCAACTTCCATAATCAGAATCCGACCCCGATATCAAAAAGTCAACTCCAGGTCAAACTTCTCAAAAATTATCTTTTTCCAACTTTCGCCAATTTGCGCTAAAATGACCTACGGACCTCTAATTCAACATCCGAACACGCTCCTAAGACCAAAATACCCTACGGAGCTATTGGAACCGTCAAAATTTTATTCCGGAGTCGTATTCACACAGTTCAAACTACGGTCAATTCCAACGACTTAAACTTCCATTTTAGGTACTATGTGTCCCATTTCACTCCGAAACCAAAAACAAATTCTCCCGACAAGTTACATAACTACAAAATGAAGTAGAGGAAGCAATAAATAGGGGTTCAGGGCTAATTCTCTCAAAATGACAGGCCGAGTCGTTACACTTGGAGACTACTCTACATAAACCCTACCTCGTATCTATATAAAAAAGTCACCTACTCCTTTTTTTGCTCTGATAACTCTAAAGAAGCTCTCTATGATGTAATCCAACACATCAATAATGAAGAATCTAGAAATCGTTTTCTTCTGGAACTCAAGAATCTCATCCTCAACCATTGCGAAGATAAACCCAAATTAAAACCATCCATTGAACCATTCAACATGAAACAAATCATGTCTCGATTTGACAAACCTTTAGAGCCATCAATCTCTGATCTAAAACAAGAAAGCTCAGAACTAAAAGGAGAAATCAGAGATATAAAATCCAGACTTGAAAAAGTTGAACTTGATGTTCTTACAGAACAAGTCCTCAAACAAGCCAATATTTATGAGCATAAATCTGAGGAAGAAGAACCTCCTGAAAATGATTATCACCCAGAAAACGATGTAGATAATTCTATCAACTTCTTTCTTCCCCAATATAAAACTTCCACATCCAACGCTCTTGGTATTACTGTTATAACTAGTATAAAACCTCAGAGCTATCTATCACGACCCAATTTTCCTCCATTTGGGTATCGTGATGGCACCTAGTCTTAGGGACTAGGTAAGCCTAACAATAATTAAAACAACAACATTATTTAAATAAAATCTCTTAAAATTCCCAAAACCGGTAGTACAAGTCATATGCTCTACAGAGTATTTGCTAGAAAACTTCTAAATACAATTGTCCAGAAATAAGAATAAATAGTGCAAAACAAAAAGTTGAAGGTGACTCCAAAGCCTGCGAACGCAGCAGCAAGTTTACCTTGAGTCTCCACAGCAACGACCCGCACAGCTAGCTAATGAACAATTACCTGGATCTGCACAAACAAATGTGCAGAAGAGTAGCATGAGCACACCACAGCGGTGCCCAGTAAGTATCAAGACTAACCTCGGTGGGGTAGTGACGAGGAACAGTCAAGACACTCACTGGTCTAATAAACTAAACATGTACAAGTATATGAGCAGCATAAGTATGATGTCTACATAAAGACTATACAATATGGCTCACAGTACAATAATGGCAATAAGGAAGAAAACAACCAGTGTCAGCGAAATATCATGAGAATGACACAGAAAAATGAATGGAACCCAACCTTAATCCGGAATCACAAATACAGCAAGGACAAGTAATAACACAGCAACTACAACTGCTTTTACATCAGGTTTTAGCCAACTACTTCACGAGGTACCGAACCTTGGACAATTCACAACTCACAGGTCTCAATACCTGAACCATAACACTTGGCATCCTGTACCCTCATAACACCTCATAATCGCACTGATGACTCACGTGCCAATAAAGCCATTCTCACATAGAAAGCAAGTAAACAAGGGTGAACATCTATGCTCAACAATATTAGAACACCTCTTATCCGATAAGAGTGCTTAACTACGTGTAGGCTTGTGCAAGTGTCCTACCATAGTCCATATCAGCAAATAAGCATAAGGAAAAAGAACGGACAACACATAGAATATTTTCTCACAGCTTTCACAAGATAAAGCTCACACAGGTATTTATACTACTTCACAAATATCAACAACAAGAATGCCCCCAGGTCACAAATCATCACAAATCAATCCATGACACATCCCACCTTGTCTCGCCACGTGTGCAATAGTAATATAAATGCCCGCCTTGTCTCACCACACGTGCATAACAATGTTCCACCTTGTCTCACCACATGCGCAACCTATATATATATATATATATATATATATATATATATATATATATACATATATATCCCACCTTGTCATGCCGCATGTGCAAATATCAATGGTAACAATAGCACGGCAGAAACCTCATGCAACCTCATAATAACAACCGCACGGCAGAAACCTCGTGGATCACAATAATAAAAACCGCACGGTAGAAACCTCATGCATCACCACAACAAGTACATTAACAACAATGACAATAATACAAAGTACGACAAGTAAATCAACTCAAGAACTTTAATTCACAAAGAAACGATAGATTCACAAAGAATAACCACAGTAAAGAATGCTAGGCGTAAAGAGAACATCTCAACAAAGGAAAAACTAAGGTGTAGCAACGATCCCACAATATACACTTCAACAATAGGGAAGCTAACACGAATCTAATAATGCCAAATAAAACAAGTCGACTAAGATATAGGATATCTAAACTTCTTTTAAGGTTGAGGAAATTACGAAGGATATTCAACAATTCAATTAAGGATAAGCAGCGAAAAAATAATTATAACTTCAATTAAGACTGGACAATTATAGGATGAAATAATATAAATTTCAAATAAAGATAAGCAGTTATGAAAAGATAGCATGGCTATAAAGAGATAACAGTTTCAATTAAGGCACATATGAATCAAGTAACAATAATAGTGGATCATGAAGCAATTGATCCTAATTAAGCAGGTAGATGTGAATCTAGTAATTAAGATATATAATCATAACAAGAACAACTGCATATTCAATGAATACAAGGACCTAAGAATCCTAAAAGGCCAACTTTCCACAAATAAGTCCGTGCACGCACTCGTCACCTCGTGTACACGGACTACAATCAACATAGAAGACTCGAATCCTAAGGAACAGTCCCCTACACAAGGTTAGGCAAGATACTTACCTCAAAGAAGACAGACCGATACTCAAAAACAAACTTCTCGGGTGAAATGACCTCCGGGCGGCTCAAATCTAATCAAAATAACTTCAAAGCACAAATAAAACTCATAAGAGACTATTCCGAATTATAAAGTCTCAATCTTTATCAAAATCTAAAAATCGGTCCAAAAGTCGACTCCCGGGCCCGCACCTCAGAACCTGACAAATTTTACAAAACCCGAACACTCATTCCGATATGAGTCCAATCATACAAAAAATATCAAATTCCGATACCATTTCGTCCCTCAAATCATGATTTTTAATTTTGGAAATTT
Source organism: Nicotiana tomentosiformis (assembly GCF_000390325.3). NCBI lineage: Eukaryota > Viridiplantae > Streptophyta > Magnoliopsida > Solanales > Solanaceae > Nicotiana > Nicotiana tomentosiformis. Next base: position 63,340,241 of record NC_090821.1, on the reverse strand, counting down.
TCTTCAAAAACCAACATTTTTCTCAACTCAAAATACAAATTAAATGATAAAAATAAAGATAAAATCACGGAATATAATAAATTCTAGGTGAAGAACACTTACCCAATCGATTTGCTTGAAAAACCCACAAAGAATCGCTCAAAACCGAGCTCTAGAACTCCAAAAATGGTGAAAATGGCATTCCTTCGGAATAGAGGACTTTATATTTTGCCCAGGTGTTTTGTGCATCGCGAACGCGGAGAAAGGGACGTGTTCGCAAATGCGGAGAGGAAAAATATGATGTCCCAATGACTGCTCTTCGCGAACGCGTAAAGTAGTACGCGAACGCGAAGAGTGTAAAGGAATAGTTGCGCGAACACGAAGAGGAAAATGATCACCAGTGCCCAGGGCCTAGTTTGCACTTCGCGAACGCGAAGAAGGGGGTGGCAGAACTTCGCAAACGCGAGAGGGTGAATGCGAACGCGAAGAGGAAATGTTTCACCCTCCAAAATAACACTACGCGAATGTGAAGGCAAGGACGCGAACGCGATGAAGGAAACCAGATGACAAATAACATCAGTTCAAAATAGGGGAAATGACCCGTAGCCTATCCAAAACTCACCCGAGGCCTCCAGGACCCCGTCTAAACATACCAAAAAGTCCCATAACCTAACACGGACTCGCTAACCAACCCGGAATGAATCGAACTTATGAACATCCAAAACTTTCAACTTTGAAAACTCGTGCCGAAACCAATCTAACCAACCCGGAATGGCGTCAAATTTTGCAGGCAAGTCCCAAATAACATAACGGAGCTGTTCCAACTCTCGAAATCACATTCCGACCCCGATATCAAAAAGTCCACTTCCGGTCAAAATCTCCAAAAATTTAACTTTTGCCATTTCAAGCCTAAATAAGCTACAGACCTTAAATTCACAGTCCGAACACACTCCTAAATCCAAAATCACCCAACGGAGCTAACGGAACCGACGAAACTCCATTCCGGATTTGTCTTCACACAGTTCTGACTACGGTCAAAATCCTAAGACTTAAGCTTCCGTTTTAGGGACTAAGTGTTCCAAATCACTCAGGATCATCCGGTAACTGAATTCAACCACGTACGCAAGTCAATACACATAATATGAAGTTATTCAAGACCTTATGACGCCGAACGGAGCTTAAATTATCAAAATGACTGGCCGGATCGTTACACTATCATATCCCTATTAAAATTGTTATTAGCAAAATTTTTGTAAATCAACAAAATTGCTTTACTTGACAGTAGTGCAGATCATAACTGTATCATCAAGGGTATTGTTCCTACTCAGTATTTAGAATAAAGTACTTCTAAACTTTACTCCGCTATAGGAGAACAACTACGTATTAATTTTAAATTTTCAAAAGCCCGCATTTTTAACAATGGTATTTGCTTGACAAATGATTTTATTATAACTAAGGATATAAATGAAGATATCATTTTAGGAATTCCTTTTATTACTCAAATAAAAATTTTTATTACTGGTTTACATGGTATCTCCACACATATTTTAGGAAAAGACTTACACTTTCCTTTTATAAAAACCCTTTCACCTGATGAAAGTAATTTTATAAGAAAAAACACAGTTTTTCGTATTAATAAACTTTCTCAACATATCACCTTTTTAAAGGATGAAATAAAAGTTAAGAAAATCGAGCAGATTTTAAAAATCCCGGAAATAGTTACTAAAATAGCTAATCTTCGAAACTTCTTTGAAAAAGAAATATGCTATAATTTTCCTAACGCTTTTTGGAAAAGAAAAAAGCATTTTATTGAACTTCCATATGTAGAAGGATTCAATGAACAAGTCATCTCTACCAAAGGAAGACCTATTCAAATGAATCAAGAAATGATGAAAACTTGTAAAATAGAGATTTCTAATCTTTTGAAAAACAACATCATTTGCCCCTCTAAATCCCCTTGGAGTTGTTCTGCCTTTTATGTTAATAATAGTGCAGAAAGAGAGAAAGGAGCACCACGATTAGTCATTAACTATAAGCCTTTAAACGCTGTTCTTAAATGGATTAGATATCCTATCCCTAACAAAAAAGATCTCTTAAAGAGAACTTACAAAGATAATGTCTATAGCAGGTTCAATATGAAATTTGGTTTTTGGCAAATTCAAGTAGCCGAAAAAGATAGATATAAAATAGCCTTTAATGTTTCATTTGGGCAGTATGAATGGAACGTTATGTCATTTGGGCTTAAGAACGCTCCCTCTGAATTCCAGAATGTCATGAACTCCATTTTTAATGATTATAGTTACATGCCTATTGTTTATATAGATGATGTTCTTATCTTCTCGGAAAATATATATTCTCATTTTAAGCATCTCAACACCTTCTTTAAAGTTGTTAAGAGAAACGGTCTAGTAGGTAGTGCTAAGAAGATTAAACTCTTCCAAACTTCTATTAGATTCTTAGGCCATGATTTATATCAAGGATCTTACAAACCTATTTATAGAGCCATAGGGTTCTCCTCTAAATTTCCTAATGAAATTACGGATAAAACCCAGCTTCAAAGATTTCTAGTAAGTCTCAACTATGTAGCTGATTTTATGCCTAACATTAGACAAGTTTGTGAGTCTTTATATAAGAGACTTAGGAAGAATCTTGTTCCCTGGGGCTCTGAACAAACTCAATCAGTCATCCAAATAAATGGTTTAGTACATAACCTCCCTTGCTTAGGAATCCCTAACCTAGAAGCTTTTATGATTGTAGAAACAGATGCTTCTGATATAGGTTATGGTGGAATCCTTAAACAAAAAGATACCTTAGAATCCTTAGAACAACTTGTTCGTTTTATATCTGGAATCTGAAATTCCGCCCAGAAAAATTATTCTACGGTTAAAAAAGAAGTCTTGTCTATAGTACTATGTATTACTAAATTCCAAGATGATCTTATTAACAAAGAATTTTTAGTTAGAGTTGATTGTAAATCTGCCAAAGAAATTCTTCAAAAGGATGTCAAAAACCTTATTTCAAAACAAATATTTGCTAGATGACAAGCTCTATTGTCTAGTTTTGATTTCAAAATAGATTTTATTAAAGAAAAAAATAACTCTTTACCTGATTTTCTAACCAAAAAATTTCTACAGGGAAAGAATGAGGCCCGTCAAACCTGATCCTCCTACCAAAGGAAAAGAAACAAAAAACCCGCAAATGGCCAGACCATTTGTTCTTCCTCCCTTTACTCCTACCAAAACAACAGCCCCTCAAAGGCCCCAAAGTTTTTTTCCAGAACAGATATACATCATTGGCTGAATATCCCATATTACCAGCCCCAGTACCAATACCATCAACAAAACTGATTAATCTCCAATCAACAAAGCCATTTGAAAAAGGAACATCTTCAAATTCCTCAATTCAAACTAAAGAAAGTTACGCCATGAAATCCCCAGAGAATTTTGCTGAAGCAGTTAATCCGTCAATAACTCCAAAGAAGTCACAAGATGACACACTTAGAGAAGAAAAGTTTGAATTTATTACTCTCCAAGTACTACCTCTATTGGCACTTGACAAGGAATATGAAGGTTTCAGTGGAAGACCTTATTAAACCATGCTACACAGATTTCAATTATGTGGATACATAAAATCCATACAAGATAAGAAGGTACTATGAGGCCATCCTAATAGATACTGATTCCATAGAAGTGGAGCACACTCTGAACGAGAAAAATTCAGAGTATATCGATTACTCTAGAGTCACGATAAAGAAAATACTATCATTATTTGAATGGTTTGCAGATCACCTACACACACCCATATCCATGTCAATGGCACACAGACTCCAAACCTACAACTGACATGATTACAAAGCTGCCTGGTTCAATTTCTTATATCTCAGGCCAGGACATACTTGGTTCATCAAATATTGCATATAAGTTACTAAAACAATTATCCTAAGATGGTTCTACAAATGGTGGAACATTTTTGGAGGTAACAGAGAAATATTACCACAACAATTCCTCAACAGGTTCGAAGACTTTCAAACCAAAGAAAGAATTGTTGTGGTAATATTTCTCTGTTACCTCCAAAAATGTTCCACCATTTGTAGAACCATCTTGGGATAATTATTTTAGTAACTTCTATGCAATATTTGATGAATAATTTGGAGAAGAGTCTGAATTAGCTTCTTCTAGGATAGAGAAGAGTTCCTTTTTGGTGTCTTCGCTAATTTTGAGAAGATTGATTTTCTTCTTTTTTTTTGTCTGATTTGCATTCATTGGTCCTGTGGCCAATTATTTCACAGTTCCAACATGTGTCTTTAGATTTGTTAGAAGAATTGGAGGGTCTCCTATATTTGGATTTCTTTCTTGGTAATTTTTCGAAATCCCTTCGAGATTTGCTGCGATGAATCTTTCTGAAAGATTTAGAGTTTTTGTCTCTTTTTGAAGAGTGAGTAGAAGGGGCAACAATGGAGGTGAATCCGAAGTCTTGACAAAAACTTCCTAGTTCTTTTCTAGAAGAGAATCGTTCCTTTATGAGTTGATTTTTAAGCTTGATATCTATGCAGAATTCAAGACCTACAACGTTGATGATGCTAACGAGGTCTCCATAGGTCATTTGATGATAAGGAATTTTACCATCACAACGATCTTGGATTTTTGTTCTGGCCTTGTTTGCGAATAGAGGTGGAAGTCTGATGACGAAGCATTTTTTCCAGAAATCTAGATAACAGTCTGGTCTAATCATAACCTTACTGATGAATTAGTTTTTATACCAAATAAAATCATCTAAGGTTGGGCAATACATATTGTTTATGATTTCTAGGCTTCTGTCTTAGAAGAGTTTGGGCTCTCCAATGAAGTATTTCGCGATATGGTAGAGAAGGGTAGCACAAACGTCTTCTCTATTAATCTGAGAGGTAGTCTCAATAGAGATACCTTCCGTTTTTACAACTGTTTCAATGGATGTAGAGGAGTATATGGCATGTTTGATATCATCAGTGAAATAATTATCCCACCAATGTCGTAACATGCCTGTAAATCCAGCTACAATCATAGAGGCGACTTCTTTATCAGAAGAGCCTCATATTTTATAGGTTGTGATAGAGACACCAATTTCATGGAGTTTGTTGTATATCTAATGTTCAACCAAACCATCTATATTCCATTCCATGATACTTCTTCCTTCGTGAGCAGAGGAGGCAAGAAAAATATTTTCTTCGTACTGAATATCAGGAAATGAATGACGCTTATGATAATTTTTTTGATTATGATAGTGATCACTAGAAAGTTTGTGGAGAAGGGCTTCTTTCTCTTGAATAGTGACAATTTTTCCTTTTTTCGAAAATATTAAAATTAGCTAATTGTTCATTTATTTTGTCAAGGATGTTGCTAGAGACATCAAAAGTATCTTTGAATTTTGGGTACTTATCTCTGGAGAATTCAGTCATTTTGAAGACCGGATTTTGTTCAATATTTTGACTGGTGCTTGATTTTGAAAGAGTTGGTTTTCCACTGAATAGAGATTTTTCTTTAGAATTATCTATTTGTCTGGAGACATCATGAAGAAGTTGATTGGTGTAATTATTTTTTTCGATGATTCGATCAACGTCAGAGCAGACAACCATGCTGGTAGGCTTCTCGCTTTTAGTTTTGAAAGGAGAGGCAGGAATAATCGTGTTAGATACTGGGAATTTTATCCCTTCCAAAGAAGGAGTGACTGATTCAATGACTTTGTTAGTGGTTGTGTACCACTTATTGATTAGGACTTGCAGAGAATCCTTTTGGTTGTCGATTTTTCCAGATATTTCACACCACCTAAAGAATTCGATTTCGCATCTAATTCTTTTAATGTCTGACATCCAAAAATCTTTGGATTTTTCTCTTTGTTGAAGAGAATAACAGGCAACATACCATTTTCTCTTGGTATGATTGTCAGGATGAGTCCAGAGACATTCAAGGATCTCGGGATCTGGGGTGAATGGATTTCCTGACTTAATCATTTTAAGAAAGACTAGTATATCCTGAGTAGGTTTCATCTAACTAGGGGTTGGACTAGTGAGATGGTCTTGGTAATAGACTTTGGGGATTGCATAGGAGAAATCTATTCTTGTGACTTTTTCTTTGTCGTTATTAGTAATGTTATCGGTGTTATCGGTAATGTTTTCTTCAGGGGGTTTGGAAGACGAAGGTGCGGAAGGAAAAATAGACGTTCTTCTAAAGGAACTGGTTCTTCTTGTTAGATTGGAACCCCAACCTAAAAATTTGAGATCAATAGATCCATCGGGAAATTGAATTACCCTTTCTATTTGAGATCTCTCAGAGTTATTAGTGAAAGGTTGGGTTATGGCCTCAAAGTTTCAGTCATTACTAGAGAGTATATTATTCCAGTTTAGGAGTTTAGGTATAAAGACCGTACTATGCTCAGTGTTTGCCTCCATGAGCATAGTAACTCCTTTGACACTTTCCACCCGAACTTTTGGGACAAGTGTGATGTCCATAAGTCTATAATAAACTCGATAGATAATGGCTACTTTGCGAGTATTAGCCTTGCTATTCATATTCTTAGTTTTGACATTTAATGGCAAGGTATCCATGACGTTTGGGGTCATTGATATCAACTAAGAAGTTGGGATAACAGTTAAAGTATACTGGGCCATTGGCTAGGTTACTTTGTATTACTCCTAGCAGTGAGTCATCAAAGTTTAGAGACGAGCGTCTCTTAATAAGACACAGATAGGGATGTCTAAACCTTTTCTGAAGAGAGGTTTGACAACAACTTGGACAAGTCCTATATGCAAGTAATTGAATTGGGCTTTATACCTATTTATATCTTGTTCTAAGAGTAACTTAATAATTTCTAAAGAATTATTAATGGCAATAGTAGACTCACAGGTTTTAATGTTATGCTTCTTAATGAAATTAAAACTCCCGAATTCATAAATCCTTTTAAAAGGTTCATTAGGAATGTTCCAATTTTGTAAATCGTTTTCTAATTTAGCAATCTTAGTTTCTTGAGAAGATAGATTAACGTTGTTCAAAACATGCTGATTTAAATTTATTTTTGAAATAATACAGTCTAGGGGCTTATTAGGTTAAAAGAACTATTCAGTACAAGTAATAGTAAAACAGTAAATATGCAAACATCTAACTGATACTGTACCTTAATATCAAAGATCTAATGGCTTCTTAGTAAAGTCTTTTTGGATTAACATCTGTTTTCTCTAAAGTCATCTTAGCGACGGGATCACCTAACAAGGTCTAAACGCCTATCTTGGCAACAACGACCTATTACTTAAGGCTAGCCAACGTCTAAGCCGGGGATTACTTGGTTACGTCATACTTATAGAGAAAATAAAGACCTCATACTAAACAAAGAAGCATTATAGAATATGATCTTAAAGAACAGTAGTGAGATAGATATATGCATAGTCAAGTTTTAAAATTAATCAAGTATTGAAAGTAATTTTGCCATGTCCTAGACAGTATATGTACTTTGCTGCTCATGCTAAATATGTATACTGCCAACATGGCTCTGATACCAGTAAAGACGGAACTAAGTGCAGTATAAAAGTAGTAAAGACAGTATAAGAAACCCGTTAAAAACTTACTGAAATTTATTGGATGAACATTATAAAAACATAAGAACAGACGAGAATACTAGGGGAGAGCTATATGGCTCTACAAATAAGTTTGTAAGATCCTTGATATATGTCATGGCCTAAGAATCTAATAGAAATTTGGAAGAGTTTAATCTTCTTAGAACTAACTACTAGACCGTTTCTCTTAACAACTTTAAAGAAGGTGTTGAGATGCTTAAAATGGGAATCTATGTTTTTCGAGAAAATAGGAACATAATTTATATAAACAATAGACATATAACTATAATCATTAAAAATAGAGTTCATGACATTCTGGAATTCAGAGGGAGCGTTCTTAAGCCCAAATGGCATAACGTTCCATTCATACTGCCCAAATGGAACATTAAAGGCTGTTTTATATCTATCTTTTTCGGCTACTTGAATTTGCCAAAAACCAAATTTCATATCGAACCTGCTATAGACATTATCTTTGTAAGTTCTCTTTAAGAGATCTCTTTTGTTAGGGATAAGATATCTAATCCATTTAAGAACAACGTTTAAAGTCTTATAGTTAATGACTAACCGTGGTGCTCCTTTCTCTCTTTCTGCACTATTATTAACATAAAAGGCAGAACTACTCCAAGGGAATTTAGAGGGGCGAATGATGTTGTTTTTCAAAAGATTAGAAATCTCTGTTTTACAAGTTTCCATCATTTCTTGATTCATTTGAATATGTCTTGCTTAGGCAGAGATGACTTGTTCATTGAATCCTTCAACATATGGAAGTTCAATCAAATGCTTTTTTCTTTCCTAAAAAGCGTTAGGAAAATCATAGCATATTTCTTTTTCAAAGAGGTTTTGAAGATTGGCTATTTTAGTAACTATTTCCGGTGGTTTTTAAAATCTCCCCGATTTTCTTAACTTTTATTTCATCTTTTAAAAAGGTGATATATTGAGAAAGTTTATTAATACGAAAAACTGTTTATTTTCTTATAAAATTACTTTTACCAAGTGAAAGGGTTATTATAAAAGAAAAGTGTAAGTCTTTTCCTAAAATATGTGTGGAGATACCATCTAAACCAGTAGTGAAATGTTTTATTTGAATAATAAAAGGAATTCCTAAAATAATATCTTCATTTATATCCTCAGTTATAATAAAATTATTTGTCAAGCAAATACCATTGTTATAAATGTGGGCTTTTGAAAGTTTGTAATTAATACGTAGTTGTTCTCCTGTAGCGGAGTAAAGTTTAGAAGTACTTTTTTCTAAATACTGAGTAGGAACAATACCCTTGATGATACAATTACGATCTGCATCACTGTCAAGTAAAGCAATTTTGTTGCTTACAAAATTTTTGCTAATAACAATTTTAATAGGGATATGATAGCTTTGAGGTTTTATACTAGTTATAACAGTAATACCAAGAGCGTTGGATGTGGAAGTTTTATTTAGGGAAAGACAGAGATTGATAGAATTATCTACATCGTTTTCTGTGTGATAATCATTTTCAGGAGGTTCTTCTTCCTCAGATTTATGCTCATAAATATTGGCTTGTTTGAAGACTTGTTCTGTAAGAATATTAAGTTCGACTTTTCCAAGTCTGGATTTTATATCTCTGATTTCTCCTTTTAGTTCTGAGATTTCTTATTTTAGATTAGAGATTGATTAAACCGATAACTGAACCGATAAGATATCGGTTAATCGGTTATTGATCGTTATCGGTTTACCCGATAAGATAACTCAATCTCGATTCTAAAGGGAAGAAGTAATGTAAGATAATGTGTACTGTATAAATAATATGATAAACTTTCTCGATTGTTGTAACCCTCTCAAAGAATATAATAAACCTTACAACATTGTTTGTCTATGTGTTGAATGACAAATTTGGAAGGGTTAGAACAATAGATAAAGAATTGGGAGAATTGAAAAATTTATATATCTAAGGGTAAAATCATATTTTTATAAAGTTTATTATGTTATCGACTAAACTGTTAAAATAATGGGCAAATCGAGACCCGAACCAATAACTTAATAGTAAAATAACACTAAACCATACCGAACCGCTAAACTAAGGTATCAAAAACATCCAAGATGGATTCATTTTTAGCTAACTAGTTCGCTACTATAGCTTCTTTATGATCCAAGGATGGATTGCCCGACTAAGATAATAAGGACCTGAAATTATCCATCAAATTTTAATAAAGGCAGTTATTGTTAGTTAACATAGCAATTAGCTCTTTATAATCAGTTTCAATAATTAACAATCCGAATCAAGAGCACGTATTTTTGCTGAATGTATGTTTGCTAAAGGACTATGGAACAAAGTTGCCACGACCCAATTTTCTCATATAGGTCGTGATAACGCCCAACATCGCCGCTAGGCAAGCCAACGGTGAATTAACCATATAATTGTTCTTTGTAATAATTGAAGTTTATTTATTAAGAAAATAAGAAGTGAAAAATTTGATAAAGTAAATCGAAAACTAATGAAAGAGCAAATGGAGTGAAATAAATGCCCAAAACCATAAAGTCTATAAGCATGTCTCCAAGACCTCGTGTCACAAGTATATGGGCGACTAGTAGGATATACAAAACACTAAGCTACTGTCTGAAATAGAATAGACAGAAAGTAAATACAAAAGAGAGACTTAGGGTGCTACAGGACGAGCTCAGAAAGCAGCTCACCACTAAGCCTCAGGGAATGGGGAGCGCGCCTGAATGGACACCAGATGCACCTGCCTCAAACCGTGAATGATTAGTGCAGGAGTGTAGCGTGAGTACATAAACAATATATACCCATTAAGTATCCAGTCTAACCTCGAAGAAGTAGTGACGAGGGGTCGACATCGACACTTGCTACGGGCCAATAATAATATACAGAAATGTTAAATAGGTATGAAATATGTGAATAATAAAAATAACAAAATAGCAAGTAGTGAATAAATGGTTCTTTAACTGAAAGTAAATTCCAAAATCTTCATCTAACACATTCTAGTTTCAAATCAATTTCGGTCATCAGATAAATTATAAACTCCCAAGCAATAACATAATATCAAGTGTAAACTGGCTCTGGGTAATATCACGTATGATTTATGCCGAGGTCGTACGACCTGATCCAAAAATATTATGTGCACCGCCGAGGGTTGAATGACACGAACCATAGAGGCATCTATTGTACTGCCGAGACGAACGGCCAGCTCAAATGAGAGTCGAGAAGTTTACCTCGCTCGCGGAAGTAATTACGACACGAGAGGACAAGGATTTCTCAGAGTTATTATGCATTCCTCAATTATTTCCAAAGATAAGAAATCCAAAATTAGAGAATTTTGACTTTAAAATTCCTAGTGTCAACTCTATTTAAGACAATTAATATGCATAATAAACATAATAGTACAATTAAAGAATGATGTAGATCTAAGACTACCCGGACATCTTATGAAATATAGCTACGCATGGACTCTCATCACATAGTGCGTACATAGCTCCCCACACAAATAATAGACAACAAGATACACTTAAGGGAATGTCACGACCTAAAATCTGACCTGTCGTGATGGCGCATATCTAAATACTAGGCAAGCCGATAAAATCAATAACCCTCGATTTCCTTTAAGTTTGAGAAATAAACGTAAGATTTAAATACAATACAAAATCCCACAAATACTGATACAAACACTCCCCAAAACCTGGTGTCACTGAGTACATGGGCATCTAGTGTGAATGCAAGTGTAGAAAATACGGTCTTGTGATGACCCAAAAGGTCATCTTATGTTTTAGAACTTGAATCTGCACATTTAAGCCTTAAAAATCTCATTTTTACCCTCCTCGATTTGCGTGTGTAGTCCGGGCGTATTTTCGAAAAACTTTTATGTTGAAAATTGATGAAAATAAGAATTTTACCTTAAAAGTTGATTTTAGTTGATTTTGGTTAATATTTTTTTAAACGGGTCCGTATTTTGACAGTCCCGATGGGTTCATATTGAATTATGGGACCTAAGCGTATGCTCGGAATCGAATTCGAAGGTCCCTAGCTCGAGTTATGAATTTTTAATAAAAATTAAAAGTGTGAAAATTAATTATTTTTAAGAATTGGTTGATGTTTGGCCTTGTTGATATCGGGTCCGTATTTTGGTTATGGACCCCGATATAGGTCCAATATAATATTTAAGACTTGTCTGTGAAATTTGGTAAGAAACGGAGTTGATTTGACGTGATTCAGGCGTCCAATTGAGAAGTTAGAAAATTTTAAAGTGTTCTTGAGAATGTCATTTGATTTGGTGCTAAATTCGTAGTTTTAGGTGTTATTTTGGGGATTTGATCGCGCGATCAAGTTCGTATGATCTTTTTAGACTTGTGTGCATATTTGGTTTGGAGTCCCGAGGGCTCGAGTGAGTTTCGGATAGGCCACAAGATGTTTTGGACTTTGGAAAATATGATTTTCTGCAGATTCTGGTTCTAGCATGTCTTTCTTCGCGTTCGCGAAGGTCCTCTCGCGAATGTGAAGAGTAAACTGATGAGGTCGGAATTTTCTTCTTCGCGAACACGAAGCGATGGGGGCATTACCCTTCGCGAACACGATAAGCTCATCGCAAACGCGCAGTGTTAGGCACCGGGGGGGGGAGGGGGGAGTTAGCCTTTCCTTCATCGCGAACGCGAGCAATGTCATGCGAACACGAAGGCCAGGGGGTAGCCTATGTGAACGCGAACACTATCTCGCGAACGCGAAGGCTTGGCAGCCAATGCTCTTCGCGAACGTAATAGTGGCCTCGCGAACGCGATGCACACTGTCGCCCAACACTTAAAACAGAATCCAACACGGGATTAAGCCATTTTTCCCACTTTTCACAAAACAAATGGGCCAGAGGAGATTTTCAAGATTTATTTTTTTTCCCCAAAGTGTTGGTAAGTGATTCTAAACCATTTTCTTTCAATTACCCATTATATTTTATGAATTATCAACCTAAAATCTAGAGTTTTTATGGTAGAATTAGGGGTTAGGGTAGAAACTAGGGATTTTGAAAATTTAGGGATTTAGACCTCAATTTGAGGTCGGATTCCAAAACCAATTACATATTCGGGCTCGGGGGTGAATGGGTAAATGGATTTTGTTTCGAACCTCGGGTTTTGACCAAGCGGGTTCGCGATCGATTTTTTGACTTTTTGGAGGAAATTTGGGAAATTTAATTTATGCAATATAATTGATTTCTCTAGCAATATTTGATATTATTGAGTAGTTTTTGAATAGATACGAGTGGTTTGGAGGTAAATTCTAGAGAAAAAATTGTGATTGAGAATTAAGTGGTCTTAAGAGCAAGGTAAGTGTTGTATCTAACCCTGACTTGAGGGAATTAGGAACCTTAGACTATTTGCTATGTGAAATTCATGTGAGCGACGTATATGTGAGGTGACAAGTACTTATGCACTGCCAATTTACCTATGTTCCATGTTTCTTCCGTTTTTCTTATATTGACTCTTTCCTATGCCTAATTGTTACGTGTTTATGCTAGTGTTGTTAAATTGATCGTTCTTATCATGTTACGGATTTTCTGGTGATAATTGAGAATTTATTTCAAAGTTAAGATTGATATTGTGGAACCAAATATTGAAGTAAGGCTTGCACTTGTTATTCTATCTCCCTGTTGTTATTTATGCATTGCATTTTGGTAAGGGAGAGTGTTAATGCAAGAAGGGTAATGCTGTGCCATATTGTGAGTGTTAATGCACACAGGGTGATGCGGTGCCATATTGTTAGTGTTAATGCACGAAGGGTGATGCCGTGACATATTGTGAGTGCTAATACACGAAGGGTGATGCCGTGCCATATTATGAGAGTTAATGCACGAAGGGTGATGCAATGCCGTTTCTATTGATTTATGGTGAGATTGAGAGTAAAAGCACGAAGGGAGATGCCATGCATTTTTCCTTTACTGTATTCGTGTTCCTGTTGATTCATAATATATTGGTTATTCCAGTTATCATTCTGCTGTAGTTCTTTATCTCGTATTTATCCCAACATGTTTCCCCCTCCCAATATCTCGTGTCTAATTCTTCATTACTGTTATTTGTATATACATTGTTAAATTGTACAGGTTGATTTGTAGGTGCCTTGCCTTAGCCTCGTCACTACTTCGTCGAGGTTAGGCTCGACACTTACCAGTACATGGGGTCGGTTGTACTGATACTGTACTTTGTACTTTCTATGTAGATTTTGGTACCGGTTCGGGTTGATCGAGATTTTGCTATTGGACCACTATTCGGAGACTCAAGGTAGATCTGTCGGCGTTCACAGACCTTGAAGTCCACATCTATCTTTTCTGTTCTACTGTTTCTTTCATTCCGACAGTTGTATTCCTTTCAGATTATTACTTGTAGTAAATTCTAGCATGCTCGTAAATTGTGACTCCAGATCCGGGTAGTAGTAATTGATACAGTCTTTATATTATTTCACACTTATTATATTTCATCTTAGCTAATTATTGTTATTTACTGAATGAAAATAAGGATTCGGTTTAATGATTCTCTAACGTTGGCTTACCTAGCAGGTGAAATGTTAGGCACCATCACGGTCCCGACGGTGGGAATTTCGGGTCGTGACAAGTTGGTATCAGAGCACTAGGTTTCCTAGGTTTCACGATTCATGAGCAAGCTTAGTAGAGTCTGGAGGATCGGTACGGAGACGTCTGTGCTTATCTTCCAGAAGCTATGAAGTTTAGGAAAAAATTTCACTTAGATTCTCCTCTATCGTGCGATGTTTTCTCAATACTGATTGAACTCTTCTATTCTTGTTCTCTCGTAGATGGCGAGAACACGTACTGCTTCCTCAGCTGAGCAGTAGCTAGAGCCTTCAGTGGCAGCTCCTACGAGGGGCAGAGGTCGAGGCTGAGGCTGTTCCAAAGGCCGAGGTAGGGCCAAGGCTCAGCCAGAGCCCGAGCAGTAGCCCCAGCGGTGGAGCCTCAGATAGATCTTGAGGTTTTGGAGAGGTTCCAGTCCAGACTATTCCTGCCAGGCCAGCTTAGGTTCCAGAGGGGTTCATTGCCACCCCAGTACTTCATGACGCTTTGGTCCGTTTGGTGGGCCTTATGGAGAGTGTGGACCAGACTGGCGCATTTCCCATGGCATCAACAGTCTCTCAGGCTAGAGGAGGAGCCCACACTCCCACTACTCTCGCTCTAGAGCAGATAACTCCCTAGTATCAAGCTCCAGTAGCTCAGCTAGTCGGAGTAGTTCAGCCGGTTGTTACGACACAGGTCGGAGATGGGCCAACTATGTCTTCTGAGGCTTTGTGGAGGTTGGACAGGTTTACCAAGCTCTTCCCAGTTCACTTTAGTGGTGCTCCTTCAGAGGATCCCCAGGAGTATCTTGACAGCTGTCACGATGTTCTACAAAATATGGGTATAGTGGAGACGAATGGGGTCGATTTTGCTACATTTCAGATGACTAGTTCTGCCAAGAAATGGTGGAGAGATTATTTGTTGACCAGACCGGCTGGGTCGCCTGCTCTTACTTAGGACCAGTTCTCTCAGCTCTTCATAGAGAAGTTTCTGCCTATCACATTGAGAGAGGAGCGTCGCCGTCAGTTTGTGCGTCTCCAGCAGGGCAGTATGACTGTTACCTAGTATGAGACCCGTTTTGTGGATTTGCCCCGTCATGCTATTCTTCTGCTTCCCACCGAGAGAGAGAGGGTAAGGAAGTTTATTGATGGACTTGCTTAGCCTATCAGATTGTAGATGGCTAAGGAGACTGGGAGTGAGATTTCTTTTCAGATGGCTGCTAATGTCGCTAGACGAGTCGAGATGGTTCTTACTCAGGGAGGTCAGGGGTCTGACAAGAGACCTCGTTATTCTGATTAGTTCAGCGGTGCCTCATCTAGATTCAGGGGTACTTTTGATAGAGGCCATCCCCCCAGGCCGTTTCATTCATCACTCTAGGCTTCCCACGGTTCCTCAGGTGGTCGTGGCCCTCAGATGCATTATTTCGACCAGCTAGCCTACAGTACACCACCAACTCCTATTAGTGCATCTCCACTCAAGAGTTATCAGGGTGGTTATTTAGGTCGACATGGTCAGTTTAAGGGTCAGCAGTCACATCAACCGAGGTTATGTTATACTTGTGGTAATCCGAGGTACATTGCTAGATTTTCCCCTCTGGCAACGGGCAGCTCACAGCATCAGAGTTCTCATGCCATGGTTTCGACACCAGTTGCTGCACCACCTGCTCAGGCAGCTAGAGGTAGGGGTCAAGCAGGCAGATGTAGAGGCCAGACTGTTAGAGGTGAAGGTCAGGCCGTTAGAGGTGGAGACCAGCCAACTAGAGGTCATCCCAGAGACGTAGTTTAGGGTGTGGGGCCCAGCCCCGGTGTTATGCTTTCCCAGCCAGGCCTGAGGCTGAGTCATCTAATGGCATTATCATAGGTACTGTTTTAGTTTGCAATATAGATGCTTCAATTCTATTTGATCCGGGGTCTACTTACTCCTATATGTCATCCTATTTTGCTTCATATTTGGTTATGCCCCGTGATTCTTTGAGTGTTCCTGTGTATGTGTCCACACCAGTGGGAGATGCTGTTGTTGTAGATCATGTTTATCGTTCGTGTGTGGTCATCATTGGGAATCTTGAGACACGTGTAGATCTTCTACTCCTCGATATGGTTGATTTTGATGTCATACTAGGTATGGATCAGTTGTCACCTTATCATGCTATATTAGATTGTCACGCCAAGACGGTGACCTTAGCCTTGAAAGGGTTGCCTCGATTAGAGTGGAGAGGAATTCTTGGCCATTCTGCCAGTAGGGTTATCTCTTATGTGAAGGCTCGACATATGGTCGAGAATGGATGTCTAGCTTATTTGGCTTACGTCCGCGATTCTAGTACGGGGGTCCCTTCCATGGATTCAGTGACAGTTGTTCGTGAGTTTCTAGAGGTGTTTCCTGCAGACCTGTCGGGGATGCCACCCGACAGGGACATTGATTTTTGCATTGATTTGGCTCTGGGCACTAAGCCCATTTCCATTCCGCCATACTGCATGGCCCCACCAGAGTTGAAAGAATTAAAGGAACAATTATAAGATTTGCTTGATAAGGGCTTTATTAGACCTAGTGTCTCGCCCTGGGGTGCACCTGTGTTGATTGTGAAAAAGAAAGATGGATCGATGAGGATGTGTATAGATTATCGGCAGTTGAACAAAGTCACCATCAAGAACAATTACCCATTGCCGAGGATTTATGATTTATATGATCAGTTTCAGGGTGCCCACGTATTTTCGAAGATTGATTTTAGATATGGCTATCATCAGTTGAGGATTAGGGCATCCGATGTCCCTAAGACAGCTTTTTGGACTCGGTATGGGCATTATGAGTTTCTAGTTATGTTATTTGGGCTGACAAATGCCCTAGCAACATTCATGAATTTGATGAACCGGGTGTTCAAGCCCTACTTGGATTCCTTTGTGATTGTGTTTATTGATGATATCTTGGTCTACTCCCACAGCCGAGAGGAGCACAATCAGCACCTTCAAATCGTTCTTCAGACTCTGAGATACAGCTAGTTATATGCTAAGCTCTCAAAATGCGAGTTTTGGTTGAGTTCAGTTGCTTTCTTGGGTCACGTTGTATCAACAGAGGGTATTTAGGTGGATCCTAGGAAGATTGAGGCAGTTCAGAACTGGCCTAGACCCACATCAGCTACAGAGATCCGTAGTTTTCTGGGTTTGGCGGGCTACTACCGTCGATTTGTGGAGGGGTTTTCATCCATAGCATCCCCGTTGACCAGGTTGACCTAAAAGGGTGCCCCGTTCAGGTGGTTAGATGAGTGTGAGGTGAGCTTCCAGAAGCTCAAGATAGCTTTGACTTCGGTACCGGTATTGGTTTTACCCACAGGTTCAGGATCTTATACAGTATATTGTGACGCATCTCGTATAAGTCTGGGTGCGGTATTGATGCAGGGTGGCAAGGTTATTGCATATGTTTCGCGGAAGCTAAAGGTTCACGAGAAGAATTACCTTGTTCATGATCTAGAGTTGGCAGCCATTGTTCAAGCGCTGGAGATTTGGAGGCACTATCTTTACGGCGTGCCATATGAGGTATTCACGGATCATCGGAGCTTGCAGTATTTGTTCAAGCAGAAGGAACTCAATTTGAGGCAGAGGAGGTGGTTGGAGCTATTGAAAAACTATGATATTACCATATTGTATCATCCCGGGAAGGCCAATGTGGTAGCCGATGCTTTGAGTAGAAAGTCAGCTAGTATGGGTAGCCTTGCTTATGTTCCAGTTGGTGAGAGACCGCTTGCATTGGATGTTCAGGCCCTGGCCAAACAGTTCGTGAGGCTGGATGTTTCTGAGCCTAGTCGTATTCTAGCTTGTACAGTCGCTCGGTCTTCTTTATATGAACGTATCAGAGAGAGACAATATGATGATCCTCATTACTTGTCCTTAAGGACACGGTGCGGCACGGAGATGCCAAACAAGTTGTTATGGGGGAATATGGAGTTCTGCGAATACAAGGTCATATTTGTGTGCCTAATGTGGATGGGCTTCGTGAATTAATTCTTGAGGAGGCCCACAGTTCCCGGTATTCTATTCATCCGGTGCCGCCAAGATGTATCAGGACTTGCGGCAGCATTATTGGTGGAAGAGGATGAAGAAATACATAGTTGCATATGTAGCTCGGTGTCTACATTGTCAGCAAGTAAAGTACGAGCATCAGAGACCTGGTGGTTTGCTTCAGAAGATAGAGATTCCTGAGTGGAAGTGAGAGCGTATTACTATGGATTTTGTTGTTGGATTCCCACAGACTCAGAGGAAGTTTGATGCAGTTTGGGTCATTGTGGATAGGCTGACCAAGTCAGCGCACTTCATTCTTGTGGCAGTTACCTATTCTTCGGAGCGGTTGGCAGAGATTTACAATCGTAAGATCGTCCTTCTTCACGGTGTGCCCGTGTCTATCATTTCCAATCGAGGCACGCAGTTCACCTCGCACTTTTGGAGGGTAGTACAGCGTGAGTTAGGTATGCGGGTTGAGTTGAGCACATTGTTTCATCCTCATACGGACGGCAGTCCGAGCGCACTATTCAAATCTTGGAGGATATGCTCTGTGCTTGAGTTATAGACGTCGGAGGATCGTGGGATTAGTTCTTGCCCCTTGCAGAATTCGCCTACAACAACAACTACCAGTCGAGTATTCAGATGGCTCCCTATGAGGTATTATAGGGTAGGCAGTACCGGTCTCCAGTTGGGTGGTTCGAGCCGGGAGAGGCTCGGTTGTTGGGCACAGATTTAGTACATGATGCCTTGGATAAGGTCAAGATTATTCTGGATTGACTTCACACAGCTCAGTTCAGGTAGAAGAGTTATGCCGACCGCAGAGTTCATGATGTTGCATTCATGGTCGGGGAGAGAGTGTTACTTCGGGTATCACCCATGAAGGGTATAATGAGGTTCGGAAAGAAGAGCAAGTTGAGCCCTAGGTATATCGGACCTTTTGAGATTCTGGAGAGAGTGGGAGATGTGGCTTACAGGCTTGCGTTGCCACCTAGTTTAGCAATTGTTCATCCGATATTCCATGTGTCCATGCTTCTAAAGTATCACGATGATCCGTCACATGTGGTATATTTCAACTCTGTCCAGTTGGACAAGGATTTAACTTACGAGGAGGAGGCGATGGCTATTCTAGCCCGGCAAGTTCGCCAGTTGAGATCAAAGAGTTACACTTCAGTTCGAGTGTAGTGTTGAGGTTAGCCGGTTGAGGCAGCTACTTGGGAGTCCGAGTCCGATATGCAGAGTAGATATCCCCACCTTTTCACCAGCTCATGTACTTTTCTATGTACGTTCGAGGACGAATAATTATTTTAGAGGTGGAGAATGTGATGATCCAAAAGGTCATATTATGTTTTAAAACTCGAATCTGCACTCTTAAGCCTTAAAAATCTCATTTTTAAACTTCTCGATTTGCGTGCGCAGTCCGAGAGTGTTTTCGGAAAACTTTTATGTTGAAAATTGATAAAAAATAAGAAATTTTACCTTAAAAATTAATTTTAGTTGACTTCGGTCAACATATTTAATAAACGGGACCGGATACATGTTTTGAAGATCCCAGTGGATTCGTATTGAATTATGGGACATGGGCGTATGCCCGAAATCAAATTCGGAGGTCCCTAGCTCGAGTTATGAATTTTTGATGAAAATAAAAAGTCTGAAAATTAATTATTTTTAAGAATTGGTTGATATTTGGACTCGTTGATACCGGGTCCGTATTTTGGTTCCGCAGCCCGGTATAGGTCCAATATAATATTTAAGACTTGTCTGTGAAATTTGGTGAGAAACAGAGTTGATTTGACGTGATTTGGACGTCTAGTTGAGAAGTTAGAAATTTTAAAGTGTTCTTGATAATTTCATTTGATTTGGTACTAAATTCGTAGTTCTAGGTGTTATTTTGGCGATTTGATCGGGCGAGCAAGTTAGAAGCGATGGGGGCATTACCCTTCGCGAACGCGACAAGCTCATCGCGAACGCGTAGTGTTAGGCACTGGGGGTGGGGGTGGGTGGGAGTCTGCCTTTCCTTCATCGCGAACGCGAAGGCCAGAGGGGTAGCCTACACGATTGTGAATACTGTCTCACAAAGGCGAAGGCTTGGCAGCCAATGCACTTCGCGAACACGATAGTGGCCTCGCAAACGCGATGCACACTGTCGCCCAACACTTAAAACAGAATCCAACACGAGATTAAGCCATTTTTCCCACTTTTCACAAAATAAACGGGCTAGAGGAGATTTTCAAGATTTGTTTTCTTCCCCAAAGTGTTGGTAAGTGATTCTAAACCATTTTCTCTTAATTACCCATTATATTTTAAGAATTATCAACCTAAAATCTAGAGTTTTCATGGTAGAATTAGGGGTTAGGGTAGAAACTAGGAATTTTGGAAATCTGGGGACTTAGACCTCAATTTGAGGTCGGATTCCAAAACCAATTACATATTCGGGCTCGGGGGTGAATGGGTAAATGGATTTTGGTCCGAATCTCGGGTTTTGACCAAGCGGGCCCAAGGTCGATTTTTCTACTTTTTGGAGGTAAAATTAGGAAAATTAATTTATGCAATATAATTGATTCCTTTAGCAATATTTGATATTATTGAGTCATTTTTGAATAGATACGAGTGGTTTGGATGTGAATTCTAGAGGAAAAGCTGTGATTGAGAATTAAATGGCCTTTGGAGTGAGGTATATGTTGTGTCTAACCCTGACTTGAGGGAATTAGGAACCTTAGACTATTTGCTATGTGAAATTTATGTGAGGGGCATATATGTGAGGTGACGAGTACTTATGTGCCGCCAATTTACCTATTTTCCACGTTTCTTCCGTTTTTCTTACATTGTCTCTTTCGTATGCCTAATTGCTACGTGTTTATACTAGTGTTGTTAAATTGATCGTTCTTATCATGTTTACGGATTTTCTGGTGATAATTGAGAATTTATTTCAAAGTTGAGATTGATATTGTGGAACCAAATGTTGAAGTAAGGCTTGTACTTGTTATTCTATCTCCATGTTATTATTTATGCATTGCATTATGGTAAGGGAGAGTGTTAATGCACGAAGGGTGATGTCGTGCCATATTGTGAGTGTTAATGCACGAAGGGTAATGCCGTGCCATATTGTGAGTGTTAGTGCACGAAGGGTGATGTCGTGCCATATTGTGAGTGTTAATGCACGAAGGGTGATGCCGTGCCATATTATGAGAGTTAATGCACGAAGGATGATGCCGTGCCGTTTCTATTGATTTATGGTGAGATTGAGAGTAAAAGCACGAAGGGTGATGCCGTGCATTTTTCCTTAATGTATTCGTGTTCCTGTTGTTTCATAATATATTGGTTGTTCCAGTTATCATTCTGTTGTAGTTCTTTATCTCTTATTTCCCCCAGTATGTTTCCCCCTCCCGATATTTCCTGTCTAATTCTTCATTACTGTTATTTGTATATACATTGTTAAACTGTACAGGTTGATTTGTAGGTGCCTTGCCTTAGCCTCGTCACTACTTCGTCGAGGTTAGCCTCGACACTTACCAGTACATGGGGTCGGTTGTACTGATACTGCACTCTGCATTTGCTGTGCAGATTTTGGTACCGACTTGGGTTGATCGAGATTTCGCTATTGGACCGCTATCTGGAGACTCAAGGTAGATTTGTCGGCGTTCACAGACCTTGAAGTCCTCGTCTATCTTTTCTTTTCTACTGTTTCTTTCATTCTGACTGCTGTATTTCTTTTAGACTATTACTTGTAGTAACTTCTAGAATGATCGTGAATTGTGACTCCATATCCGAGTGGTAGTAATTGATACAGTATTTATATTATTCAACACTTATTATATTTCATCTTAGCTAATTATTGTTATTTACTGAATGGAAATAAGGATTTGGTTTAATGATTCTCTAATGTTGGCTTGCCTAGCAAGTGAAATGTTAGGTGCCATCACGGTCCCGACGGTGAGAATTCCGGGTCGTGATAGGTTTATAATAGTCTAAGACCAAATACAGTAAACAAGGAGATAGGGAAGGAGAAACAAGGTCTGCGAAACACGCCAACTACCTCTGAATCTCCGGAAAATTAACTGTACGAGAGAATCAACACCCGCTATGTCTGGGAATACCTGGATCTGCACACGAAGTGCAGGTTGTAGTATGAGTACAACCAACTCAGCAAGTAATAATAATAAATAGGGAACTGAAGATAGTGACTAGCTACATAGTTACAGTTCCTTTTTCAGTAATTCCAGCAGAGAGTAGACATGCTTTGAATTTCAGTAGTTTAAGTCAAATCAGTTTTATACAGTTCAAGTTCATGTAATCCAGATATAAAATCTTTTAGAGAATTTCACAATAATGATAGATAGCAACTAAGTGCAACAACACATGAAAAGCAAGTACAGCCTCTTAGGACAACAGTCACTCAATGGGCTCCCAGCCCTCAGCACTCACACTCAATGGGTACTCGCGCTCACTAGGGGTGTACAAACTCCGGAGGGGCTCCTACAGCCCAAACACTATAATTCGCACGGACAACTCACGTGCTATAGTATCAATATCAACTCACGTACTGCACGGACAATTCACGTACTGCACGGACAACTCACGTGCTATAGTATAATATCTCACAATCAGACCCTCGGCCTCGCTCAGTCATAAATCTCTCTAGTCTTTCGGGCTCTCAACAATCATGAAATCAGCCCAAACAACAATGATATGATGCATCAATAATGAATAATATAGACTGAGATAAAATAAATAAGTAAACTGTGACTGAGTACAAAACAACAATTTAGCAGATAGTTCAACATGTACACGACCTCTGTGGGTCCTAACAGTACCAACATATAACATGACTTACAGTCAAATTTCCACAACACATAGAGAATACATAGCTAACAACAAGTCATTCAACTTTACAGTTTTCACGGGATGGACCAAGTCACAATCCCCTCGGAGCATGCTCACACGCCCGTCACCTTGCATGTGCGTTACCTCCAAAGTAATCACATGATACCAAAATTCGGGGTTTCATACCCTCAGGACCAGATTTATAACTGTTACGTACCTCAAACCGTAAAACTTTTCACTCTGCAATGTCTTTTTCTCGTGAATTGGCCTCCAAACGCCTCGAATCTAGCCACAAATAATTCAATTCAATCAATAAAATTTATTGGAATTAATTCCATAAGAAGATACTAATTTTCCATAAAAATTTGAAAATTAGCTCAAAAATCGCCCATTGGGCCCACATCTCGGAATCCGGTGAAAGTTACTAAATATGAACGCCCGTTAAACCACGAGTCTAACCATACCAAAATTACTAAATTCCGATAACAATTCAGCCCTCAAATCCTCAAATTTATCCAAGAGAGTTTTTAAATTTTTCCAACTTAATTCACCAATTAAATGATAAAAGCAACCATGGATTCGAGTAATTTAACTAATATTGAGTTAAGATCACTTACCCCGTTGTTTTCCTTGAAAAACTCCGAAAAATCGCCTATTTCCGAGTTCAAATCCGTCAAAAATGGAAAATGGGACGAAGTCCCATTTTCAGAACTTAAACTCACTGCCCAGTCATTTGCTTTACGCGATCGTGAATAATCACACGCGATCGAGAAGAACAGTTTTCCACTGCCCAGATTTAACCCTACGCGACCAGTGACTTTTCCACACGATCGCGATGTACAACTTCACAGACCTACGTGATCGCGGACTCATCCATGCGATCGCGAAGCACAAAATGCGTGACTTCTATTTCCGCTCCACTTATCTACGTGAACGCGACCTTCTTCACGCATTCATGAGTCACAAAATCCCAGAGCTACGCGGTCGCATCCCTCTTCACGCGATCGCGTAGAACAAAACTCAGCTGCCCCCAATTTACCCTACGCGATCGCATAGAACAAAACCTCCACTGCCCTACTAAACCTACGCGATCGCGTCCCAATCTTCACAATCGCGAAGAAGGTTTGAAATACCAGCAAACAACAGCTACCAACAATGCCAAAATAAAGGAAAATAATCCAAATACCATCTGAAACACGCCCGAGCCCCTCGGGACCCCAACCAAATATACCAATAAGTCCTAAAACATATGAACTTAGTCGAGTCTTCAAATCACATTCAACAACACTAAAAATACGAATCACACATAGATTCAAGCCTAATGAACTTTGAAACTTTCTATTTCTACAAACAACGCCGAAACCTATCAAATCACGTCTGATTGACCTCAAATTTTGCACAGAAGTCATAAATGACATAACGAACCTATTAAAATTTTCAGAATCAGATTTCGACCCCGATATCAAAAAATCAACCCCCCGGTCAAACTTCCCAAAAATTCAGCTTTCGGCATGTCAAGCCTAATTCTACTACGAACCTCCAAATAATTTTTCGGACAAGCTGCTAAGTCCAAAATCACCATACGGAGCTATTGGGATCATAAAAATTCAAATCCAAGGTCGTTTACACATAAGTCCACATCCAGTTAACTTTTCTAACTTAAATTTCCAATTATGAGACTAAGTGTCTTGTTTCACTTTGAATTCCTTTCAGACCCGAACCAACTAACCCGGTAGGTCATAAACCAAATGTAAAGCATAAATTGAGTAGTAAATTGGGGAACGGGGTTATAATACTCAAAATGACCGACCGGGTCGTTACATTCTCCCCCACTTAAACATACGTTCGTCCTCGAACGTGCCAGGAGTTGTTTCCAAGCCACCACATCACTATTCCATCTTACCACGCACGTACCCGAGGGTGATCTCACGTCATCCTATTTTATATAGGCATGACCACACAACATAACTGAAAAACATTAATTTAACCTTAGCCCAAAACCTTGGAGCCAAATTTCTAACATCCAGAATTCCTTTCAAGACCCGAATCTCACATCTACACACTGTATAAGCCTGAACAAGTTGTATCCAGCCATAACCATAATCCCAAATATAATTGCATAACATACTACACAACTCGCATACTCGTAACACCATTTCTGATCACTGTAACTACTCAAAACCAACCAAGTACTAGTATAAAACCTCATATCAAGCCAAACCTCGTTCCAAAACCTTCGTACACTGCTGATAAAAAAAAAAGAAACATGCAGAAATCTCATGACTCCTTATCAGAGCAACAAATCATGGAGTTCTCTCGCCCCAACAGAACCATAATCACTTTCTATGCCGACTTTCAATA
The DNA here is from genome assembly GCF_000390325.3 of Nicotiana tomentosiformis. Taxonomy (NCBI): domain Eukaryota; kingdom Viridiplantae; phylum Streptophyta; class Magnoliopsida; order Solanales; family Solanaceae; genus Nicotiana; species Nicotiana tomentosiformis. Next base: position 63,314,975 of record NC_090821.1, on the reverse strand, counting down.
TTATGCTCCCGAATATACCGTAATCAAATCTGATAGTACTCATTCTAGGTCCAATGACCTTATTTTATTAAACACAACTATCCCACAGACACGCCATATCAATATAACTCAAGCCACAACTGCGCAATCCATGTACCCAAATATGGGAGATGTCTCAAGGAAGAAAATCGTATTGCAAGTTCAACAAGCATCACCACAACCACAATGTTACAACCAACTCCTCAAATTTTGTGAAGAGGATAACCGCAGGTGCATGTGTATAATTGTAGAGGAAGGAAATTAATAAGTTGGATAAATTATCATAGAAATAAAATTCCCACACACGGCACGGACGACTCACGTGTCAATAATATGAATCGCCCGACATGGTCACAAGCCTCCAGTCCCAGCATATCATACATGAGCAATTAAACAAGTACACTTGTATATGATAATGAAATAAGATTCTCATGATCCAGGACTGGTATAAATAACATGCCATAGTGTAAGCATGTGCAAAGTCTGTTATCACACTTCAAATCGGCAATTTAACCTAGAAATAGTAACTACCTTGTTTATTCAGGGAAATTAGCCTCTTTGTAACCTCAAATGTAGCCCAGATAGTTGTCAACAAAGGTATGAACATGAGAAACGTTAGAACTTTACGCTTAACAGTAAACTCTAGGCATATCATAGCCTAAGCATTCTTTCGAGTATGAATATTTGCCTTGATGCTCGCACATTGGCTCAAACCTCACATATATGCACATTTATAGCGTGTAGCTATCACAAATAATTAACGTAACTAGTGCCTCCACTGAGTTTAAAGAAAATACTCACCTCAAAAAGGCCGCAACCCAAAAACAATATACTTCTGAGAACTCCCAGTCTCCAAATTCATCAGACACATGAATCACCGTAACTGATCCCAACTCCAGCACTAGAATGACTAACACATCTTCCATTCACGATCTTCCCATGAGGAATACTTTCATAATTATTCCATGCCACATGAAAATAATTTGAATATCAGCAGTCTATCAACCAGGTGACTACTGCAATACCAATGAACATCTGTAAGTCAAAACACAATGCGCCTTTTGAAATGCTTACCCTTCTCAGGGATTATCGAGCAGTTATAACATTCATCTAAATATCTAAAACTGACCATTCTGTCCAAATTTCGTGATCTTCCTTTCAAGAATGAACTTCCACCTTGTACATGTAAATCTAAATCCGGCACAACACATCACATCTATTATGTGAAAGGCACGAGAATCTCATTATAAACTCTGAGTCACTAGCAAATTACATACCCTATTAGTTAGAAACCTATCTCTTGCTTCTTTCCAGGAGGAAATCACAATACACAACATGTTCCCTACACCGGTAGAAAATATCTGGTTCAAACCATGGTAGAAACCATCATGAACACTTTGAAATCCATTTGCACATAACCAAGCTATCAGAACTGAATTCCTCTAACTCGACCAAGCCATACAGGTTGCCAAATCCGAGAGTATTGCCACAAAAAACCCGTAAAGCCTCACCTCATCATAAGAACTAAAAGGATCGAGCATACCATTACCATATTGATCCAGCATGTTACCCATTTGTCCTATTTTCTTTGAGTTTCTTCTGGATTATCCTCAAGTTGCCATTTCTCCTTGTCAGAACACCACTACTTTACCCAAAGCTCACTACAAGACATCCTAACATAAAACTACACCGCCCTAAGGCCCATAAGCCACTGTATTCTTCTTAAGCACCTCCATAAATACCAAAACTGTAACACTCACTCTGAAAATACCTTATGCGAATTTAAAATTGTTCCTATTTCCTTTCTTATACTGAAATGTAGAATCCATAGTCAAACAGAATTACCGCACGTCCCGATACCATCCAATATAAGTAACTGATTCTAGTGATATACAAATTTGAAATTTTTTCAATTTCCACATATACATTTTGAATCCATTAGAACCCTCTCAAGAGTCATCCACTCTGCTCATATCTAATTTACTCCGCCCCAAACGGGCCGAAAGACATGTGCTCCTTTATCACGATCAACACTTAAAGAAGTGATCCTGCCTTAACACCACCAATCAAATTCATACTTCGTGTGCACTACATCCTTCAAAATAACAACTTAATCATTCTATAGTTTTCATATTTTCATAAAGTTCAATGTAACCCATATCCAGAAATTTACTTACCCGAGTCATCCTCGATCTCCACTTCTGTAAGTCATAACTAACCCATAAGTATGCCTCAAACCAAAACTAAAATTTAACATATATCCATGAAATTGCATTGTCAATAGAAGACTCCCCCACTTGGTTCAAAGCCATAGAACAAAACACTCGATAACTCATAATACCCATACTTCATTACTGCCATAATACTGCAGCTAGTTCAACGAAAATTCTTCTCAAGCTTATGCAACACCTACCATAAAATACCTTAATCATTCGCTAAGTTAGCATTTATTTCCGCGACATTCAAGTCAACTTTCTCAACCCAATTCAAATTCAAATCTCAACACATACGCCCCGTTGGTAGAAAAGAAACTTTCTATTCACATCATAAGGAACACACCTACATAGATTACTGTGCAGGAGATAACCCACCTGCTTAGTCTTAAATTGGCATCTTGTTATACCCTTTCGCAGCCACAATTACTATGAAATCACTTAATTTTTCTAAGTCTAAACTCATAAACCAAACACGAGAATTTAATTTGCCCCAAAATTTAACAACGTGAAAGCTCTTTCAAAACATTCACACTCGAGATTGTACGTCACATCAAAACGAAAATAAAGCACCCAATGGCATCCCTTTACATTTCAAGGAAACACTTCTCGTCACATTCAAATCGTCTTAACATATCCCGCAGTTACATCATACTCATCACAAAGCCATTCCACCATTTATCGAGCCACAAATTCCACTCGTAGGGACATTATCGGACATATGAGTCCAAATGTACAGGTTACAACTGAAACTACTGAGCCTAAGCTACGATCTAAACCTGGCCTCAAGTCCTATAGACTGGCCCATCACCAAAACATGGAATACACATCTCAAACATCGTTCATGGAATCACAAGCCGGCGATGCACAACTGATACCGAGCGCTCATGTGCGAATACGAATTCGTGGAAGGAATTCAAAGAGTTATGTTTCAAGCTGAATCAACTTCACACGATAGAATACAAGAAAATGAAATTTTTCTAAGGGTTTGGCAACCTCTCGAAGATAAGTACATACGTCTCAGTACCGATCTGCAAGACTCTACTAAATCTGCTCATGACTCGTGAGACCTATGTTACCTAAAGCTCTGATACCAACTTGTCACGACCTAAAATCTGACTTGTCGTGATGGCGCCTATCTCAATACTAAGCAAGCCGATAACATCAATAACCCTCGATTTCCTTTAAGTTTGAAAAAATACATAGGATTTAAATACAATACAAAATCCCATAAATGCTGATACAGATACTCCTCAAAACCTGGTGTTACTAAGTACATGAGCATCTAATGTGAATACAAGTCTGGAAAATACGGTCTATAATAGTCTAAGACCAAATATAGTAAACAAGGAGATAGGGTAGGAGAGACAAGGTCTGCAAAACACGGCAGCTACCTCTGAATCTCTAAAAAATCAACTGTACAAGAGAATCAACACCCGCTATGTCCGGGGACACCTGGATCTGCACACAAAGTTCAGGGGTATAGTATGAGTACTACCAACTCAGCAAGTAACAATAATAAATAGGAAACTGAAGATAGTTACGAGCTACACAGTTACAGTTTATTTTCAGTAATTCCAGCAAAGAGTATACATGCTTTCAATTTCAGCAGTTTAAGTCAAATCAGTTTTATGCAGCTCAAGTTCATGTAATCTGGATATAAAATCTTTCAGAGAATTTCACAACAATGACAGATAGTAACTAAATGCAACAACAAATGAAAAGCAAGTACAGCCTCTCAGGACAATAGTCACTCACTGGGCTCCTAGCCCTCAGCATAAACTCAATGGGTACCCGCGCTCACTGGGGGTGTACAGACTCCGGAGAGGCTCCTACAGCCTAAGCGCTATAATCCGCACGGACAACTCACGTGCTATAGTATCAATATCTGGATCTGCACGGACAACTCACGTGCTACACGGACAACTCACGTGCTATAGTATGATATCTGGATCTGCACGGATAACTCACGTGCTATAGTATAATATCTCACAATCAGGCCCTCGTCCTCGCTCAGTCATAAATCTCTCCAGTCTCTCGGGCTCTCAAAAATCATGAAATCAGCCCAAACAACAATGATATGATGCATCAATAATGAATAATAGAGACTGAGATAAAATAAACAAGTAAACTGTGACTGAGTACAAAATAACAATTTAGCAGATAGTTCAATATGTGCACGACCTCTGTGGGTCCTAACAGTACCAACATATAACATGACTTACAGCCAAATTTCCATAACACATAGAGAGCACATAGCTAACAATAAGTTATTCAACTTTACAGTTTCCACGAGACGGACCAAGTCATAATCCCCTCAAGGCACGCTCACACGCCTGTCACCTAGCATGTGCGTCACCTCTAAAGTAATCACATGATAACAAAATCCGGGGTTTCATACCCTCAGGACCAGATTTATAACTGTTACTTACCTCAAACCGTGAAATTCTTTACTCTGCAATGTCTTTTTCTCGTGAATTGGCCTCCAAACGCCTCGAATCTAGCCACAAATAATTCAATTCAATCAATAAAATTTATTGGAATTAATTCCATAAGAAGATACTAATTTTTCATAAAAATCCAAAAATTAGCTCAAAAAGCGCCTATTGGGCCCACGTCTCAAAATACGGTGAAATTTACTAAATATGAATGTCCGTTCAACCATGAGTCTAACCATACCAAAATTACTAAATTCCGATAACAATTCGGCCCTCAAATCCTCAAATTTATCCAAGAGGGTTTTCAAACTTTTCCAACTTAATTCACCAATTAAATGATAAAAACAACCATGGATTCGGGTAATTTAACTAATATTGAGTTAAGAATACTTACCCCGTTGTTTTTATTGAAAAACTCCGAAAAATCGCCTATTTCCGAGCTCAAATCCGTCAAAAATGGCCCATTTTCAGAATTTAAACTCACTGCCCAGTCATTTGCTCTACGTGATCGCGAACAATCACACGCGATTGCGGACTCGTCCACGCGATCGCAAACAATCACACGTGATGCACAACTTCACAGACCTACGCGATCGCGGACTCGTCCACGTGATCGCGAAGCACAAAACGTGCGACTTCTATTTCCGCTCCACTTACTCTACACGAACGCGACCTTCTTCACGTGTTCGCGAGTCACAAAATCTTAGAGCTACGCGATCACATCCCTCTTCACGGGATCGCGTAAAACAAAACTCAGCTGCCCCCAATTAACCCTACATGATTGCTGATATCCCCACGCGACCGCATAGAACAAAACCTCCACTGCCCAACTAAACTTTCGCGATCGCGAAGAAGGTTTGAAATACCAGCAAACAGCAACTACCAGCAGTGCCAAAATTAAGGAAAATAATCTAAATACCATCTGAAATATGCCCGAGCCCCTCGGGACCTCAACCAAATATACCAACAAGTCCTAAAATATCATACGAACTTAGTCGAGTCTTCAAATTACATCCAACAACACTAAAAACACGAATCACACATAGATTCAAGTCTAATGAACTTTGAAACTTTCCATTTCTACAAACAACGCCGAAACCTACCAAATCACGTCCAATTGAACTCAAATTTTGCACACAAGTAATAAATGACATGACGGACCTATTAAAATTTTCAGAATCGGATTTTGACCCTGATATCAAAAAGTCAATCCCCCGGTCAAACTTCCCAAAAATTCAACCTTTGGCATTTCAAGGCTAATTCCACTACGAACCTCCAAATAATTTTTCGGACACGCTCCTAAGTCTAAAATCACTATACAGAGCTATCAGAATCATAAAAATTCAAATCCAAGGTCGTTTACACATAAGTCCACACCCATTCAACTTTTCTAACTTAAATTTTTAATTATGAGACTAAGTGTCTCGTGTCACTCCGAATTCCTTTCGGGCCCGAACCAACTAACTCGGTGAGTCATAAAACAACTGTAAAGCATAAATTGAGCAGTAAATTAGGGAACGAGATTATAATATTCAAAACGACCGGTCAGGTCGTTACAGGGAATGAGTTCCCTCTTACAAGGATAGGCAAGAGACTTACCTCGTTCTCAAGCTCACTTATGGTCCACAATTACGCTTTAAACCCTCAACTTGGTGCCAAAAAACCCGAAACTAGCCAAATATTATATAATAAATCAAAATATACTCAAAAGTTCATAATTTAACTATTAGGGTAATTACCCAACCCAAATTGGAAGATTCCTAAAATTCATCCCTGGGCCCATGTGCCCGAATTCCGGAAATGTTCGAAGATAATCGTTACCCATAACCTTGCGAACTCAAATATATAATTTTTACCTAATTTCATAATCATTTTCGTGGTTAAACCCCATCTTATCAAAACCTAGATTTTTTCAACTAAACCCATAATTTTTATAATTTTACTTGTTAGAATATACCCATAATCTATGTATTTAACTTACATTGGATAGAAATTACTTACCTCTAATAGCTAGGTGAAAACCCCTCTTCAAAGATCTCAAAAATCGCTCAAGAGATAAAAGAAATAAGTCCTCGACTTAAATGAACCTCACTGCCCAACGGTTTTCGCACCTGCGATGCCACTGTCGCACTTGTGGTTCCGCTTTCACGACTCGGAATTCCCACCGTCGGGACCGTGATGGCGCCTAACACTCCACTTGCTAGGCAAGCCGACGTTAGAGAATTATTAAGCCAATCCTTATTTAATTCAGTAAATAACAACAAATAAGCTAAAATGAAATACAACGAGTGTAGAATGATATGGAAACTTCATTAATTTCTACCACCCGGATCTGGAGTCACAACTCACGAGCTACTATGATTTACTACAAACAGAGTCTAAAAATGGAAAATACACTGTTTTGAAGTAAGGAAACGGTAAATGATAAACTAGGAAGAGACTCCAGGGTCTGCGGACGCCAACAGATCTACCTTGGGTCTTCTGACAGCAAATCCAAGTTGCTAAGCCTCACGATCAGCTAGGGCCGGTACCAAAATCTGCACAAGAAGTGCAGAGTGCAGTATCAGTACAACCGACCCCATGTACTGGTAAGTGTCGAGCCTAACCTCGACGAAGTAGTGACGAGGCTATGACTAGACACCCACATGATAAACCTGTGCAGCTAACCGTATATGTACCAGAAAACAACAATAACAGCTAAACATGCACTATTGGGAGGAGGCATGCTAAAGGGGCACAAGATATAAGAGATGCAACGGAATAATAACCAGAATAGTCAACATGTTTTTAACCAGTGAAAACAACTAAACACAATGAAGAAAATTACACGGAATCACCCTTCGTGCTTTTACTCTCAACCTCACAATATAAATCATTAGATACGGCACGATATCACCCTTCATGCATTAGCTCTCATAACATGGCATGGCATCACCCTTCGTGCATTAACACTCACAATATGGCACGACATCACCCTTCGTGCATTAACACTCATAATATGGCACGACATCACCCTTCATGCATTAACACTCTCCCTTACCACATAACAATGGACAAGTAATAGCAGGGAGATAGAATCAACAAGAATAAGCCTTACTTCAACAATGGTTCCACACTACCATTCTCAACTTTAGAATCAAAACTCAATTATCACAAAAGCCCGTAAACACAATAAGAATGATCAATTAGTGAGTAATTAGTCTAAGCATGAATAACAAGATCAAAGTAAGAAATAAACTACAAGGAACAAGTCCCACCCGTATGCTTTAACCTGATAACAACGCATAAGTACTCGTCACCTCACATATACGTTGTACCCAACATCTAAACATATAGCAAATAGGAAAACAAGTCCTAATCCCTCGAGTCAAGGTTAACCACGACACTTAGCTTACTTTGCAAACAAATTTCAAGTTTTCAATACTCCTTTGCCTCGCGAATTCGTGTCCGAAAGCTTCAAATCTAATCACAAACAATTTAACATACTCAATACGGATCGTAGGAACTAATTCTACATGAAATTATAAATTTTCCGGATTAAAATCTGAAATTTATTTTAAAAATAAATACTGGGACCCACATATCGAATCCTGGAAGAACTCATAAAATCCGAACACACTTTTCGATATGAGTTCAACCATATAAAAATTATCGAATTCCGATATCGGATTGCCTTTCAAATCCTCAATTAAATTTTTGTTTGAAGATTTCTATCATTTTCAATCTAATCTTTACCCATTTGTACACAATAATCTCCCCACAAATCTTATTGGTACATGCATGTATAAATAATACTCTCATACCCAAGAATCATACTCTTAATCAACCATCTTCTACCCAAATTCAAAATTGAGAACTAGGATATTGGACCTTACCTCTTAGATGAAGAACTTGTGAGATTTCCTTGTTAATCTTCCAAGATTTGAGAAATACTTGAAGAATAATTAGCCTAGGGTTTCCTCTCTCTCTAAAATACTCCCCCTTCTCTCTAAAACATCAGAATTTTTGCTAAAAAATGACTCTTTATGTGTATTTAACGAAGTTGGGTTGGGTTGTAAAAACCTAAAAATAAAGCTCTAGTGCAGGGTCTGTGATCGCATAATCGATATGCGGACCACATATCGGTCGCATAATTGGTGTCCAAAACTTGGCAAACATATGCATGGGTATGTGGTCACTATGTGGCCCGTAGACCTGTTCTGCGGTCGCATAATGAATCATAGAACAGTTCTGTGGTCGCATAGTCAACTGCAGAATGGCACCCAAAACTTCCCCTCTCCAGCCTCACTCTGCGGCCATTATGCGGTCTGCAGATTAATTTTGCGGTCGCATAATGGACTACAGAAACGTATTTCTCTGCCAAATATTTTTTCTTTGCTCTCCAGTGCATTGCTCAATCCAAAACACATAAGCCTACTCCGACACCACAAAATCTTAAACTCATTTGCGAATTTTTTCGAGGCTTTACACTCAGGTACTTCGAAATTTTCCAGGGTATTACATTCTCTCCCGCTTAAGATCATTCGTCCTTGAATGAGGGTCAAAATCCATCATTAGCATTCAATGTGGCCCAATTGTTGGTTCACACACCAGTAGTTTCAAAATTTTGCCAGAGTCTCCCCAATAACTGGGCCTATCCACCTGTCAAAGTAACTCCAAAATAACCCCTAACAACACATACCTAATCCAATCAATACACAACATAAAAACAATACAGACAGTGGCATCATAAGCAATATATTACTAGGAAAAGAACACCATTAACATCAACTATTCAGGTGATACGGAACTCATAGCAGGTAAGCTCTCAACATCTTCATAGAACACAAAAATGAACGTTTAAATTAAATATGACATCTTTGGGTCATCACAATCTCCACCTATAAAACAAACGTTCGAACATACGCCCAAGTCCAAAATCATCACACGAACCTATTGGGATCATCAAATCCCGGTTCTAAGGTCGTTTACTCTAAATATTGACCAAAGTCAAACTTAATCATTTTTAAGCCAATAATAAGTAACTAAGTGTTCTGATTCAACCTGAACCCTTCCAAACCCGAACTAACCATCCCCGCAAGTTATAAAATAGTAAAAGCATATACATGCAGCCTTATTTAGGGGAACACGGATCTAAAAAGCAAAGTGACCGGTCGGGTCGTTACAAAAGTCTTATTATGGTTGTAAGTGCAAGGTGGGGGAACGGGAGACTGGGAATAACACTGCCAATGAGCAGTAAATAATTCCAAAGGAAGATCACTAGTAGCCCATCTCTTCAAAATGGTGTATGCTGAATGTATTCCTAGCATCTAGATTGAAAGGAATGAGGGAGTATTTGAGCAGATGAGTAGAGGATGGGAGCAGATAGTTAAAGAAATTGCCTATATATGTAATGTCCGAGCACCCCCTGGAATTATGAGTAAACTGCAACAACTTGTATTCTAGAGTTATATATATATATATATATATATATATATATATATATATATATATATATGACTGTTGATTTGGTCAGCTAGTAGAGTTAGCTAGGCTGCGGATATGTATTGTTCTTGGTAATTAATAAAAGTCCATAGTTACCAAAAAAATAATTAAGGGATTTTTTATCAACATAATTTTAACCATATGAAAAAGATCCAATGATTCTATAAGGATATTAGTAACATGGTTAACTCCCATACATGAGTTATCGATATTTAGCTTGTAGAAATTTTTGTCTGGGGTTCCATTTAATACATTAAGGATTTTGAATCCTTGTTTTTACTTGCTCTGGCGATGGATTTGCTGACGCGACACATTCAAGGGGAGATGCCATGATGTATATTATTTGCTGATGACATAGTGCTAATTGATGAGATGAGAAATGGGGTTAATGCGAGGCTGGGGGTCTGGAGGCCGACCCTAGAGTCTAAAGGTTTCAAGTTGAGAAGGACCAAAACGAAATACTTAGAGTGTAAGTTCAGTGACAAGACTCATGAAGCGGACGTGGATGTGAAGCTTGATACCCAAGTCATCCCGAGGAGGGGTAGTTTCAAGTATCTTGGGTCTATAATCCAAGGTTATGGGGAGATTGATAATGAGGCCTCCCACCGTATCGGTGCGGGGTGGATGAAATGGATGCTCGCATCCAGTATTTTGTGTGATAAGAAGGTGCCACCAAGACTTAAGGGTAAGTTTTACAGAGCAGTGGTTAGACCTACTATGTTGTATGTGGCTGAGTGTTGGCCAGTTAAGAACTCCCATGTTCAGAGGATAAAAGTATACCGGAGTAAGCCTAGTATTTAACAATCGATAATGAATTGAAAATATTTTTTGGAGGGTGTTAATCATGGAAAACCCTAAATATTTTATTTTCTTGCATGTTTTATGGATAGACAACTAGTAATAATATCTTTGTTCCGGCACGAGATATTATCCAAGAGAAGACATTAGATTTATTTTAAAGTTTATAGAGAGTTACTCTGTTATATTTGGATAAGGTTACTATTTTTAGAGAGTTACTTTAATAGGATAAGGTTATCCAATGTCTTAAAGTTTTACCCTTTTTGAGACTTAAAGTGGTCTTCATAAACTACACTATCCGAGGCTTTTCTCCCTTCGATAAAGTTGATTTGTGTAGGATGAATGATATTGGAAATCAAAAGTTCTATTCTATTAGCAATGATTTGATGATCACTTTGTAGGCAGTATTGCATAGGCTAGTAGGTTTATATTATCGAATAGTTCCAGTATTTTGACATTTAGGAATAAGACAAATGTAGGTATCCTTCATGTCTTCCAACATATTCCCACTTGAAAAGATATCTTTGCAGAAATTGACCAATTGCTTATTAGTTTCATTCCAATAGTTTTGGTTAAAAAAAAAAGGGGGAAAGGCCAAATTTAACCCTCTACTTTAGTATATAGTTCGCATTTATCCTTCGTTTCAGTTTGCATCCAAATATGCCCCTACCGTCAATGAAGTAGACATATTCACCCTCAATCCTAACGAAGGTCCATGTAGCATGGGAACATGCGCTTAAAAATGCCAAGTGAATTTGTAATTTGCATGCCCAAGCGATGATGTACATGTGTTATTACCGAACCTTATCTCCTAAAGGATCGTTTGATACATGGGATAAAGATAATAATCTCACGATAGAATTTGAGATTATATTTATCACATATTTAATTATAGACATTAGCTCGTCTTGAGAGAAATTTTACAATAAATGACGGGATTAAGTATCCCTTATAGAAGGTGAGATAACTAATCTCACGGGATATTTCACCCCAAGGGATATCTCACCATTATATCAAGTGATCCCTAAATCTAAGAGGTTCGGTGCCATCTACTTCTAAGTGAGTTGTTACTATTGAATTATACTCCATCAGTTTCAATTATATGGCACTGCTCGAATTTCGAGAGTTACACGAAATTCTTTTGACCCCAATTTTCTTATATGCCTTTCAAAAATATTTTGAATTATTTATTACTATGACTTATAGTACTTTTACTAGTTTTCAAATATATAAATTTTGTTTCAATTTATTTAAAGGTTTTGTATCTGAAATCATCATCAAAATTAAAAAGTTTGACTCTCTAAATGTAAATTGTGCTACATAAATTGGACAGATTATGTTCCCAAGAAACAGTTGGATCTATACATTTTTGAGTTAATAAATAGGGAAAATGTACTAATATATCCCTCTACTGTAAGGCCCCGTAAAATTTTGCAAAAGAAAATAATGTTTCATGGTGCCGGACTAGGCTTACGTGTTTGAGGATGGTAGAAAAATGAACCGAAAAGTAAAGATAAATTTTTGGCAGAAAAATGCATTTTTACGGTCCAGTATGCGACAGCAGAATCACTCTGCGGGCCGCATAATGGCCGCAGAAGTGAGGCATGAGAGGGCCAGTTTGGATGCAATTCTGCAATCGACTATGCGACCGCATAACTGTTCTGCGGTTCATTATGCGACCGTAGAACAGGTCTACGGGCGGCATAGTGACCGCAAATATAGTGTAACGACCCGGCTGGTCGTTCTGACTATTGCAATCCCATTCCACCATTTACTGCTCAAATTGTGATTTATAATTGTTATTTGGATTGCCGGGATAATTGGTTTGGGTCCGGTGAGGTTTTGGAATGATTTAGAATACTTAGTTCCAAGGTTTAGAATTTAAGTTGAAAAGGTTGACCAGATGTTGATGTATGTGTAGTGACCCCGGAGAATTTTTGCTAAGGAAATTAATGTTTTATGGTGCCGAGGTAGATCAATTAGTACAACGATTATAGAACAATGCACCGATGTATAAAGAAAACTTTTTGCCGGAAAAAGGGTCATTTCTGCGACCACTATGCGGTCGCAGAATCACTCTGCGTACCGCATAATGGTCGTAGAGTGGATAAGGAGGGGGCAAGATTTGAGGAAAATATGCGGTGCATTATGCGACCGCACACCTATTCTGCGGTGCATTATGCGACCGCATAACAGGTATGCAGACCGCATAATGACCGCAGACCGGGTCAGTCACGCCCAGTTTTGGAGGCCAAATTATGCGACCGATATGCGGACCGCATAGGTGTTATGCGATCGCATAACTGCATCGGGGCTTCCATTCTTTCTAATTTTTAACCCGACCCAACTTCGATTTATAGCCCTTGAAGCTCATTATTTAGCCAAAATCTGACATTGTAGAGAGAGGTGAGAGTATTTTAGAGAGAGAAAGTGAAGATTTAGTCATTTATCCATCAATTCTAGTTCAAGGTTTGAAGATTTCACAAGGATCTTGCTAGGGCTTCAAAGAGGTAAGAATTTCTTTCTCCAATTCTTCAATTTCGGGTTTGGAGTAAAGATGGGTAATTAAAAGTATGATTCTTGGGTGTTAGAGTATTATTTATACATACACATACCAATAAGGTTTATGGAAGGATTATTGAGTTCAAATGGGTAAAGATTGGGTTGAAATGGTAGAAATCTTCAAAGATTTTAACTTAAGATTTGAGGGTCGAGTTGATGTCAGAATTTGGTGAAATTTATATGGTTGGACTCGTGGTTAGATGGGCGTTCATATTTTATAACTTTTGTTGGGTTCCGAGACGTGGGCCCCTCAGACAATTTTTGAGTTAATTTCGGATTTTATTGCAAAATTAGTATTTCCTTATGGAATTATTTACAATAATAGGTATTGACTGAATCGAATTAGTTATGGCTAGATACGAGGCTTTCAGAGACCAATTCTCGTGGAAAGGTCATAGCGTAATAAAGAATTACACGGGTTGAAGTAAGTAACAATTTTAAATTTGGTCCTGAGGGTATGAAACCCCGGATTATGTGTTATGTAAGTAGTTTTGAGGTAACGCACATGCTAGGTGACAGGCATGTGAGTGTGCACCGTAGGAATTGTGACTTGGTCAAATTCCTTGGAACAGTGTAGTTGAATTATTTGTTGATATCCGTACATTCTCTATGTGACAGGGAAAAATTGAGCCGAGACTCGTATTAAAAATCATGTTTAGACATATGTTGTTATTATTGGTACCCACTTGGGTCATTTATGTGGTTGAATAATATGTTCAAATTGTAATTTTTCACTCAGTCATGTTTATTCATTTTATATCATACCTTAGTCTCTCTTATTTATTATTGATGCATCATATCACTATTTTTGGGCTGCTTATCATAATTTCTGAGAGCCCGAGAGACTGAAGAGGTTGATGACTGAGTGAGGCCGAGGGCCTAATTGTGAGGATATTTATGGATCGGGCTGCACGCCGCAACATGTTTATTGATTTATGCCATGATTGGATTGATATGGTGCTTGGGCTTAAGGAGCCCCTCCGAAGTCTGTACACACCCCCAGTGAGCACAGGTACCTACTGAGTGCGAGTGTCGAGTGTCAAGTGATGAGTGACTATGAGGAATGAGTGACTGTGAGGAAAGAGTGAATGTGAGGTTGGAGTGAATGTGAGGACTGAGTGATAATTACTCCGAGAGGATGCATTGATTTCATTATCTGCTGCATTTCAGCTGTCATATATCACTATTTTGGAAATTTCGGAAAATATTATTTTCTATTCCGGTCAACCGTGATATGAAATTTTAGTGAAATCTTAAATGTTGAACTGAGAGCATGCCTACTCTTTTATATTGGAAAGTATTGTATTTGGACTTAGGGGTGAAGCTCGTCACTACTTTTAGTTCTTTATTTATTATTATTACTTACTGAGTTGGTTGTACTCATACTACACCCTGCACTTCGTGTGCAGATCCAGGTGATCCCGGATACAATGAGTGTTGATTCTTTCGCAGAGTTGGTTTTTATGGAGATTCAGAGGTAGCTGCCATGTTTCGCAGACCTTGTCTCTCCTTCCCTATCCTTTTGTTATTTTATTTGGTCTCATATTATTATTATAGACCAGATTTTTCCCAGACTTGTAATGTATAGATGCTCATGTACCCAGTGATAGCAGGTTTTGGGTGTGTGTTTATTTCTAATGTTTGTGGGATTTACTCTTAAACTTAATTATTATGTTTTCAGTATTTAAAATAAATTGTGGGTTATTGATATTGTCGGCTTGCCTAGTATCGAGATAGGCTCCATCACGACGGGTGAGATTTTGGGTCGTGACAAGTCGGTATCAGAGCCTAGGTTACATATGTCTCACGAGTCATGAGCATGTTTAGTAGAGTCTTGCGGATCGGTACAGAGACGTCTGTACTTATCTTTGAGAGGCTGTCGAACCCTTAAGAAAATTTCACTTTCTTGTATTCTATCGTGCGAACTTGTTGATTTCGGAAAACTAAAAATTCTACTATTATATTCTCTCACAGATGGTGAGGACACGTACTGCCGGATCAGACGGTCAACCACCAATGCCACCAATTAGGGGTGCGAGAGGTCGGGGCCAAAGTAGAGGTCGAGGTGTCGCTAGCACAACAGTTGGAGCAGCACCTGTAGCACCACCAGTTGCTCTAGCTCAGGAGCAAATTCTGGATGTAGTCGAGCCGGCGGGACTGCTCAGGCACCAGCTATGCCCATTGAGATTCAAGGCCTACAAGAGGCTTTGACTTAGATATTGACAGTTTGCACTGGCCTTGCTCAGGTGGTTTCGGCTCAGGCCGCACCAGCCACTTCTCAGACCGAGAGAGGTACTCATACCCCTGTTGTCCTTGCTCCAGAGCATGTAGTGCAGGGACTTTAGATACTGGGGGCACTACCAGCCCAGCCGACTGCAGCTGCTCAGGCCCCGGTAGTCCCTGTTATGGTAGATGATGAGCAGAGGAGACTTGAAAGGTTTGGGAGGCTTCTACCTCCATCATTTAGCGGTGCTGAGTCAGAGGATGCTCAGGGATTTCTGGATAAGTGCCAGCGGATGCTGCAAATAGCGGTATTCTGGAGACCAGCGGGGTCTCGTTCACTACTTTTTAGTTTTCTGGGGCTGCCTTCAGATGGTGGGAGCCTATGAGAGGCGCAGGCCGGTCGGTGCAGTACCACTTACATGGCAGGAATTCTCCGTTCTCTTTTTGGAGAAGGTCATGCCGCAGTCTCGCAAAGAGGAGCTGCGCAAATAATTTGAGTAGTTACGTCAGGATGGCATGTCTGTGATGCAGTACGAGATGGGATTTTCTGAGTTGGCTCGTCACACAATTTGGTTGGTTCCCACTGATAGGGAGAGGATTAAGAGGTTTATTGATGGCCTCACATACCGGTTGCGGTTACTTATGACTTGAGAGAGAGAGAGTATCTGATGCTACATTTGATGAGGTAGTTGACATTGCTCGGTAGATAGAGATGGTACGTAGCCAAGAGTGTGGAGAGAGGGAGGCTAAGAGGTCTCGTGGTCCAGGTGATTTTAGCAGTGTTCCTTCCGGGGGTCAGTTTTACCGTGGTAGGGGTCGTCCTTACAGGCACGCTCAAACGAGTCGTCCAGTTCACCGTGGTGCATCATCCATCTAGGGTTCATATAGTTCTCATCAGGGTCATCCATCTCTCGGCGCCCTTCTAGCCCAGAGTTCATCCCGTGCTCCTTCAGTTCAAGGTTCATTTGCACCGGGTGCTTCTAGCAGTTATTCTGGTTCTCGAGGCCCGATTCAGTCCGCACCACCATCAGTACCGGGGAGCTGCTTTGAGTGCGGGGAATTTGGGCATATGTGGAGACAGTGTCCTTGTCGCTCGGGAGGTCCAGTGCAGCAGAGAAGTCAGAGTCAGACTACGACTTCAACACCAGTTGTTTCACCACCCGCCCAGTCAGCACGGGGTGGGGGTCAGTCAGCTAGGGCCGCCCAAGGGGGGAAGGTCGATCAGGTGGCGGTCAGGCCCGATTCTATGCTTTTCCTGCCAAGCCAGATGTTGTTGCCTCAGATACAGTGATCACATGTATTGTCTCAATGTGCCATAGTGAGGCTTCTATATTATTTGACCCTGGTTCTACTTATTCGTATGTGTCATCGTACTTTACTCATTATCTGGATATGCCCCGTGAGTCCTTAGTTTCACTTGTTCGTTTATCTACGTCGGTGGGCGATACTATTATTGTGAACCGTGTGTATCGGTCATGTGTGGTAACTATTGGGGGACTGGAGACTAGAGTTGATCTTTTATTGCTTAATATGGTTGATTTCGATGTAATTCTGGGTATGGATTGGTTGTCTCCATGTCATGCTATTCTGGACTGTCACGCAAAAATCGTGACGTTGACAATGCCAGGGTTGCCAACGGTTGAATAGAGAGGTTCTCTAGATTATATTCCTAGCTGGGTAATTTCTTATTTGAAAGCCCAATGGATGGTTGGGAAGGGTTGTTTGTCATACTTGGCTTTTGTGAGAGATGTTGATGCAGATACTCCTACTATTGATTCAGTACCGGTAGTGAGAGACTTTCCTGATATATTTCCTATAGACCTGCCGGGTATGCCGCCCGACAGGGATATTGATTTCGGTATTGACTTGGTGCAGGGCACTCAGCCCATTTCTATTCATCTGTATCGTATGGCACTAGCTGAGTTAAAGGAATTAAAAGAGAAACTTCAGGAACTTCTTGATAAGGGGTTTATTAGGCCTAGTGTGTCGTCTTGGGGTGCACTGGTTCTATTTGTAAAAAAAAAAGATGGTACTATGCGGATATGTATAGATTACAGGCATTTGAACAAAGTTACAATCAAGAATAAGTATCCTTTGCCGTGTATTGATGATTTATTTGACCAACCTCAGGGAGCGAGGGTATTCTCCAAAATTGATTTGAGATTTGGGTACCACCAGTTGAAAATTCGGGATTCGGATATTCTAAAGATGGCATTCAGGACTCGTTATGGTCACTATGAATTTCTTGTGATGTCATTTGGGCTAAAAAATGCCCCAACAGCATTCATGCACTTGATGAATAGTGTATTCTAACCATATCTTGACTCAATTGTCATAGTATTTATTGATGATATCCTGGTGTACTCACGTAGCCAGGAGGAGCATGCACGACACTTGAGTATTGTACAACAGAGACTGAGAGAGGAGAAAGTTTATACCAAATTCTCTAAGTGTGAGTTCTGGCTTAGTTCAGTAGTATTTTTGGGACACATAGTGTCCAGTGAAGGGATTAAAGTGGATCCGAAGAAAATAGAGGCAGTTCAGAGTTGGCCCAGGCCATCTTCAATTACTGAGATTCGGAGTTTTCTCGGATTGGCCAGTTATTATCGTCGTTTCATGGAAGGTTTCTTGTCTATTGCATCTCCTATGACTAAATTGACCCAGAAAGGTGCTCCGTTCAGGTGTTCGGATGAATGTGAAGAGAGCTTTTAGAAGCTCAAGACAGCTTTGACTACAACTCCAGTATTGGTGTTGCCTACAGGTTCAGGATTTTAAATTGTGTATTGTGACACGTCGCGTATTGGTCTCGGTGCAGTATAGATACAAGACGGTAGGGTGATTGCCTATGCGTCTAGACAGTTAAAGGTACATGAGAAGAATAATCCGGTCCACGACCTCGAGTTAGCAACTATTGTTCATTCCCTAAAACTTTGGCGGCATTATTTGTACGGGGTCTATTGTGAGATTTGCATTGGTTGGAGTTGCTTAAGGATTATGATATCACAATTCTCTATCATCCCGAAAAGGCCAATGTGGTGGCCGATTCCTTGAGTCGTAAAGCGGAGAGTTTGGGCAGATTAGCATATTTATCGGTAGCAGAGAGGCCTTTAGCCTTGGATGTTCAGGCCTTGGCTAACCAGTTTGTTAAATTGGATGTTTCAAAGCCGAGTCTAGTTTTGGCTTGTGTGGTTTCTCGGTCTTCTATATATGATCGCATTAGGGAGCGCCAGTATGATGATCCCCATCTGCTTGTCCTTAAGGACACGGTTCAACACGGTGATGCCAATGAGGTCACTATTGGGGATGACGGTGTATTACGGATGCAGGGCAGGCTATGTGTGCCTAATGTAGATGGTTTGCGTGAGTTGATTTTCCAAGAAGCTCACAGTTCGCGGTACTCCATTCATCCAGGTGCCGTGAAGATGTATCAGGATTTGAGGCAATACTATTGGTGGAGGCGAATGAAGAAAGATATAGTTGGGTTTGTAGCTTGGTGTTTAAATTGTCAACAGGTAAAGTACGAGCATCAGAGACCGGGCGAATTACTTCAGAGACTTGAAATTTCGGAATGGAAATAGGAGCGTATTACCATGGACTTCGTAGTTGGGCTTCCACGGACATTGAGGAAGTTTGATGTGGTTTGGGTGATTGTAGATCAATTGACCAAATCCGCACATTTTATTCCAGTTGGTACTAATTATTCTTTAGAGCGGTTGGCTGAGATTTATATCCGCGAGATTGTTCGCTTACACGGTGTGTCGGTGTCCATCATTTCAGATCGAGGCACGCAATGTACATCATAGTTTTGGAGAGCAGTGCAGCGAGAATTGGGCATACAGGTTCAGTTGAGTACAACATTTCACCCTCAGACAGACGGGCAGTCCGAGCGCACTATTCAAATATTGGAGTATATGCTACGTGCTTGTGTCATTGATTTTGGAGGTTCTTGGGATAAATTTCTGCCACTCGTGGAGTTTGCTTACAATAACAGCTACAAGTCGAGTATTCAAATGGCTCTGTATTTGGCATTATATGGGAGATAGTGTCGATCTTTGGTTGGTTGGTTTGAGCCGGGTGAGGCTAGGCTATTGGGTACTGACTTGGTTTAGGATGCTTTGGAGAAGGTTAAAGTGATTCAGGAGCGGCTTCGCACGGCGTAGTCTAGACATAAGAGTTATGTCGACAGGAAGGTCCGTGATGTTGCTTACATGGTTGGGGAAAAGGTTCTGCTCAAAATTTCACCAATGAAGGGTGTGTTGAGGTTCGGGAAGAAGGTCAAGTTGAGCCCTCGGTATATTGGGCCTTTTGAGATACTTAAGAAAATTGGAGAAGTGGCTTATGAACTTGCTTTGCCACCTAGTCTATCAGGTGTTCATCCAGTGTTCTATGTATCCATACTCCGAAAGTATGTCAGGGATCCGTCTCATATTTTAAATTTTAGTACAGTGCAACTGGACGGTAATTTAACTTATGATGAGGAGCCGGTGGCCATTTTAGACCGGCAAGTTCGAAAGTTGAGATCAAAGAACATAGCTTCAATGAAGGTGCAGTGGATAGTCCGGCCTAAAGTGAGAGAGAGTGCCCTAGAGTGAGAAGGTGTTCCTCAATAATTGTTCTTCAATTCTTGCTCAAATGTTGAAAGATTAAGAAGGGAAACTCACTAGGTCTTCATACTAGAGGTAAGATTCTACACCCTCACCCCCAATTTCGAAATTATCTGAAAATGGGTAATTAGCAAGATAATTATTGGGCATGAGAGTTGTTTATTTTACACGCATGTGATATCAAGAGGTGTAGGAAAATTATTGAACTAAGCATGGTAAATGTTACGCGGTGCCTTCCTGAAGTTCCTTGGAAGGGCGACGTAAGGCTAAGCAACCGATGTCAGTGCAGTTGCTATGCGCCAACTGAGGTCCTCGCCATACGCTAGACTAGATTGTCAGTGCCGTACGGGAAAACCAATGTCGTGAGCAATTGAGTAGCGGAAAATGAGCAATTGATGATGAAAGCTGATGATTGTATTGATGATGATGAAAGCTATTACAAGATGCAATGCGGTGTCGGGGGGAGAGACACCAGTACAGAGAATTGTTTGAATGCTTGAATATTTGAATGCTTTGGTCCCCCTTAATAATACTTAAAAAAAATAAATCAAAGTTACATGAGTTGACCTAAGAAAGCTGTTGAAGCACACTGAAAATGAATGAAGTAAAACTACTCTATAATTATAATGAAAAGGACTTAGTCTTCTATGGAAGCAAGTCCGATGGCAGCAAATTTGTCTTGAGCATCAGGGTCTGCGTGCGCATTGCTGTGGGTGCGCGCGGCACTATTTGGATCTGCCAGCGGCGGGGCGCTGGTGCTTGGCATTGGGTCTGCGCGTGCGGCATTGTCGGTATGCGCGGCGCTGATGGCATTCGCCAGCCACTGGCACTGATTATCGGTGGGGCAACAGAGGCGCATGCTCGCTTGTCACTTGGCACTGCCGGGACCACGGGGCCGACCGTGGCGCTAGGCATTGGGAGGCTTGCTGGGATGCCATGGGACGCGTCCAAGGGGTCATGGGTCGATGATGGAAAGCAGCCCATGACATTCTCCCCCACCTGAGTTGGCGATGTCCTCGAAGCCTTACCTGCCGGATGATGATGATTGGTCAGGCTCTTGTTGGCTGGGAGGTCTGTTCCCCTCGATGTTGTGAGGTGTCTTTCTGAATGATCTTCCATGCATTTCTGAAATGGCCTGAAGCGGCTGACATGGAAGACTGGATGGATTTTCCACCAGGCTGGTGTGTTCAGCTTGTATGTGGATTTTCCGATGCACCTTTCAATGGAAAAAGGCCCGATGTAGCTTTGCAATAGGCGAGGATCTTGGGTCCTCTTTGCAAATAAGTTCTGCCTCGGGGTTATTACCATCACTTTGTCCCCTGCTTGATGTTGGGCAAAGCGACGGTTTTGTTCGGCATACCTCGTTGCCCTCTCTTGGGGTTTGACAAGATAGCTCCGCACTATCTTCAAAGTTTGCTCCCATTCTGTCGAGAAACTGGCAGCTCGATGAGATGATGGCATGTTTGGTGCATTCTCATTTTGTGGGAGTAGCGGTTGCTGTCCGGTAACAATTTCAAAAGCTCTTTTGTTTGTATGGGCACACTTTTGTGAATTGAAACACATCTGAGCAGTATCCAGAAGCTTCACCCAATGTGTTTGTGACCCGGTTGTAAATTGGCGGAGATATTCCTCCAGCATGTCATTGAACCGGTCTGTTTGATCATATGTTTGCTGATGATGGTGGTTTGAGTTGTAACTCAATTTGGATCCGAGGCAACTGAAGAGTTGGGTCCAAAACTTGCTAGTGAAGCGTGGGTCGCAGTCACTAATGATGTTGCTGGGCATACCCCAATGTTTGACAACATGAGAGAAGAAGAGTCGAGTTGTATCTTCTGCCGATATGTTCTGTGGGGCTATGATGAAGGTAGCATACTTGGAAAATTGGTCTACTACCACCATGATGGTTGCATGATTTCCGACCTTAGGTAATCATGTGATGAAATTTAGGGAAATGCTTTCCCAAGGTCTCTGTGGGACAAGTAGCGGCTCCAAGAGTCCCGCTTGTGCTGAGTGATCCGACTTGTCCTTTTGGAATGCTTGACAAGTCTTCACACAATGAGGGGCGCCATGAGCTGTTGGACCCCGATGATGTGATGTCTGCTTGATGATGCTGAGGGTAGCCGGAACCGTGGGTTCAGGTCTATTGGTTCCCTCCTTAAATTGCATGGCCGTGATGTTTCCAGCGGCCATCTTCTTGGATATGCACGATATGGTGTGGGATTTGGCCCCTTTGTCTCCCATCATTAGGAGCATGTTGGCATATGGTACCGGGATGGTGTTGGTCTGCCTGAGGAATTCCAATCCCACTATCAGTTCGAAGTCATCGATGATAGCTATGTGTAGGTCGAATATTCCCTTGTATGGGCCAAGCTGGATTGACGCTTCTTTGGCTATTCCACTCACTTGCTGAGATAGAGAGTTGATAGCCTTGACACGACCCTTGCATTTTTACACTGCTAGACCGAGGCGTTGCACCTGAGTTGAGGCTAGGTAGTTGTGGCTAGCACCCGTGTCTATCAATGCCCGAATAGGTCTGCTATTTACTTTTATGTCAACGAATATTAGGGTCCTCTTTATGATGTGGGAGGCCTCACGTCCGCCTTTCCTTTCCCTTTCTTGTCGATTGGGAATGTCTTCTTCTTGGGTTGCCAGCACTGGTTCCCGCCAAGGTATCATGAATGGAGCCAACAAATGCGTTGAAGGCCCCTACCTGTTCTTCGCCGACTGAGCCATCCTGATCTGACTCATTATCGTCGACAGTTTGTTGAGCATTGATTTGTGTATTGGGGCATTGATTGTTCCAATGTTCCCCGCCGCAATGATGACATTCTGATGGGGGCTTTCTCCCCTGATTGTTGTTGACTGATGCAGCACTGTTGCTGCTTGAGGAGGGAGTCTTAGATTTGGATGCACCTCGATCTCCTCCGTTTCTGTTGGGGCCACCGTTGCTAGGTGGGCTCCCATTATATCCTCCTCGGACAGGTGGCTGGGCCTATCCTTCCAAGTTTCCAATTGATAATCCCCAAGGCACTCTGCAGCTTGAATGGCCTTGGGCAGGGTATCTACCCGTTGTCTTTGCAGTTCCATACGAGCATGAGGTTTCAAACCTTCTATGAATGCGAACAGTTTGTCTTTGTCTCCCATATCCCGTATGTTTAGCATGAGTGCGGAGAATTCACGCACGTAGTCCCACACCGACCTGGTATGGCGGAGTTCACGCAAATTTCTTCTTGCATTGTATTCAACATTTTCGGGGAAGAACTGCAGGCGTATGGCGGCCTTCAGTTCTGCCCATGTCTGGAGAGTATCTTCACTGGCCCTGATGGCTTCGTATTTGACTCGCCACCAGAATTTTGCATCACCTTGAAGATACATGGCAGCAGTTGCTACCTTCTTGGATTCCTCCAACTGTCCAACGGCATCGAAGTATTGTTCGATGTCGAAGATGAAGTTTTCCACTTCTTTAGCATCCCGGGCTCCGTTGTACGGCTTGGGCTCCGGAATTTTCAGCTTTTGTGGCATGGGGGCAATGTTCATGGCACCCCTGATGTGGTTTTCGCCTCCTTT
Organism: Nicotiana tomentosiformis; assembly: GCF_000390325.3. Lineage (NCBI taxonomy): Eukaryota > Viridiplantae > Streptophyta > Magnoliopsida > Solanales > Solanaceae > Nicotiana > Nicotiana tomentosiformis. The sequence goes on along the minus strand of NC_090821.1, from coordinate 63,291,068 downwards.
GAGCAGGCTTTGAAGGGCAACATTAACAACATTGAGCTATCCTGTCAAGTTGTCTATGGTTTGCTGCATGACGGTCAGTCAGTCTGCCTCTAGTTCCCGATGGGCTAAATCCTCAGCACGCTCCTGTTGGAGGTCCTCGAATTTGCCATGAATTTTGGTTGCCTCGACGGCAGCCGTTTCCCGATCTTCCTCAGAGTCTTGACTGATGTTTGCTATGTCAATTTCTACCTGCCGCATTCTACGGTCTAGGTCATCCAACCTTTGCACTAGGCTGGTTTTTAGATCAGGCAACGTATCCACGATGGGCTGTAATGCGTCAACCGTCTCTTCTAGGGTCGTGATGCGATCCCCGTAATTCACCATGGTCAGAAATGGTGATGATGATGCCAATGAGTTCCCTCGTCCAATGTCGAGCCTAGGCTTTGATACTAACTGTTACGCGGCGCCTTCCTGAAGTTCCTTGGAAGGGCGACGTAAGGCTAAGCAACCGATGTCAGTGCGGTTGCTATGCGCCAACTGAGGTCCTCGCCGTACGCTAGACTAGATTGTCAGTGCCATACGGGAAAACCAATGTCGTGAGAAATTGAGCAGTGGAAAATGAGCAATTGATGATAAAAGCTGATGATTGTATTGATGATGATGAAAGCTATTACAAGATGCAATGCGGTGTCGGAGGGGAGAGACACCAGTACAGAGAATTGTTTGAATGCTTGAATGTTTGAATGCTTTGGTCCCCCTTAATAATGCTTAAAAAAAATAAACCAAAGTTATATGAGTTGACCTAAGAAAGTTGTAGAAGCACACTGAAAATGAATGAAGTAAAACTACTCTATAATTATAATGAAAAGGACTTAGTTTTCTATGGAAGCAAGTCCGATGGCAGCAAATTTGTCTTGAGCATCAGGGTCTGCGCGCGCATTGCTGTGGCGCGCGCGGCACTATTTGGATCTGCCAGCGGCGGGGTGCTGGTGCTTGGCATTGGGTCTGCGTGTGCGGCATTGTCAGTGCGCGCGGCGCTGATGGCATTCGCCAGCCATTGGGCGCTGGCACTGATTATCGGTGGGGCGACAGAGGCGCATGCTCGCTTGTCACTTGGTGCTGCCGGGACCACGGGACCGACCATGGCGCTAGGCATTAGGAGGATTGCCAGGACGCCACGGGGCACGTCCAAGGGGTCATGGGTCGATGATGGAAAGCAGCCCATGACATAAATATTGGGTTGTGGGATGATGGAATCCTCCCTAAAAGGACCTTGAAATCTTATGCACACCTAGTGTTTGATAAAATGCTCAAATGATCTAGAACCATGATCATCTTCCTAATTTTGGTTTAATTTGTTATATTTCTAAAATAGATTGAAGTTGCTAAGAATTCTAGAACATTTAGAGTGTAAGGAAGCTCAAGTGAGGCATGTTGGGTAAACTCTTCTTTAAGAATTGGAATTCCCATTATCCTTGTAAGTTCCAAGATGTTGATTACAAATCCAGTATTCCGATAAGTTTTGTGATAAAGATATATGTTCAATTTGTGTTTCAAATGCTCTTATCATATTGCATTATAAATTGAAAATGTGTTTCAAACTATGGATTGTGTATCCACATGTTATAATTTCAAGTCGTGATTTATATAAAGGTTATTATACCAAGATGTGTAGAGATTGTGATTGTGATACACCTCCACTCGCATATATTGGGGTGAGGCGGCATGACCGCTTTGTGTAGGGATCATGGTATTGTGGGACTGCACCTCTACCCGCATACAGTGGGGTGAGGTGGTATGACCACTTTGTGTATATTTTTGGTATTGTTGTGGCACCACAACAATACCAAATGTTATTGGTATTGGTATCGTTGATGCATTTCCACGCGTATACATTGGGGTGAGGTGGCATAGCCGCTTTGTGTAGGTTCTTGGTTCTGTGGTTATACATCCACCCGCATATATTGGGGTGAGGCGGCGGGGCCGCTTGAGTAGAGTTGTGGTATTGTACTTACACCTCCACCTGCATACATCGGATGATGCGGCAGGGCTTCCTTGTGTGAAGATAGTTATAGAGGATCTCATCTTAAATCCTATAAATGTTATTGATAGGTCTTAATAAGCTTGCTCTGGTTTAAACGGTTATCTATATTATTCTATTGTCACCCTGATTCATCATATTCATATTGTGTTTCTAAATTCTTAAATTGGTGTTTGGTTTTCATACTAGTACTATTCGACGGTACTAATATCCTATTTTGCTGGGGGTGCTGCCACTTTAAATAGATGCAGGCGGTTCCATAGCAGGAAGTATTGATCAGTGATAGCAGTACATCTTCTTCCCAGTTGACTTGGTGAGCTCCACTTCATCCCGGGGTCATGTATCTATTATTTTTTGTGTATTCTGTTTGAGGTATAGCCGGGACCTTGTTGCCGGCATCATCATTGTACTCTTATTTATCTATAGAGGCTCTGTAGATATAGTGTGGGTTGTGTATTGGTGCTAAGAAAGATAAACTATGTTATGTTGTGGTTGTATTACTTATCCCATTTGGGACTTTAAAAATGATGAAAACTATTGGTAATGAATTTGTATTGTAGACATGATCACGTTTTTGTTTAACTAATGAAAATATGTATTATCTTCATTCGTGGATGAGTTTGGGTAGAAGAAAATCTAACAGGCTTGCTCGATCAGGTTCACTCGGTTGAGCGCTGGTCGCGCTCCTCGATTTTGGGACGTGACATCTACTTTGGTAAATAGTACATTTCTCTCCCCCGTTATACTATCAGGCCATTTATAGGCCTACCGTTAGGAAAGTGGGTAAAATTGACCTTATTTTTAATCCCTGTCCAACCAAGCAATTAAAACGCCATATGGAAAGCCACATTGGAAAGATCTGATCCAAGCCCTTTTAATATAACCCGTTCATCAGATGCCTTCTTCTTCCCAATACCACCACAAGCGTAAATTCTAGGGTTCAATTGAAGAGTGAAAATTTCTGCTCATCTATTCTCCTTTCTCGTCGAATGTGAAATGTCTCAAGGAAGCTCTTCATCTCAGATTAAGTGTCATTGTGATATGAAAGCCAGCCACTTAACTTCCACAACTATTTCTAATCCTAGAAGGAAGTTTTATAAATGTCCTAAGCCTGAGGTTAGTTGTTTTTGTTGTAAAGTTTTTTTTTTCTCATTTGCATATGTTTTAGGCTTTTCAATTGTATAATTTATAAGTTTTTTAGTCTAAATGTAATTTAATGTTATTGACAAGTTTATTCATGCCAATTTTTCTTGTGGGAAGATGAAGTTTTTCCAGATTCACCTATGTATGCAATTAGAGAATTGGGGTCGTCAGTGGATGTTGTTAAGTTGGACATGGAGAAATTGAAGCAAGAAGTAGCTTCCATGGAGGCTAAAAACCATTCTCAAATGGTTAAAGTTTTAACATTGGAAGAGAAAGTATCAAAGATGTGAATTAGTCTACTGATTTCATCGGCACTGTTTTTGGGATTCATTGCTGCTTTATTGAAGAAATGAATGGCTTAGGAGATGTGTTCATTGTAATGTTAGCTCTAGTTGGGTGTTAACTTGTAGGTGTCTAACTTGCGGGTATCTAATGTTAGGTTGCTTTTTTGCTTTGTATTGTTAAAATTTCCAACTAACAGTAACGTATATATCTTATGTTTTACTGGTTGTTTAAGTATACAGCTTTGTCACAATGTTAGTTCGTTGATATAGTTGTGATTTCCAAATATAACTTGTAGAGTATAATTCAACATTATTCATGAATGGACAATGAATTAGATAGCTGGACAATGAAATAGATAGCTGGACAGTGAATTTCATAGCTGGAAAATATGAATTGACATTAATTTTAGCAACATATCACAGCAATTACATAACTTCATTTATCAACAACATAATTCAACACCATTCAGTTAAAAGGACCCAAAAGGGATACCATTTTATAACCCCAAAAACTAATACCATCCAAGTAATAAAATGACATCAACATTAAATAGTTAAAAGGACCTAACACTTAAGTTAAAAGTACTGTCACGTGCAGTAATTACATCATATAAGATACTAAAAAGTATCACATGTTCAGAACTTGACTAGTTTTGTGAATTACCATTTCCCTTTCTTTACTTCAACTTGGATAGTCGTTGTCTCTCTAGTTCGTTTCCTGTTATGGCAGTTTTTTCTCTCCATGTAAGATTTTTGGGTGAGTAAAGAAGTTGTGTTGGCAAACTCACACCATGTTATACCTGATACTTAAGTTAGGACATTTAAGTCATTAGCCTAATAAATAAAAGAAAAAAAATTACATGGGACAAGGCCCACCCTATTAACACATGACGAGAATTAGGGATTGGGAAAGCCAACTCCAAACTTAAAGAAACTAAAAAAGGTGCTGCTGGAACAACTACTTGGACCTCAACATCATTGACAAGCAAGTGAGGAAAAGATAAGTTGTTGGTAATAAAATTTACAATTAAAGGAAGGAGGATTGGACCTATATAACAGCTTCAAGTGAAAACTATTCTTCGGCAAACAAAAAAGGTTAATTTTTCCCTTTCGCTGATTCTTCTTTAGTTCTGTTGGATTCCTTTAAATCCCGATTTCTGTGTTTATGGGATTCTATTGGGTATTGAAAATTTAATACAAAACAGATGTTGTAGACAATAATATTTAAGTTTCAACTTATATACATGATTAAGAAAATTGAATAGTACAGGGAATAAACTATATAATTGCCTTTTTATTTGAAAGATTTTGGACTAATTTAAATTACTCATAGCATGAGTAAATATAATTCGACGAATTGATGATAAAATATAAAACTCGGAGGATTGGGTATTCTAAATTAGTGATGAATTTAGCCAAAATAAGGCAATTAACACGAGATCGATGTTGATGTGGTTATAGATTGATCGAAGAAAGTCGTACGGATCGCTCGATGTGTCGAGTTGGTATTTCATAGTACTGTGAGTAGTAATCTTATCGCAATTTATATTTTTATAACTTGCATGAGTTACACATAATTTTTAATATGAATATGTTACCGATTATTTTGAGTTGCATGTGGGACAAGTCTTTTACTCAATATTATACCAAAATAGTTATTTGAGATGATTATTGTTATTTTAAATATTCCTGTTGTCACTAGATCTGTTTTACCATTACTTGAATTTACTGTTATCGAAATGAATTACATGATTTGATAAGAACCGAAATGCCCTATATTGTTTTAAAATGGGAGTAGACATTGAAGGATCCCATAGCTAACGGCGGGTTCGTTAGACTTGGTGCACCTTGTAATTATCGATTACCGTTACAGCCCTCGCTAGTGGAAAACTAGAACTAGCATACTGTTACTGATTCCCTCGAGTAGCAACTACCTTTATATTTGACTTCTTGCGAAGAACTTCACAGTTATATCGATTACATTATCCGTTCATTGAAACCTACCAAATATGAATATTGATATTATACGGTGGGTACCGAGCTTATTACTGAATTGTCAATTGTATTATACTACAAGAAAAATATGATGGGACTGAAAATTGTTTATTGTTTATTAAAAGGGCATTTTTATGATATTTTCTATTTAATATACTAACATATTTTCTGACTTGTACACAATAAAAACGGTTGTGGTTAAGTGTTATTACTCACTGAGCTAGCGACTCACTCTCCGCTATTTTTTTTTACCAAGACAGCAGTTGACGCAGACGAGGATTTCGTTAATTAGAGCGCACATGTTAATAGTTCTTGGTGAGCCTCAAACTTGTTCGCATGGACGAAGATTTTATTTATTGTTATGGTCTTTTATTTGAACTCTTAGAGTCACTCCATAGTCATTATTTTAATATCATGAGTATTCTTTTGTTATTATAGACTTATGATGAGTATTGCACTTTTTTATCGAATATGGAGATAAATTGTTATTTCTGATTATTAGTGGGTTGATTAGTAATGGAGGAGATTTGTTTTGGTTAATTGATAAGTTGTTGATTGTTTGGTTTGATTTTAGGATGGTTGGTTATTGATTTTGAGATAGGAAAAGCTTTTGTTGGATAGTCCAAAAATAGGAGAAACTCTGTCCGTTTATTTGAAATATACCGATAAGGCTTTCTTGGGAGAACTTGTTCCTGAGCGTCGGTCATGATCCTAAATTGGGTCGTGATACACCACTGGCATCAGGAACAAAGTTAATAGTCCTTATTCTAGTTGTTGTACCTAGTTTCTCCCCCCTTTGGAGTCTAGTCTTTGCCTCTAACACACGCCTTGGCAATATAGGTGGGTCTGGATTGTATGTTTCTGGATAGTCAAAATCTGCTGATGCATTACTGATGAATTTCTTCCTAGACAAAGATGGTGTTGGCATAAACATGTAATGAGGTCCAGAATTGTTGTTGGCTTGACTGGCTTGTGATGGTGTTAGTTGCAGCTCCTCTTCTAAGGACAGCCCTGCGGTAGCTGGAGATCTGGCCATGGTGTCCTCAACATCCTCATCAACTAGTGTTCTTGGCCTTTTTTTATTTTCTTACCAACTTGTGGCTGCTTTCCCTTGCATTGCTGTCAAAGTAATAAAGTAACAAAATTCGTACTGTATGTTAATTTAGTGAAGTAATATAGTAATGGTATCAAGTTACCTTTTGACATCCCCTAGCATTATGTCCAGGCTTTCCACATGTAGAACAAGTCATCACCCTGCCTTTTCTGGATTGATACCACTCCCCTTGCCTATTTATTATCTCATTATTTTCTCTAGTCCTCTTCACTTTAGGCCTACCAACCATATTCACTAGCAGGGGAGGATCCATTGCATGAGCTAGCTCTATCTTTTATAACTTCTCTCCTCTAATTGGTTCTAACTTATGTGCATAAGTGGAGAGATAAGCCTCCTTGGTGAACCACCAATGAATCTCACACAAAGGGTTCATTTTTTTTTGTACAGTAATGCTCTAATGGCATGAGGACATGGGATTCCAGTGAGGTCTCATGTTCTGCAAGTGCATTTTTTCAGTAAGATATGCACTCTATGCTTTTCAAAAGTTCCTTCATTCACCTCATAACCATCTTGTCTATTAGAATCAACAATACCTTTTTGTGCACTATTCAAGAATTGATAATATAACTGCATGGTATGAGGACTTAAATTTTCAGTCCATGTCATCACATCACCTTCATGCTCTCTCAACATATTCATCACCTTAACTCTTATGTCCTCAAGCATTCTAATAATTGGCTTGTGCATAACATCCAGTATCCATGAGTGTAAGGATTCGTTATTGTCCACTTGTTGGTTCTTGCATACTGTGTCAAAGTATGCTCTACACCATGATTGTGGAGGAAACCTCAACAAGTCTTCAACAGCTTCTTTATCAATTTCCCCCAAGTTTTTCAATTAATCCTTGAAGTCTTCTTCATAACTACTCCATGCACACCACCATAGGTACTTTTTTCTCAAATCTCCAGCACCACATCTTCTACACCAATTAGTCTCTATGTGCCTCACATAATATCTATGGTGTGCATCAGGAACTACTGCCTGAACTGCCTCAATCAAGCCTTACATATAAGAATGCAGAAAATTAAATATTTAAAATAAAAAGGAAATTGTTAATAATTTTAAAAGAATAACATTGAAATGAAATAGTATAAGTACCTTATGCATGTCTGACATAAATGTGTATCCTCCCCCCAGCTTGAGGTCTAATAAATTGTTCAATAATGTCAAGAACCAGGTCCAGGTGACCTTTGTTTCTTTATCCACAACAACCCGAGCAATAGGATAAAGATGATTCATTGAATCTAGAGCAACAACAATTAAAAGTTGTCTTTTGGCCTTTCCTTTCAAGAAAGTTCCATCCAAGCCAATAAAGGGTCTCAACCCATTCTTAAACCCCATTTTTAGAGTATGGAAACATATATACATCCAAGAAAATCTTCTTTTTCCTTCAGCAAGTGCATCCTTTTATAAGGTAATTATTACATCACTCCCTGGATTACTCGACCTCAATTCATTAGCATATGCCTCTATCTTATTATACTCATCAGTAAAACTATCAACAAGGGATTCAAGTATCATTCTCTTGGCCCTCTTACACTTTGCATGACTAACATTGATGTTGAATGTGTTTTCAATAGCACTCTCATCTCCTTAACTTTGATCATAGAATTCTCCTGCAGCTTGTTCTTAAAATATTATGCTATAGTATTAAAATCAATAATAGGGTTGTCATATGCAGGGCTACACCTATGTTTTAACTAAAGAGTTTTGATCTTGAGCCCGCTGCCATTCTTATCCTCAGAGATGAGACAAATAAAGGGGCAACCAACCTCACACATGTACCTTAGTCTTCTAGTGTCACTCTTGAGTTGTTTTAAACCATAACAGTTTGCTAAGCAATACAAATTTATTATTTTTCTAGCCTCGGGTATATCTTTGAATGTCATTCCTTTTTACAGTTGTTTGTATTCAATCAACTTATTAGAAATCCCCCTCTTTATTTGTAGTGCAAGTACTTCTAAATATTCAATCATAATCTTAAAAAAACAGTATCATTTTCACTCTCATTTGAACTACAATCAGTTGCAACCTCATAATCAATTGTTTGTGATTCATTGTGGTCGACAATATTAGGAACATTAACCCCATTTCACTATCCTCTACAACAAATACATTAATTATATTGAAATGGTCAGAAGCCATATTTTGCAGAGTCCTAATACCCTCATCCCCTGTTACTTCATTATATCTACCAAAAGGACTACAAACTATCAGTTGTTGAACACCAACATACCCTGTGGTTGAGGAACAATATAATGGAAGTAATATTTGCTAGCTTAATTTGCTTTGTTTGGAATCTATATTAGTACTTATTATTTTCTAAAGAATCACACACACACCCAAATACAACTTCTTTTAATCTTTTCAGGCAGAAGCGGGTTTGGGTTAAGGAACAATATAATCTATATTACTATGACTGTGTTTATTTCAATTAGAAAAGCATATCCATCAAAAGTCAACGAGGTTGCCAATTTTGACACACACACACACCTATATATATATATATATATATATATATATATATATATATACACACACACACACATATATATGTATATGAGTCTTGCTAACATACTACATGAAGGTAGTAAGTTAGCAAGATACCCATTTTTACTTTATCTAAAACACCCATATTAATTGTCCATCGCCTTGATAAATTTTAAACAAAATTGTCATTTTACTTTCAAGTGAAAAACATACTACAGACCTGCATTTACAATTGAACTGAATCCCCATATTCCTGACAGTATTCCTGGCTTCCTGTGATCTATCTGTAACAAGCCTCAAAAGTTTTTGTTTCTTAACGTCTACCTCGCAAACAACTTGCCCAAATAGTAGGTGCCACTGGAAAGTACTTCGGAGCGGAAGCTATTTTTTCTATTTCTCAAAAACTGCTTCTGCTTCTATTTAAACAAACCTTTTTCCTTATAAAAGTTTGGCCAAAGAGCTTTAACTTAGGGAAAAACACAATTTTAGCTCAAAAGAAGCATGGCCAAAGTGGCTATTAATCTCTAAGATAATGAACCGCAGAAAGTCTTATACGTGCAAGTCCATTAGAGCTCCATATTCTGACTATTAGGTATAGAAAGGACTAGGATTTCTCTTCAAAACACCAAGAAAGGAAGGATCTTTATCCTTTCTATTTTCGCTAGCAAATTTCTTTTAAATATTTGAAACACGACTCTGTGCAGCAATGTCAGAACAATATTTGGGTTTACATAAACACTGACATGTTTGCTTATTTGTTTCAACTCTTTCGACACTGATAAGAACTGGCATCCTCAATGGAGTTACCAACTATACCTTGCACTGATCAATAAGTTAGATTTTGTACTTCTTTTGCTACAGATAGAAAGACACATTAATTTCAGAATGAGAAAAAGGAATAAGAAAATAAGGGATCCTCTTCACCTCTAACTCATCTGCTAAAGCAAGTTAATACCAAAAAAAGAAATGAAAAAAGAGACGACTTGACTCAAAAAGGGTGTACAAATTTCATATAACCGGAAGAATCATCCCATTAGCACTCAAAAATAAAATATGCTCCTTGAAATTCAATATGAATTAGAGGAATATTGAGGCTCCAGTGTCACTACCAACTTGGACATTGTCTCTCCCATGTCTTCCACTTCATTTTTTCCAAAACCCCAACTTTGGAGCAATACCATAGGAATGGATTGCACTTCAATAGATCCCCTAGATGAGGAACCTAAAATTGGGGTCTCCAATAGCTCACCGTGTTGGCCAACCATATTGCCAAAGATCGAAGGGAAATGCAACAGTATCGGAAGAGGACAAGTAGCAGCTGATAGGGGTGAGAATTTGTGCATCTCCATTGAACTATCATATGTATCCTGAACTGCATCCTTAACTTCATAAATTGAGGCCCTCTGGTTTCCTGAAAATTAAATGAAAAACTACAGTTAAACTAATCAAGTATATGTGCATAAGCTGTATACAAGAAGGTGTAAAGAGATGCACCATTAAAACTCATTGAATAGCCCAATATGCTATTACATGTGGGCTTTCATTCACTTTACACATCTTAGATTGTCACGAACCAAAACTAACCCCCTGTCATGATGGCGCCTATCGTGGAACTAGGCAAGCCGACTCATTTCCAAAACAAAACGATATTTTTATTTCAAAGATAATTTCAAGGTTATCTAACATAAAAACCTCTATTTAAAGAGTTCAAATTAAAGAAAAACAGAAGTGCGGAAAAGAAAAGTCCGACATCAGGGTGTCACTAGTCATGAGCATCTACTATAATCTGTCTAACAATATCAAGGCTAACTCAGCCTAGAATAATAGCTAAATACTACTAGAATAAGATAAAAGGGAGAAGAGCAGGGGCTGCGATCGCCAAACAGCTACCTTGTTATCTCTAAGAAAATCTGCAACCAGAACACTCAATAACTGCTACCGTGTCCAGCCACACCTGGATCTGCACACAAGGTGCAGGGAGTAACGTGAGTACGCCAACTCAGTAAGTAACAACAATAAATAAAGACTGAGTAGTAGTGATGAGCAATAAAGTATATAACGTTCATATCAGGAAATCTCAGTAAAATACCACTTGCCCTTAAAAATCAGGATTTGAATCAAACATCTCATTTAAACCCAGTTCCAATAAAAATTATTTTTATTTTCCAATAGTTTTTCAAACAAAGGATCAATGCAAAGGTGAGCAAAAATGATGAAATCATAAAAAGCCACTCGGGCAGACCTCACAGTCACTCGTGCCACTCGGGCATACCTCACAATCACTCTTGCCACTCGGGCATACCTCACAATCACTCATGCCTCCCAGTCACTCAGCACTCGGCACTCGCACTCAGTAGGTACCTGCGCTCACTGGGGGTGTGTACAGACTCCGGAGGGGCTCCTTCAGCCCAAGCGCTATAATCTGCACGGACAACTCACGTGCGATAATAATAAAGTATGCTGCAGGCGGGCAGCCCCGATCCACACTCATCCTCACCAATCAGGCCCTCGGCCTCACTCAGTCATAAGTATGCTGCAGGCGGGCAGCCCCGATCCATACTCATCCTCATAAATCAGGCCCTCGGCCTCACTCAGTCATAAGTAACTCAAGTCTCTCGGGCATTTCAGTAAAACAGGGCATTCGGCTCAAAACATTTATATACATCAAAATAGAGTCATAAAACTGAGTTATGCGGTAAATAAGTATAAACATGACTGAGTATAGATTTTCAATCGAAAATAATAAGAGGATGGTAAGAAACAGCCCTTAAGGGTCCAAATAGCATTGGCGCAAGGCCCAAACATGGCATTCAGCCCAATTTACTGAAATTCTTTCTAAAACATATAAGTATCAAATAGTTTCAATAAAGTATGCAACTTTACAGTTGCTACGGGACGGACCAAGTCACAAATCCCCAACAGTGCACGCCCACACGCCCGTCACCTAGTATGTGCGTCACCTCAAAATAATAGAATGATACGAAATCTGTGGTTTCATACCCTCAGGACTAGATTTACAATCGTTACTTACTTCAAACCGGTCAAATCTCTACCCCGCAATGCTCTTGCATCTGGACTCGGCCTCCAAATGCTCCAAATCTATTCACAATCAGTATAATACCATTAATATATGCTAATGGAATGAATTCCACAAGAAAAGCTTCAAAATTAAACCAAAACCCGAAATTGACTCAAAAATTACCTGTGGGGCCCACGTCTCGGAACCCGACAAAAGTTATAAAATTCGAAAGCCCATTCAACCATGAGTCTACCCATACCAATTTTACCAAAATACGACCTTAACTCGACCCTCAAATATACAAATCAAATTTCCAAATTTCTAAGTTTCAATCTCTGATTTACACCTCAAAATCATGTAATCTAGTCGGATTACTCGATGATAATTCACTATTATGGAGTAGAAATGATCACAAGGGATTTATCTTAAGTTTTCCTTTAAAATATAACAAAAATCGCCTCTCCCCAAGCTCCAATTTGTCAAAAATGGCAAATGGGACGAAGTCCCCATTTTTATAATTCTGCCCAGACATCCTCGGTTTTGCCTCGATCTTGGCCTTCGATCGAGGTCCTCGATCCTAGTTCTCGGTCCTGGCCCTCGATTATGTCTTCTTCCCAGCCTTCGACCGTGACCCTCGACCCTGGGCTCGATCATGCCTTCGACTGTGACCCTCGACCCTGGGCTCGATCATGCCTTCGACCGTGACCCTCGACCCTGGGCTCGATTATGCCTTCGATCGTGACCCTCGACCCTAGGCTCGATCATGCCTTCGATCGTGACCCTCGACCCTGAGCTCGATCGTGCCTTCGACCGTGACCCTCGACCCTGAGCTCGATCGTGGCCCTCGACCTTGAGCTCGATCTGGGCTTCGATCGTGGCCATCTTCCATGAGTTCGATCTGGGCTTGATTCTGGGCAGAAGCAATTTCCAACAAAAGGAAATTGCAGCAGCTGTTCTAGTTCAATTTTTGATCCGTTAACCATCCGAAACTCACCCGAGGCCCTCGAGACCTCAACCAAATATACCAACAAGTCCTAAAATATCATACGAACTTAGTCAAATCCTCAAATCACCTCAAAAAATGCTAAAACCATGAATTACACCTCAATTCAAGCCTAATAAACTTTGAAATTTCTAATTTCTACAAATAATTCCGGAACCTATCAAATCACGTCCGATTGACCTCAAATTTTGCACACAAGTCCTAAATGACATAACAGAGGTATTCTAATTTTTAGAATCAGATTCCGACCCCGATATCAAAAAGTCAACCTCCCGGTCAAACTTCTCAAAAATAAAACTTTCGGCATTTCAAGCCTAATTCCTCTACGAACTTCCAAATAATATTTCGGACACGCTCCTAAGCCCAAAATCACCATACGGAGCTATTGAAATCATCAAAATTTAAATCCGAGGTCATTTACATATAGGTCCATATCCGGTCCACTTTTCTAACTTAAATTTTTTCAATTATGAGACTAAGTGTCTCATTTCACCCCGAGTTCCTTCCGGACTCGAACTAACTAACCCGATATAACATAATATAGCTGAATAATATAAAAAGAAGTATAAATGGGGAAAACAGGGTTATAACTCTCGAAACGACCGGCCGGGTCATTACATAGATTTACCTCAGTTTCCTCGAAGCAATCTCTCACGAGTTGAAGTTACAAGCACCTTACAACCTACTATTTTATTTGCCATTTGCTTTGTCACAACATCCCAAGCAATAGGATAAAAATGATTCATTGAATCTAGAGCAACAACAACTAAAAGTTGACCTTTGGCCTTTCCTTTCAACAAAGTTCCATCCAAGCCAATAAAGGATCTCAACCCATTCTTAAACCACATTGTTAGAGCATGGAAACATATATACATCCTAGAAAATCTTATTTTTCCTTCAATAAGTGCATCCTTTGATAAGGTAATTATTACATCACTCCCTGGATTACTCAACCTCAATTCATTAGCATATGCCGCTATCTTATTATACTCATCAGTAAAACTACCAACAGGGGATTCAAGTATCATTCTCTTGGCCCTCTTACACTTTGCATGACTAACATTGATGTTGAATGTGTTTTTAATAGCACTCTCGTCTCCTTAACTTTGATCATAGGATTCTCCTTCAGCTTGTTCTTAAAATATTTTTCTATAATATTAAAATCAATCATCTGGTTGTCATATGCAGGGCTACACTTATGTTTTGACTTAAGAGTTTTGATCTTGACCCCGCCACCATTCTTATCCTCAGAAATGAGACAAACACAGGAGCAACCAACCTCACACATGTACCTCAGTCTTCTGGTGTCACTCTTGAGTTGTTTTAAACCATAACAGTTTGCTAAGCAATATAAATTTATCATTTTTCTAGCCCCGGGTATATCTTTGAATGTCATTCCATTATACAGTTCTTTGTATTCAATCAACTTATCAGAAATCTCCCTCTTTTTTGTAGTGCAAGTACTTCTAAATATTCTGTCATGACCCCAAATCCACTAGTCGTGATAGATTCTAACCCAACCCGCTAGTGTCACGACCCAATTTTCCCCCCGTTTGGGTATCGTGATGGCACCTAGTCTTAGGGACTAGGTAAGACTAACATTAATTGAAACAACAATATTATTTAAATAACATCGAACAATTTGAAACAGAAATCTCTTAAAATTTGCAATTCCCAAAACCGGTAGTACAAGTCATAAGCTCTACAGAGTATTTGCTAGAAAATTTCTAAATACAACTGTCCAGAAATAAGAATAAACAGTACAAAACAAAAACTCTAAGGTAACTCTGAAGCCTACGAACGCAGCAACAAGTTTACCTTAAGTCTCCACAGCAACGGCCCGCACAATTGCTAACGACAAATACCTGGATCTGCACAAAAATGTACAGAAGTGTAGAATGAGCACACCACAGCGGTGCCCAGTAAGTATCAAGACTAACCTCGGTGGAGTAATAAAGAGGAACAGTCCAGACACCCGCTGGTTTAATAAACTGAACAAGTATAAGTATATGAAAAACAGAAATATGTTATCTACATAAAGACTATGCAATATGGCTCACAATACAGTAATGACAATAAGAAAGGAAACAACAAGTATCGGCGGAATACCATAAAAATGACACGGGAAAGTGAATGGAACACAACTTAAATTCGGAATCATAAATACAGTAAGGACAAATAATAGCTCAGCAACTACAACCGCTTTTACATAAGGTTTTAGTCATCAAACTCCACAAGGTACCGAACCTCGGACAAATCACAACTCACGGGTCTCAATAACTGAACCCTAACACTTGGCATCATGTGCCCTCATTGCACTTCATAATCGCACTGACGACTCACGTGCCAATAAAGTCATTCTCACATAGAAGGCAAGTAAACAAGGGTGAGCATCTATGCTCAACAATATCAAGAACACCTCTTATCCGATAAGAGTGCTTAACTACGTGTATACTTGTGCAAGTGTCCTAACATAGTCCATACCAGCAAATAAGCATAAGAAAAAAGAACGGACATCACGTAGAATATTTTCTTACAGCTTTCACAAGATAAAGCTCATACAGGTAAGTGTACCACTGCACAAATATCAACAACAAGAATGCCCCCAGGCCATCATAAATCATCACAAATCAATCCCTGACACAACCCACCTTATCTCGCTACGTGTGCAATAATAAAGTAAGTGCCCACCTTGTCTCGCCACACGTGCATAACAATATTTTCACCTTGTCTCGTCACATGCGCAACCCTCCCCTCCCCCATATATATATATATATATATATATATATATATATATATATATATATATATATATATATATATCCTGCCTTGTCACGCTGCATGTGTAAATATCAGTAGTAAAAATAGCACGACAGAAACCTCGTGCAACCCCATAACAACAGCTGCACGGCAGAAACCTCGTGCATCACAATAACCATAACCGCACGGCAAAAACCTCGTGCATCACAATAACCACAACCGCGCGGTAAAAACGTCGTGCATCACAATAACAACAACTGCACGGCAAAAACCTCGTGCATCACAATAATAAATACAACAACAACAATGATAATAATACAAGGATACGACAAATACGTCAACTCAAAAATTCCAAAACTCAAGGAAACGGAAGAATTAATTCACAAGGAGTAGCCACAATAGAGAACGCTAGTCATAATAAGAACAGCTCAACAAGAAAGGAAATATTATGTAACAACGGTCCACAATGTACAGTTCGACAACGAGGGAGCTAACACAAGATGAATAATTCCAAATAAGGATAAGTCAACTAAAATATAGGATATCTAACTTCTTTTAAGGTTGGGCAATTAAGAGAGAGATACAACAACTCCAATTAAGGATAAGCAGTATAAGGAATAAGGATAATCATTTGCCTCAATTAAGGATGAACAATTATAGAAGAGATAATTATAATTTCAGATAAAGATAAGCAGTTGGGGAAAAGACAACACGGCAATAGAAGAGATACAATTTCAGTTAAGGCACATATGAATCAAATGAACAACAAGAGTGGCTCATGAAGCAATTAATTCTAATTAAAGCAGGTAGAAGTGAAACTGGAAATTAAGAAACGTAATCATAACGAGAACAACTGCATATTCAATGAATATAAGGACCTAAGAATCCCTAAAGGCCAATTTTCCACAAATAAGTCTGGGCACATACTCGTCACCTCGCGTACACGGACTACAATTAGCATAGAAGACTCAAATCCTAAGGGGTAGTTCCCCCACACGAAGTTAGGCAAGATACTTACCTCAAAGAAGACAGATCGATACTCAAAAATGAACTTATCGGGCGAAATGACCTCTGGACGGCTCAAATCTAACCAAAATAACTTCAACGCACAAATAAAATTCATAAGAAACTATTTCGGACCATAAAGCCTCGATATTTATCAAAATCTAAAAATCTGTCCAAACGTCGACCCCCGGGACCACACCTCGGAACCCGATAAATTTTACAAAACCCGAACACACATTCCGATATGAGTTCAACCATACTAAAATTATCAAATTATGATACCAATTCGTCCCTCAAATCATGAGTTTTTATTTTGGAAATTTTCTTCAAAAACCTCATTTTTCCCCAACTCAAAGTACAAATTAAATGATAAAAATAAAGACAAAATTATGTAATATAATAAATTCTAGGTGAAGAAAATCTACCCAATCGATTTGATTGAAAAACCCACAAGGAATCGCTCAAACCGAGCTCTACAAGTCAACATATGATAAAAATGGCCTAACCCTCGATTTGAAGATCTTATATTTTGCCATGGTCTGAAAGCATCGTGAACGCAGAGTAAGGATCGCGTTCGCGAAGAAGAAAAATGTAGGCTGCCAAGATAACCCTACGCGAACGCGAGCAAAGGGGCACGAACGCGAAGAGTAAGAAACAGAACTTACGCGAACGCGGGAAGAATGACGCGAACGCGAAGAACTTGCATATGTTTTAGGCTTTTCAATTGTATAATTTATAAGGTTTTTAGTCTAAATGTAATTTAATGTTATTGACAAGTTTATTCATGTCGGTTTTTCTTGTGGGAAGATGAAGTTTTCCCAGATTCACCTATGAATGCTATTAGAGAATTGGGGTCGTCAGTGGATATTGTTAAGTTGGACATGGAGAAATTGAAGCAAGAAGTAGCTTCCATGGAGGCTAAAAACCATTCTCAAATGGTTAAAGTTTTAACATTGGAAGAGAAAGTATCAAAGATGTGGATCATTCTACTGATTTCATCGGCACTGTTTTTGGGGATTATTGCTGCTTTAATGAAGAAATGAATGGCTTAGGAGATGTGTTCATTGTAATGTTAGCTCTAGTTGGGTGTTAACTTGCGGGTATCTAATGTTAGGTTGCTTTGCTGCTTTGTATTGTTAAAGTTTCCAACTAACAGTAACGTATATATTTTATGTTTTACTGGTTGTTTAAGTATACAGCTTTGTCACAATGTTAGTTCGTTGATATAGTTGTGATTTCCAAATATAACTTGTAGAGTATAATTCAACATTATTCATGAATGGACAATGAATTAGATAGCAGTACAATGAAATAAATAGCTGGACAATATGAATTGACATTAAATTTTAGCAACATATCACAAAAATTACATAACTTCATTTATCAACATAATTCAACATCATTCAGTTAAAAGGACCCAAAAGGGATGTCACTTTATAACCCCAAAAACTGATACCACCCAAGTAATAAAATGACATCCACGTTAAATAGTTAAAAGGACCTAACACTTAAGTTAAAAGTACTATCACATGCAGTAATTACATCATATAAGATACTAAAAACTATCACATGTTCATAACTTGACTAGTTCTGTGAATTGCCATTTCCCTTTCTTGACTTCAACTTGGATAGTCGTTGTCTCTCTTATCTGTTTCCTGTTATGGCAGCTTATCCTCTCCATGTAAGATTTTTGGGTGAGTAAAGAAGTTGTGTTGACAAACTCACACCATGTTATACCTGATACTTAAGTTAGGACATTTAAGCCAGTAGCCTAATAAATAAATAAAAAAATTATATGGGCCAAGGCCCACCCTATTAACACATGACGGGAATTAGGGATTGGGAAAGCCAACTCCAAGCTTAAAGAAACAAAAAAAGGTATTGTTGGAACAACTACTTGGACCTCAACATCATTGACAAGCAAGTGAGGAAAAGATAAGTTGTTGGTAGTAAGATTTACAATTAAAGGAAGGAGGATTGGACCTATATAACAGCTTCAAGTGAAAACTATTCTTCGGCAAAAAAAAAGGTTAATTTTTCCCTTTCGCTGATTCTTCTTTAGTTCTGTTGGATTCCTTTAAATCTCGATTTCTGTGTTTATGGGATTCTATCGGGTATTGAAAAATTAATACAAAAAAGATGTTGTAGACAATAATATTTAAGTTTCAACTTATATACATGATTAAGGAAATTGAATAGTACATGGAATAAACTATATAATTGCCTTTTTATTTGAAAGATTTTGGACTAATTTAAATTACTCATAGCATGAGTAAATATAATTCGGCAAATTGATGATAAAATATAAAATTCGGAGGATTGGGTATTCTAAATTAGTGATGAATTTAGCCTAAATGAGGCAATTAACACGAGATCGATGTTGATGTGGTTATAGATTGATCGAAGAAAGTCGTACGGATCGCTCGATGTGTCGAGTTGGTATTTCATAGTACTGTGAGTAGTAATCTTATCGCAATTTGTGTTTTCATAACTTGCATGAGTTACACATGATTTTTAATATGAATATGTTACCGATTATTTTGTGTTGCATGTGGGATAAGTCTTTTACTCAATATTATACCAAAATAGTTATTTGAGATGATTATTGTTATTTTAAATATTCCCGTTGTCACTAGATCTATTTTACCATTACTTGAATTTACTGTTATCGAAATGAATTACATGATTTGACAAGAACCGAAATGCCCTATATTATTTTAAAATGGGAGTAGACATTGAAGGATCTCGTAGCTAACGGCGGGTTCGTTAGACTTGGTGCACCTTGTAATTACCGATTACTGTTACAGCCCTCGCTAGTGGGAAGCTAGAACTAGCATACTGTTACTGATTTCCCTCGAGTAGCGACTACCTTTATAAATTGTAATAAATTCCCTCGAGGATTACAATATATTGGAGCGCACATGTTAATAGTTCTTGGTGAGCCTCACACTTGTTCGCATGAGCGGAGATTTTATTTATTGTAATGGTCTTTTCTTTGAACTCTTAGAGTCTCTCCATAGTCATTCTTTTAATATCATGAGTATTCTTTTGTTATTATAGACTTATGATGAGTATTGCACTTTCTTATCAAATTTGGTGATAAATTAGTATTTTTAATTGTTAGTGGGTTGATTAGTAATGGCGGAGACTTGTTTTGGTTAATTGATAAGTTATTGATTGTTTGGTCTAATTTTAGGATTATTGGTTGGTCCTTCCCCCAGCTTGAGGTCTAATGAATTGTTCAACAATGTCAAGAACCAGGTCCAGGTGACCTTTGTTTCTTTATCCACAACAGCCCAAGCAATAGGATAAAGATGATTTATTGAATCTAGAGCAACAACAACTAAAAGTTATCTTTTGGCCTTTCCTTTCAAGAAAATTCAGTCCAAGCCAATAAAGGGTCTCAGCCCATTCTTAAACCCTATTTTTAGAGTTTGAAAACATATATACATCCAAGAAAATCTTCTTTTTCCTTCAGCAAGTGCATCCTTTGATAAGGTAATTATTACATCACTCCCTGGATTATTCGACCTCAATTCATTAGCATATGCCTCTATCTTATTATACTCATCAGTAAAACTACCAACAAGGGATTCAAGTATCATTCTTGTGGCCCTCTTACACTTTGCATGACTAACATTGATGTTGAATGTGTTTTTAATAGCACTCTCATCTCCTTAACTTTGATCATAGGATTCTCCTGCAGCTTGTTCTTAAAATATTCTGCTATAGTATTAAAATCGATCATAGGGTTGTCATACACTTATGAATGCCATTCCTTTATACAGTTCTTTGTATTCAATCAACATATCAGAAATTCCCCTCTTTATTTGTAGTGCAAGTACTTCTAAATCTTCAGTCATAATCTAAAAAAATAGTATCATCTTCACTCTCATTTGAACTACAATCAGTTACAACCTCATAATCTATTGTTTGTGATTCATTGTGGTCGACAATATTAGGAACATTAACCCCCTTTTCACTATCCTATACAGCAAATACATTAGTTATATTAAAACGGTGAGAAGCCATATTTTGCAGAGTCCTAATACCCTCATCCCCTGTTACTTCATTATATCTACCAGAAGGACTACAAACTATCAGTTGTTGAACACCAACATACCCTAGAATTGAGGAACAATATAATGGAGGTAATATTTGCTAGCTTAATTTGCTTTGTTTGGAATCTATATTAGTACTTATTATTTTCTAAAGAAACACACACACACCCAAATATAACTTTTTAAAATCTTTTCATGCAGAATCAGGTTTGGGTTAAGGAACAATATAATCTATATTAGTATGACCGTGTTTATTTCAATTAGAAAAGCATATCCACCAAAAGTAAATGAGGTTGCCAATTTTGATACACACACACCTCCCCCCCCCCCCCCCCCACATATATATGTATATGAGTCTTGCTAACATACTACATGAAGGTAGTAAATTAGCAAGAAACCCATTTTTACTTTACCTAAAACACCCCTATTAATTGTCCATCACCTTGATAAATTTTAAATAAAATTGTCATTTTACTTTCAAGTGAAAAATATGCTACAGACCTGCATTTATAATTGAACTGAATCCCCACATTCCTGACAGCATTCCTGGCTTCCTGTGATCTGTCTGTAACAAGCCTCAAAAGTTTTTGTTTCTTAACGTCTACCTCACAAACAATTTGCCCAAATAGTATGAGCCACTGGAAAGTACTTCTGAGCGGAAGCTATTTTTTCTACTTCTAAAAACTGCTTCTACTTCTATTTAAACAAACCTTTTTCCTTATAAAAGTTTGGCCAAAGAGCTTTAACTTAGGAAAAAAAATACTTTTAGCTCAAAAGAAGCTTGGCCAAAGTGGCTATTAGTCTCTAAGATAATGAACCGCAGAAAGTCTTATACGTGCAAGTCAATTAGAGCTCCATATTCTGACTATTAGGTACAGAAAGGACTAGGATTTCTCTTCAAAACACCAAAAAAGGAAGGATCTTTATCCTTTCCATTTTTGCTAGCAAATGTCTTTTAAATATTTGTAACACGACTCTATGCAGCAATGTCAGAACAATATTTGGGTTTACATAAACACTGACATATTTTCTTATTTGTTTCAACTCTTTTGGCACTGATAAGAACTGGCATCCTCAATGGAGTTACCAACTATACCTTGCACTGATCAATAAGTTAGATTTTGTACTTCTTTTGCTACAGATAGAAAGACACATTAATTTCAGAATGAGAAAAAGGAATAAGAAATTAAGGGATCCTCTTCACCTCTAACTCATCTACTAAAGCAAGTCAACACCCAAAAAAAGCAATAAAAAAAGAGACGACTTGACTCAAAAAGGGTGTACAAATTACATATACCCGGAAGAATAATCCCATTAGCACTCAAAAATAAAATATGCTCCTTGAAATTCAATCTGAATTTGAGGAATATTGAGGCTCCGGTGTCACTACCAACTTGGACATTGTCTCTCTCATGTCTTTCACTTCATTTTTCCAAAACCCCAACTTTGGAGCAATGGCGCCCCAAGGGCTCCTCGGTCAATGCCAAACTTATGAAAGTTTCTAAGTTTACTTTCCAAAAGGGCAAAATAGCAGTGCTTGAATGTAATCTTGCTACCATAGGAATGGATTGGACTTCCATAGATCCCCTAGATGAGGAACCTGAAATTGGGGTCTCCAATAGCTCACCGTGTTGGCGAACCATATTGCCAAAGATCGAAGGGAAATACAAGGGTATCGGAAGAGGACAAGTAGCAGCTGATAGGGGTGAGAATTTGGGCATCGCCATTGAACTATCATATGCAGCTGCATCCTTAACTTCATAAATTGAGGCCCTTTGGTTTCCTAAAAATTAAATGGGAAACTACAGTTAAACTAATCAAGTATATGTGCATAATCTGTATACAAGAAGGTGTAAATAGATGCACCATTAAAACTCATTGAATAGCCCAATATGATTTTATATGTGGGCATTCATTCACTTCACACATCTTCGATTTACCTCAGTTTCCTCGAAGCAATCTCTCACGAGTTGAAGTTACAAGCACCTTACAAACTACTATTTTATTTGTCATTTGCTTTGTCACAATATCCCAAGCAATAGGATAAAAATGATTCATTGAATCTATAGAAACAACAACTAAAAGTTGACCTTTGGCCTTTTTTTCAAAGAAAGTTTCATCCAAGCCAATAAAGGGTCTCAACCCATTCTTAAATCATATTTTTATAGCATGGGGTAATGACCCGACTTGTCGTTTTAAGAATTAACGCCTCATTCAGTGACTTAAGGTCTCGAGAAGCTTCGAAATACGTATTATGACCCGCGTGTGTGGTCGTGTTTGGTTTTCAAAAAATTCGGAATTTAATTTAAAGAAAAATTCTCATTTTGAGGCTTAAATGGAAAGAGTTGACAGGGGAGTTGACCTTTGAGCAAACGATTCGGAATGAAATTTTGATTATGGAAATAGTTTCGTATGATGATTTCGGACTTAGGCGTATGTTCGTATTTGGATTTGGAAGTCCGTAGGACAATTCAACATATTTTGGCGAAAGTTGGAAAATATAAGATTTTGGAAAAGTCCGACCGAAGGGTAAATTTTTGATAACGAGGTCGGATTTCGATTCCGAAAATAGGAATATCTCCCTTACATCAAATATGACTTGTGTGCAAAATTTGAAGTCATTTCGGATTGATTTGATACGTTTCGGTGCAAAATATAGAAGTTGGAAGAATTGAAAAACTTATAATTCGATTCGATACACGATTCGTAATTTTGGCATTGTTTGACATGGTTTGAAGCCTCTACTAAGCTCATATTGTATTTTGGGGCATGTTGGTATAATTGGTTGAGGTCCCGGGGGCCTCGGACGAGTTTCGGATGGTTAAATAGACCAAAATTGTGCTTGAAGGAATTTTGGAATTTTCCAGTTCTTGTACCATTGCACCTGCGATGGAAATGGTCGTAGGTGCACGACCGCAAAAGTGACATAATGGTCGCAGATGCGGCCTGGAGCGAGAAGGGCAAAGGTCGTAAGTGCGAAGCATTTTTTCGAGGGCAGTGGTCACTGGGCATCACAGAAGCGAGAATTTTCTCGCAAAAGCGAGCTCACGGGTACTAAAATGTCCGCAGGTTTGAAACTGGTCAGAAACATAAGGATTGAACTTGGTCATTTTTGGCATTTCGTTTTGGAATTTTTGGAGCTCGGATTTGGGCGATTCTGGAGGGATTCTTCACAAGCTTGGTTGGGGTAAGTGTTCTATATCCTAAAGTGATTATATTTCATGAATCTATGATTATATTCATCGTTTAAATCGGATTTAAATGGAAAAAATAAATATTTTTACAAAATCTTCCAAAAACAAAAATTTAAGATTTGGAGGTCGAGTTATTATTGGAATTCGATAAAATTAGTATGGTTGAACTCGTATCGGAATGGGTATTTGTATTTCATAAAAATTATGTCAGGTTCTGAGGGGCGGGCCCTATGTTAACTTTTGTTGACTTTTTGGAATAAAGTGTTAAGTCGACGTATTATTATCCGGAATTATTTTCGATGAATTTTAATGAAATTATACAATTAATTTGGATAGATTTGAGCTGTCTGGAGGCCAATTCAAGCAAAAAGGCTATTTTGGAATATGGGCCTAACTTCAAAAAGGTAAGTGTCTTACTTAACCTCGAGTGGGGGAAATTACCCCTTAGGCATTGAGTCTTATGTGCAATTTATGAAATGTAAAAAGCCGTGTACGTGAGGTGACGAGTACGTACTCGGGCTTATACGTGCAGAATTCATTGAAATAAAGTCTTAGGCATTATTGCGTAGTAAATTGGAAAATTATGGAAAATTATTAAATCATCTGTTTGCCATGCCTAAATCCTTATTGGTGAATTTGTTTTTATATGATAATTTGATGTGATTGTTACTTGAAATATTTATGAAATTTTGTGAGTATTGTTGGTTTAATATTTCTTGGAAATTAATTCCAATATGAATCTTCTTATGCAAATAATTAATTTAAGCGAGCTTAAGAATAAGTATTAATATAATTATCTAAATTTGCTTTAATGGAGGTTTTGCTTTATGCTGAGTAATTTCTATCTCTATTGATTATTTTTGGGTGTTATATACATTGTGTGGAGCCTTGGGCTATTTGTTGTGAAATTAATTGATTTTGTTATATCTTTGGAATTTGGTTGTGGCCATTGGACAAATTGTGGTATGAATTGATTTTATTATATTGCCGTGTTAATTTCCCGTGTAAATTATTGTGTTGTGTGAGTTACTATTTTGGGGAGATAAGGGTGGCATTTCACCGTTGATATTATGTGGGTATAAAGGTGGCATTTCACTATTGTTGTATTTTTTGAAATATTGTCTGGGCGGAGCGATAAGGGTGACTATAGGAGTGACAAAGGTGGCAATAGGAGCGATAAGGGTGGCTATAGGATTGATAAGGGTAACAATAGGAGCGATAAGGGTGGCTATTGTTAGGGACGATATGTGATGTTGTGGGGTTGTGGTGTTGATAATTTTCATGTGATGTTGTGATTTTTTTGTGTTTATTTTTATACCTTGTGTAACTTGTCTTGTTGTTGGTAAATTGATAACAATCTGATTTATGTTGAAATTGAGAGCATGTGGCTATTGCCAGGCGGATTATAAAATAAAATGCGGGCACGAGGTGCCGTGAGTAAATAATGAAAATATTTGGCACGTAAATTATCCGTGCAGTTGTGATATGAAATGTGGGCACGAGGTGCTGTGATGAAATGATAATGATAATTGGCACGTGAATTGTCCATGCAGTTGTGATATGAAATGAGGGCACGAGGTGCCGGAAAAATATGATGATTTAATTATGGGCACGAGGTGCCGTGAAAATATAAAAATGGGCTGAGACCTGTGTTTATGAAAAATATAAAAATGGGCTGAGACCCGTATTTTTATGATTATGAAATGAGGTGTCACATGGTGACTTTTTAATTGAAATAATTATATTCAAAATATTTATTTGGAAGGATTTTTACTTAGAAAGTATTATATGAAAGAATTTTATTTGAAAGATATTTATTTGAGGAAATTATATTTGAAAAGATATATTGAAAGAAATATATTTGAAAAATAATTATTTGAGAAAATTATATTTGAAAGAGAGTTATTTGGAAGAATTATATGTGAAAGACATTTATTTGAAGAACTTGATTTAATTGGGTATACTTGTGTTTATTAATTGTTGAGTGATATTAATGGTATTCTTGTTGTATGTTGTGTATATCACTGGTTGTTCCATGTTATCCTATTGTTATTTGTTTCCTATTATTTTGTATATTATATTGCACAGGTTATTAGACTAGTGAGTGTCTTGACTGTACCTCGTCTCTACTCCATTGAGGTTAGTTTTGATACTTACTGGGTACCGACCGTGGCGTACTCATACTACACTTCTGCACATTTTTGTGCAGAGCCAGGTATTGAAGATATCGGACTTGAGCAGAGTCAAAGCGCGACCATAAGGATTCAAGGTAGAGTTTCTTGGCCGTCGCAGTCCTTTGGAGTCTTTTCATTTCATTGTACTGTTAATTTGTAATCAAACAGTATTGTATATTCGGTCCTCGTGATCATTTCATGTATTCATTTAGAGTTCGTGACTCAGTACTACCAGTCTTGGGAGGTTGTGTATTGCAATTATTTTCGATGTTAGATTTTAATTCAAAAAACAATGTGCTTCAAAATGTAATAGAAATCGGCTTACCTAGTCTTAGAGACTAGGTGCCATCACGACGCCTGTGGTGGGATTTTGGGTCGTGACAAGTTGGTATCAGAGCTCTAGGTTCATAGGTTCTACAAGTCATGAACGAGTCTTGTAGAGTCTTGCGGATCGGTACGGAGACGTCTGTACTTATCTTCGAGGGGCTACAGAACTGCTAGGAAATTTCCAATTCTTTCATTCCTGTCGTGCGAAATTTGTTGAATTTGGAATTTGAGCCTTTGGATCTCTATTCTCTCACAGATGGTGAGGACACGTGCTACCAGGTTAACTGAGCTGGTATCCGCTCATATTGCTAGGGATAGAGGCTAGGGTCGAGATAGAGGCCGAGGTAGAGGTCGAGGAAGGGCACGTGCTACGACTAGAGCACCTGTCAGAACAACAGTTGAGAAGCCACTAGTAGCTCCAGTTGGGGGACAGGTACCAGAAGCACCTGTTGTTACCCCCGGACTTCAGGAGACTTTAGCACAGTTCCTGAGTATGTTTGGTACATTAACTCAGGCGGGATTGATCTCTGTTGCACCAAACATTCCGCAAATTGGGGGAGTAGCTCAGACTCCTACCACAACTCCCGAGTAACAGGTTCCCATTGGTCAGGTTCCTGGTGTAGTACCGGTACAACCTGTTATTCCGGTTTGACCTGAGGTCAGGCCAAAGGCATCAGAAGAAGAACAAAAGAGACTAGAAAGGTTTAAGAAATATGATCCACTAACTTTTAGTGGCGCAGCCACAGAGGATGCCAAAGAATTTATGGAAAATTTTCACTGTATTCTCCGCACCATGTGTATTGTGGACGTGAGCGGAGTTGCCTTTACTACATTTCAACTGTCAGGCGCAACGTATCAGTGGTGGCAAATCTATGAAGAAGGTAGACTAGCCGATACAACACTACCAACTTGGACTCAATTTTCGAAAATGTTCTTGAAAGCGTTTGTTCCCCAGACTCTCCGAGATGTGTGGCGCACGGAGTTTGAACGGTTGCGTTAGGGTACTATGACAGTGTCAGAATATGCTATCAGGTTCAATGAGTTAGCTCGTCATGCACCTATCTTAGTTCCTACAATCAGAGAACGGGTCCACAGATTCATTGAGGGGCTCGATTATGATATTAAAATATGCATGGCTAGAGAGTTGCAAACTGATGTTCCATTTCAACAAGTAGTGGAGATTGCAAGGAAGATTGAGGGTGTTTTAGGCGAGGAAAGGGAGTCTAAGGAGGCCAAAAGGTCTCGAAGATCTGGAGGGTTTAGTGGGTTTTACTCTTTAGCTAGAACCCATTATAGGGGAGGCTCGAGCAGTCGGTCAGCTCAGTCCGCACATCAAATTACTCGGAGTGCTCCACTTTACAGTGCACCACCGACACGAGATTCTTACAGTGGTTATTCCAGTTATTCGGCACAGACTCAGTACGAGCAGTCGCGACCTCAGAAGGGTTGTTATGAGTGTGGTGATACTAGGCATATCATGAGAGATTGTCCAGACTTGGGAGGGATGGATTTCATCTGAACACTCCAGCCACAAGCTTTATTCCAGTTGATACTCCACGTGCACAGTCAGCTAGAGGTGGAGGACAGGCGGGTAGTGGGTGCCTAAGAGGTGGAGGCCCAACCCGTTAATATAATCACTATGATTTGGCTGGGGCCAATACACCAGATGGTATCATTACAGGTACGATCCTGATTTGATTATAAAAGGATATTTTCCTTAATTTGATTCGGTTCTGAATATTGAGGTGAGCCCTCCTATTATGCTCCACTTATGGGTGAGCTTCGTAAAATTATGTCCCACTTATATGTTTATCCCTGTTGGGAGATTTAAATATGTGAACCTGTGTCTGTCATTTTATTTTTGTACACCATTGAGGGCTATAAGCCCAAAAGGTAATTTTTATTATTCATTACAGCGGGTTTAATGTGTTTCGGATTAATTAATCCCAATTTTTATGAATTATATGCCCTACCGGTATGAGGGTTCATTATGTGTTATGAAAACTGTTTATGAAATTTATTGAAAAGAAGAAAGAAAGGAAATTGAAATTTCATTTGGCACAATGTGCAAAATACTTGTGATTCGGAGTTGAGGACAAGATCCTCGCATTTTATAAAATATTTAAACCGGGCTGCAAGCCGCGATGGAAGTTATGTAAGGACGAGGTCCTTGTGGTGAAATATTTATGAGTTTAAAAAAATATTCCCTTTGATAAATTTAATTGTACAATAGTATTAATAGGGAGTCATGCTTGTTAAGCTTATTTGATAATTCTTGTATATTTTCTGTGCATATTCAGCCATTTTGGTGCTGTAAACATTGAGTTTTAACCTATGAGATGAGTGCCCAGGTGGCGTTAAATGTGACTCATTAATTCAAGTAAGCAATCATGAGGTCTTCATGCCTCATATTCTGTTATAAGTGTTGTGAAAATTCGGAAATAGGTGGTAGTTAATATGAGATTAATTGATGATGTTGGAATTAATTATGAGTAGCTTTTAAGACCAGAGATGTGGTGATGAGCATACATATGATGTGCTTCATGTCCTGATATCATTATGATAATGCAGTGTTTGTAACGCTGAGATTGTGTTATTGATATATACATTGTGGATGTGTTATTAGGAGTTGTTTTGGTGTTACTCTGGCAGGTGGATAGGCCCACAGGGGAGACTCTGCCGAAATTTCTGAAAATAAATTGGGAGTTAGTAAAATTTGGAGGATTGAGATTTGCAAAGTAAGAGATAAGTTATGTTATGTGTTTGAGGGCGAAGGACCCTAAGCAGGGAAGAATGAAACACCAAAAAAAAAATTGAAGTACTTCAACACTATCAAGATAGTTGATGTATGCATAGGCACGAGTTCTTATAGCCTGTTGAGACTAATACCGTGCGTCGAAGTAAAAAAAATCAGGCATTTTGGAAATGATTGGAGGGTTAGGGATTTTGCTCTAAAGCTTATAAGAATGGAGAAAAGAAATAATCTTAATTGAGATGGTGTTGTCGGACCTGTGTTAAATTACGGGAATGTAGAGTTACCCACAAGTATGTGTGCAAGAATATACTCAGTAATTTAAAGTCCTCGGGAAGATTCTTAGCACGTTTGAGGACGAACGTTTGTTTAAGAGCTGGAGAATGTAACGATCTGACTTGTCGTTTTAAGAATTAATGCCTCGTTCAGTGACTTAAGGTCTCGAAAAGCTTCGCAATATGTGTTATGACCCGCGTGTGTGGTCGAGTTTGGTTTTCGGAAGATTCGAAATTTAATTTAAAGAAAAATTCTCATTTTGAGGCCTAAATGGAAAGAGTTGACCGGGGAGTTGACTTTTGAGCGAATGACCCAGAATGGAATTTTGATGATGGAAATAGCTTCGTATGATGATTTCGGACTTAGCGTATGTTCGGATTTGGATTTGGAAGTCCGTAGGACAATTCGACATATTTTGGCGAAAGTTGGAAAATATAAGATTTTGAAAAAGTCCGACCGAAGGATGAATTTTCGATAACGAGGTCAGATTTCGATTCCGAAAATGGAAATAGATCCCTTACGTCAATTATGACTTATGTGCAAAATTTAAAGTCATTCCAGATTGATTTGATACGTTTCGGCGCAAAATATAAAAGTTGGAAGAATTGAAAATCTTATAATTTGATTCGATGCGCGATTCGTAATTTCGGCGTTGTTTGGCATGGTTTGAAGCCTCGACTAAGTTCGTATTGTATTTTGGGGCATGTTGGTATAATTGGTTGAGGTCTTGGGGGCCTCGGGCGAGTTTTGGATGGTTAAACAGACCAAAATTGTGCTTAAAGGAATTCTGGAATTTTTCCAGTTCTGGTACCATTGCACCTGCGATGGAAATGGTCGCAGGTGCATGACCGCAAAAGCGACAAAATGGTCGTAGATGCGGCCTGGATCGAGAAGGGCAAAGGTCGCAGGTGCGAAGCATTTTTTCGCACCTGCGTGAGCGCAGAAGCGGAAGCTCTTCCGCAGGTGCGAGGGCAGTGGTCTCTGGGCATCGCAGAAGCGAGAATTTTCTCGCAAAAGCGAGCTCGCAGGTGCGACTAAAATATCCGTAGGTGCGAAACTGTAACGACCCGGCCGGTCGTTTTGAGAATTTGAGCCCTGATCCCCTAATAATTATTTTTCCCACTTTGTTTTCTCTATTGAGACTTGTTGGAGTGATTGGCTATGGAATTCAGAGAGTTTTGGGATACTTAGTCCCTAGTTGTGAGTTTAAGCCTTAGAGTTTGGATCGTAGTCGGAACTGTATGAAGACGGATTCGGAATGGAATTTCGTCGACTCCGTTAGCTCTGTTGAGTGATTTTGGGGTTAGGAGCGCGTCCGAAATGTATTTTGGAGGTCTGTAGTAGATTTAGGCTTGAAATGGCGAAAGTTAGTTTTTCGGCGATTTCGGCCGATAGTGGAAATTTTGATATCGAGCTCAATGGAATTCCGAAGGTGTCTGTAGGTTCGTAGTGTCATTTGTGACTTTTGTGTAAAATTTGAGGTCATTCGGACTAGATTTGATGTGGTTCGGCATCGTTTGTAGACTTTGGAAAATTTTAAATTCTTAGGCTTGAATCCGTGCTAAATTCATGATTTTGGTATTGTTCGATGTGGTTTGAAGGCTCGGCTAAGTTCGTATGGTGTTATAAGATTGGTTTGTAGGTTTGGTTGAGGTCCCGAAGGCCTCGGGTGTATTTCGGATGCTTAACGGAATGAATTTGGACTTAGGAAAAATCTGGTGCTTTTGTTAGTTCTGCTGTAATCGCACCTGTGCAAGGCTGCCCGCAGGTGCGAGAAAATTGGTGCAGAAGCGGAGTTGGGTGGATTGGTCAAGGGTTGCAAGTGCGTGGGAAAAGACTGCATCTGCGATGCCCGCAAAATGCGCAAGACTGTTCGCAAGTGCGCAAGTTACGCAGAAGCGGAGGGGATTTCCGCAGGTGCGGCCCTTTCGTCGCAGGTGCGAAGGCAGATGGGGCAAGTGAATTGTGCAGATGCGCACTTTTTCCACACAAGCACACCCACAGGTGCGAGCCCAGGTTCCGCAGGTGCGGAAATACCTGAGCAGTGGTTAAAACCGAAGGGCTTCGCGATTTTTGTCATTTTTGACTTTGCAAACTCGTTTTGGGGTGATATTTGAGAGCATTTTCGAGGCATTTCTTGAGGTAAATCTCTTGTGCTTATTTTTGATAAATAATCTTGCTTTGCCATATTTTTTCCCACCTAGTTAGTGTGTATTTAAGGTAGAAATTGGAAGTTGGAGGCTAGGGATTTGGAAGTTTGATTTTTGGATTTGGAGGACCATTTGGTGTCGGATTTTAGTAAATTTGATATGGTTAGACTCGTGAGTGAATGGGTATTCAAAATTTGTATTTTTACCCGATTCCTAGACGTGGGCCCGGGGAGACATTTTGGGCGTTTTCCCTAATTTCACGCTTTAGCTTCGAATTAATTAGTTAAATTTGTTACTTGTAGTATTATTTATATTATGCAATTAATTTGAATAGATTCGGGCCATTTGTAGTCAGATACTCGTGGCAAGAACGTGATATCGAGTTGATTTGAGCGGTTCGAGGTAAGTGGCTTGCCTAACCTTGTGTTGGAGACTTTTCTCTTAAGATGTTTGATATTAATTGATGTGTGGGCGCCATGTACGTGAGGTGACGAGTACATACACGGGCTATTATTGCAAAAAATCCCGTTTTTCCTTTCTAAATCATAAACTGTTTTTCCTTATTAAATTGCAATAATACGTTTAATTGTTAAAATTAGACTAGAGAAGCATGCTTACGTGTTTTAACTGCCTATTTGATATTTTTGCGCCATGCTTAGTTAAGTCCCTATTTTCCTTATCTGTGTTCAGTATAAACTGTATAACTCAATGCCATACCTGCCATTTCATCTTGCATTGCATATTTAAATTGGGACTACAGACGTATTCCGGGAGATCCCCCTGTCTTGCATATTTATTTTGGGACTATGGACGTATTCCGGGAGATCCCCTAGCACTGCATATTTACTTTGGGACTACGGATGTATTCCGGGAGATCCCCCAGCACTGCATATTTACTTTGGGACTACGGACGTATTCCGGAAGATCCCCCTGTACTGCATATTCATTCGGAACTACGAGACGTTATCCCGGGAGATTCCCCATTGTGTCTACCTTGTTCTGAGCCGAGAGCTCCCTAAACTGTTATATTTTTGAGAATTTCTTTAACTATGTTACCGTAAACTTTACTTATATCTTTTACTGTTTAATTTATTATATTTACTCCGGTATGGCCTTGACCCGACCTCGTCACTACTCGACCGAGGTTAGGCTTGGCACTTACTGGGTACCATTGTGGTGTACTCATGCCCGTTCCTGCACATGTTTTCGTGTGCAGATCCGAGTACGAGCTATCAGCCTTGGGGTTAGTGCGTGCTGCTGATTCTAGGAGACTTCAAGGTACTTCTGCTTGCGTCCGCAGATCTTCGGAGTCCCCTTCTACTCCCTCGCCTAGAGACTTTCTTTATTATCTTCAGACCATTGTATAGAGCTACATAGATTATAGAAGCTTGTGACTTAGTGATATTCCGGGTCTTGGTAAAATTATTTTGTATATGCCGAGTGGTACTACTCTTGGCTATTCACAATATGTTGTTTATCTTTAAAATATTGTGTTTTCTTTATATTTTTCGTAATATTAGGCTTACCTAGTCGTAAAGACTAAGTGCTATCATGACACCTTACGGAGGATTAATTTGGGTCGTAACAAGTTGGTATCAGAGCACTAGGTTCATAGGAGTCGCGAGTCACAAGCCGGTTTATTAGAGTCTCGCGGATTGGTGCGGAGACGTCCGTACTTATCTTCGGGAGGCTATGTAACTGTTAAGAACAATCATACTTCTTTGATTTCCTTGTCGTGCGAGTTATTGAAATCAAAAAACTCTAAGATTCTATTCTATTCTTTCTCATAGATGGTGAGGACCCGTACCGGGAGGACCGACGATCAGGCACCCGAGCCCCCTGCTAGAGCCACCAGAGGCCGGGGTCGGGGTAGAGGACGACCATGCGGTGCAGCCCGAGCACCTGCGAGAGCTACGTCAGAGGAGCCCCCAGTAGCATGTTCAGCACTCTGGCTTAGGCTGGACTATTTCCGATAGCTCCCGCTACATCTCAGGCCGGGGGAGGGGCACAAACTCCTGCAGCCCGCACTCCTGAGCAGGGGGTCCAGGTTGATCAGGCCCCAGAGTATATTCCGATGCCCCCAGTGGCTCCGGTTCAGCATGAGACTAGGGTTGCTGCTTCTGAGGCAGAGCAGCTCAGACTTGAGAGGTACAAGAAGTACCACCCACCTACTTTCAGCGGACTAGCTTCAGATGATTTCTGGGTTTTCTTGAGGAGTGTCATCGTATTCTCTGCACTATGAGCATTTTGGAGACGAGTGGAGTTTCTTTCACTGCTTTCCAGCTGAGGGGAGTGGCATATCAGTAGTGGCATGCCTATGAGTTGAGTAGTCCGGACAAGGCAGCCTCACTCACTTAGACTCAGTTTTCAGAGATGTTCTTGTGTGAGTATGTTCCTCAGAGCCTTAGGGATGCTTGGCACACAGAGTTTGAGCAGCTACGTCAGGGTGCTATGACTGTGTCGGAATATTCAGTCTATTTCAGTGAGTTAGCTCGCCATGCACCGGCTCTGGTTGCTACAGTCAGAGATAGGGTTCGTCGCTTCATTGAGGGACTCCACCCCAGTATTCGGACTAGCATGGCTAGGGAGTTAGAGATGGACATCACTTATCAGCAGTCAGTGAGCATTGCCAGGAGAGTGGAGGGCATGTTTGCCCGGGACAGAGAGGGGAGAGAGGCCAAGAGGTCTCGAGAGATTGGTCATTATTCAGGAGCTCGTACGCCAGCAGCACGCTATGCTAGGGGTTTTGTGAGTCGCCCTATTCATTCAACTCTTCCAGCGGCCAGCGGTGTTCCAGCTCCTCCTAGACCTCAGGAGCCCTATTATGCACCGCTAGTATCCAGTATGCATCATACTCGATGTGCTATTACCGGCCAGTCCAGCAGGTCAGGTCCGAGTCAGTATCAGCCACCGCGTCCTCCGAGGGGTTGTTTTAAGTGTGGTGACACTCGTCACTTGGTTAGAGATTTCCCAGAGCCAGGAGGGGTGTACCTCCATAGACTTATCAGCCTCCACGTGCTCCACCGTGTCCTCTGGCCATTCTTCCAGCACCAGCTGCCACCTCACCTCCTCAGCCAACTCGAGGTGGAGGTCGGGGAGGTTGAGGTCTCCCTAGAGGGGGAGGCCAGGCCAGGTACTATGCCATTCCAGCTCGTTCAGAGGCCGTCGCTTCAGATTCAGTCATCACAGGTATTGTCCCTATCTATCATAGGGATGCATCAGTATTATTTGACCCAAGCTCTACGTATTCATATGTGTCTTCTTATTTTGTTCCACATTTGGGGATATCTCGATATTCTTTGAGTTCCCCTATTTATGTATCTACTCTCGTGGGAGATTCTCTCGTTGTGGACTGCGTATATTGGTCTTGTTTGATTGCTCTTAGTGGTTTCGAGACCAAAGACGATTTGTTATTACTCAGTATGGTAGATTTTGATGTTATCTTGGGCATGGACTGGTTGTCGCCTCATTATGCTATTCTTGATTATCACACTAAGACCGTGACGCTAGCTATGCCAGGCTTGTCGAGATTAGAGTGGAGAGGTACCTTAGAGTATACTCTCTGTAGGGGCATTTCATTTATTAAGGCTCAGCGAATGGTTGAGAAGGGGTGTGATGCGTATTTGGCCTATGTGAGAGATGTCAGTATTGATACCCCTACAGTCGAGTCAGTTCTAGTAGTGAGGGACTTTTCAGATGTGTTTCCAGCTGATCTTCCGGGCATGCCGCCCGACAGAGATATTGATTTTGGCATTGATTTATTGCCGAGCACTCAGCCCATTTCTATTCCTCCCTACCGTATGGCTACTCCTGAGTTGAAGGAGTTAAAGGGGAAGTTGCAGGAGTTGCTTGATAAGGGTTTCATCAGGACCATTGTATCACCTTGGGGTGCTCCGGTCTTATTTGTGAAGAAGAATGATGGTTCTATGCGTATGTGTATTGATTATCGGGAGTTGAACAAGGTTACAGTGAAGATGTTCACTCTATGCTTTTTAAAAGATCCTTCATTCACCTCATAACCATCTTGTCCATTAGAAACAACGGTACATTTTTGTGCACTATTCAAGAATTGATAATATAACTGCATGGTATGAGGACTTACATTTTCAGTCCATGTCACCACATCGCCTTCATGCTCTCTCAACATAATCATCACCTTAACTCTTATGTCCTCAAGCATTCTAATAATTGGCTTGTGCATAACATCCAGTATCCATGAGTTTAAGGATTCGTTATTGACCACTTGTTAGTTCTTGCATACTGTGTCAAAGTATGCTCTACACCATGATTGTGGAGGAAACCTCAACAAGTCTTCAACAGCTTCTTTATCAATTTCCCTCAAGTTTTTCAATTGGTCCTTGAAGTCTTCTTCATAGCTACTCCATGCACACCACCATAGGTACTTTTTCTTCAAATTCCCAGCACCACATCTTCTACACCAATTAGCCTCTATGTGCCTCACACAATATCTGTGGTGTGCATCAGGAACTACGGCCTGAACTGCCTTAATCAAGTCCTACATATAAGAATGCAGAAAATTTAACATTTAAAATAAAAAAGGAAATTGTCAATAATTTTAAAAGAATAACATTGAAATGAAATAGTATAAGTACCTTATGCATGTCTAACATAAATGTGTATCCTTCCCCCAGCTTGAGGTCTAATGAATTGTTCAACAATGTCAAGAACCAGGTCCAGGTGACCTTTGTTTCTTTATCCACAGCAGCCCAAGCAATAGGATAAAGATGATTCATTGAATCTAGAGCAACAACAACTAAAAGTTGTATTTTGACCTTTCCTTTCAAGAAAATTCAGTCCAAGCCAATAAAGGTCTCAACCCATTCTTAAACCTCATTTTTAGAGTATGGAAACATATATACATACAAGAAATCTTCTTTTTCCTTCAGCAAGTACATACTTTGATAAGGTAATTATTACATCACTCCCTGGATTACTCGACCTCAATTCATTAGCATATGCCTCTATCTTATTATACTAGTCAGTAAAACTACCAACAAGGGATTCATGTATCATTCTCTTGGCTCTCTTACAATTTGCATGACTAACATTGATGTTGAATGTGTTTTTAATAGCACTCTCATCTCCTTGACTTTGATCATAGAATTCTCCTGCAGCTTGTTCTTTAAATATTCTTCTATAGTAATAAAATCAATCATAGGGTTGTCATATGCAGGGCTACACTTATGTTTTGACTTAAGAGTTTTGATCTTGAGCCCGCTGCCATTCTTATCCTCAGAAATGAGACAAACAAAGGGGCAACCAACCTGACACATGTACCTCAGTCTTCTGGTGTCACTCTTGAGTTGTTTTAAACCATAACAGTTTGCTAAGCAATACAAATTTATCATTTTTCTAGCCTCGGGTATATCTTTGAATGTCATTCCTTTATATAGTTCTTTGTATTCAATCAACTTATCAGAAATCCCCATCGCCTTGACAAATTTTAAACCAAATTGTCATTTTACTTTCAAGTGAAAAACATGCTACAGACCTGCATTTACAATTGAACTGAATCCCCACATTCCTGATAGCATTCTTGGCTTCCTGTGATCTGTCTGTAACAAGCCTCAAAAGTTTTTGTTTCTTAACGTCTACCTCACAAACAACTTGCCCAAATAGTAGGAGCCACTGGAAAGTACTTCTGAGCGGAAGCTATTTTTCCTACTTCTCAAAACTACTTCCGCTTCTATTTAAACAAACCTTTTTCCTTATAAAAGTTTGGTCAAAGAGCTTTAACTTAGGGAAAAAACACTTTTAGCTCAAAAGAAGATTGGCCAAAGTGGCTATTATTCTCTAAGATAATAAACCGCAGAAAGGGAATAATTTAGAGTGATCACGACGCTCTTCGTCTCAGACTCTCAGAGACCATAATGTTTAACAAATCAATTCATATTTGTTCCCTATAGAATGTAATTTATTTTCTTTATAAATTAATATAAGTTGCTATTTTTATGAATCTTATACGTGCAAGTCAATTAGAGCTCCATATTCTGACTATTAGGTACAGAAAGGACTAGGATTTCTCTTCAAAACACCAAGAAAGGAAGGATCTTTATCCCTTCCATTTTCGCTCGCAAATTTCTTTTAAATATTTGAAACACAACTCTGTTCAACAATGTCAGGATAATATTTGGGTTTACATAAACGCTGACATGTTTGCTTATTTGTTTCAACTCTTTCGGCACTGATAAGAACTGGCATCCTCAATGGAGTTACCAACTATAGCTCGCACTGATCAATAAGTTAGATTTTGTACTTCTTTTGCTACAGATAGAAAGACACATTAATTTTAGAATAAGAAAAAGGAATAAGAAAATAAGGGATCCTCTTCACCTTTAACTCATCTGCTAAAGCAAGTCAACACCCAAAAAAAAGCAATGAAAAAAGAGACGACTTGACTCAAAAAGGATGTACAAATTGCATATACTCGAAAGAATCATCCCATTAGCACTCAAAAATAAAATATGCTCCTTGAAATTCAATCTGAATTAGAGGAATATTGAGGCTCCAGTGTCACTACCAACTTGGACATTGTCTCTCCCATGTCTTCCACTTTATTTTTTCCAAAACCGCAACTTTGGAGCAATGGCGCCCCAAGGGCTCCTCGGTCAATGCCAAACTTATGAAGGTTTCCAAGTTTACTTTCCAAAAAGGACAAAACAGCAGTGCTTGAATGTAATCTTATTACCATAGGAATGGATTGGAGTCTCCAATAGCACACCGTGTTGGCCAACCATATTGCCAAAGATCGAAGAGAAATACAAGGGTGGTATCGGAAGAGGACAAGTAGCAGCTGATAGGGGTGAGAATTTGGGCATCGCCATTGAACTATCATATGCATCCTGAACTGCATCCTTAACTTCATAAATTGAGGCCCTTTGGTTTTCTAAAAATTAAATGGGAAACAACAGTTAAACTAATCAAGTATATGTGCATAAGCTGTATACAAGAAGGTGTAAATAGATGCACCATTAAAACTCATTGAATAGCCCAATATGATTTTACATGTGGGCATTCATTCACTTCACACATCTTAGATTTACCTCAGTTTCCTCGAAGCAATCTCTCACGAGTTGAAGTTACAAGCACCTTACAAACTACTATTTTATTTGCCATTTGCTTTGTCACAACATCTCAAGCAATAGGATAAAAATGATTCATTGAATCTATAGCAACAATAACTAAAAATTGACCTTTGGCCTTTCCTCTCAAGAAAGTTCCATCCAAGCCAATAAAGGGTCTCAACCCATTCTTAAACCACATTTTTATAGCATGGTGTAACGACCCGACTTGTTTTTTTAAGAATTAACACCACGTTCAGTGACTTAAGGTCTCGAGAAGTTTCGCAATATGTATTATGACCTGCGTGTGTGGTCGAGTTTGGTTTTCGGAAGATTCTGAATTTAATTTAAAGAAAAATTCTCATTTTGAGGCTTAAATGGAAAGAGAGTATCGGGGAGTTGACTTTTGAGCAAACGACCTGGAATGGAATTTTGATAATAGCAATAGCTTCGTATGATGATTTCGGACTTAGGAGTATGTTCGGATTTGGATTTGGAAGTCCGTAGGATAATTCGACATATTTTGGCGAAAGTTGGAAAATATAAGATTTTGGAAAAGTCCGGCCGAAGGGTGAATTTTTGATAACGAGGTCGGATTTCGATTCTGGAAATGGGAATAGCTCCCTTACGTCAATTATGACTTGTGTGCAAAATTTAAAGTTATTCCGGATTGATTTGTTATGTTTCGACACAAAATATAGAAATTGGAAGAATTAAAAAACTTATAATTCGATTTGATGCGCGATTCGTAATTTCGGCGTTGTTTGATGTGGTTTGAAGCCTCGACTAAGTTCGTATTATATTTTGGGGCATGTTGGTATAACTGGTTGAGGTCCCGGGGGCCTCGGGCGAGTTTCGGATAGTTAAACGGACCAAAATTGTGCTTGAAGGAATTTTGGAATTTTTCCAGTTCTGGTACCATCGCACCTGCGATGGAAATGGTCGCAGGTGCGCGACCGCAAAGCGACAAAATGGTCGCAGATGCGGCCTGGAGCGAGAAGGTCAAAGGTCGAAGGTGCGAAGCATTTTTCCAGACTTGCGTGAGCACAGAAGCGAAAGCTCTTCCGTAGGTGGGAGGGCAGTGGTTACTGGGCATCGAGAAGCGAGAATTTTCTCGCAAAAGCGAGCTCACAGGTGCGACTAAAATGTCTGCAGGTGCGAAACTGGGCAGAAACATAAGGATTGAACTTGGTCATTTTTGACATTTCGTTTTGGAATTTTTGGAGCTCGGATTTAGGCGATTCTGGAGGGATTATTCACAAGCTTAGTTGGGGTAAGTGTTCTATAACCTAAAGTGATTATATTTTATGAAACTATGATTATATTCATCGTTTAATTCGGAATTAATTGGAAGAAATCAAGATTTTTACAAAATCTTCCAAAAACAAAATTTAAGATTTGAAGGTCGAGTTATTATTGGAATTCAATAAAATTGGTATGGGTGAACTCGTATCGGAATGGGTGTTCAGATTTCATGCAAAATTATGTCGGGTTCCGAGGGGCGGGCCCCGCGTTAACTTTTGTTGACTTTTTGGAATAAAATTTTAAGTCAACGTATTATTATCCGAAATTATTTTCGACGAATTATTGAAGTTATACAATTAATTTGGATAGATTAGAGTTTTTCGGAGGCCAATTCAAGCAAGAAGGCTATTTTGGAATATTGGCCTAACTTCAAAAAGGTAAGTGTCTTGCTTAACCTCGAGTCGTGGAAATTACCCCTTAGGCATTGAGTCTTATATGCCATTTGTGAAATGTGAAAAGTTGTGTACGCGAGGTGACGAGTACATACTCGGGCTTATACGTGTAAAATTCATTAAAATAAAGTCTTAGGCATTATTGCGTAGTAAATTGGGAAATTGTGGAAAATTATTAAATCATCTGTTTGCCATGCCAAAATCCTTATTGTTGAATTTGTTTTTATATGATAATTTGATGTGATTGTTACTTGAAATATTTATAAAATTTTGTGAGTATTGTTGGTTTAATATTTCTTGAAAATTAATTCCAATATGAATCTTCTTATCCAAATAATTAATTTAAGCGAGCTTAAGAATAAGTGTTAATATAATTATCTAAATTTGCATTAATGAAGGTTTTGCTTTATGCAGAGTAATTTCTATCTCTATTGATTGTTTTTGGGTGTTATATACATTGTGTGGAGCCTTGAGCTATTTGTTGTGAAATTAATTAATTTTGTTATATCTTTGGAATTTGGTTGTGGCCATTGGGCAAATTGTGATATGAATTGATTTTATTATATTGTCGTGTTAATTTTCTGTGTAAATTGTTGTGTTTTGTGAGTTACTATTTTGGGGAGATAAGGGTGGCATTTCACTGTTAATATTATGTGGGTATAAGGGTGACATTTCACTGTTGTTGTATTTGTTTGAATATTATTTGGGCGGAGCGATAAGGGTGGCTATAAGAGCGATAAGGGTGGCAATAAGAACGATAAGGGTGGCTATTGATATTGTTTGGGCGGAGCGATAAGGGTGGCTATAGGAGTGATAAGGGTGGCAATAGGAGCGATAAGGGTGGCTATTGCCAGGGACGATATGTGATGTTGTGGGGTTGTGGTGTTGATAATTTTTATGGGATGTTGTGATTTTCTTGTGTTTATTTCTATACCTTGTGCAACTTGTCTTGTTGTTGGTAAATTGATAACAATCTGATTTATGTTGAAATTGAGAGCATGTGGCTATTGCCAGGCGGATTATAAAATGAAATGTGGGCACGAGGTGCCATGAGTAAATAATGAGAATATTTGGCACGTGAATTGTCCGTGCAGTTGTGATATGAAATGTGGGCACGAGGTGCTGTGATAAAATGATAATGATAATTGGCACGTGAATTGTCCGTGCAGTTGTGATATGAAATGAGGGCACGAGGTGCCGGAAAAATATGATGATTTAATTATGAGCACGAGGTGCCATGAAAATATAAAAATGGGCTGAGACCCGTGTTTACGAAAAATATGAAAATGGGCTGAGACCCGTATTTTTATGATTATGAAATGAGGTGTCACATGGTGACTTTTTAATTGAAAGAATTATATTCAAAATATTTATTTGGAAGAATTTTTACTTAGAAAGTATTATATGAAAGAATTTTATTTGAAAGATATTTATTTGAGGAAATTATATTTGAAAAGATTTATTGAAAGAATTATATTTGAAAAATAATTATTTGAGAAAATTATATTTGAAAGAGAGTTATCTGGAAGAATTATATGTGAAAGACATTTATTTGAAGGACTTGATTTAATTGGGTGTACTTGTGTTTATTAATTGTTGAGTGA
Source organism: Nicotiana tomentosiformis (assembly GCF_000390325.3). Lineage (NCBI taxonomy): Eukaryota > Viridiplantae > Streptophyta > Magnoliopsida > Solanales > Solanaceae > Nicotiana > Nicotiana tomentosiformis. Next base: position 63,248,918 of record NC_090821.1, on the reverse strand, counting down.
TATTAATGGTATTCTTGTTGTCTGTTGTGCATATCACTGGTTTTTCCATGTTGTCCTATTATTATTTGTTTCCTATTATTTTGTATATTATATTGCACAGGTTATTAGACTAGTGAGTGTCTTGACTGTACCTCGCCTCTACTTCATTGAGGTTAGTTTTGATACTTACTGGGTACCGACCGTGGCGTACTCATACTACACTTCTGCACATTTTTGTGCAGAGCCGGGTATTGAAGATATCAGATTTGAGCAGAGTCAAAGCGCGATCATAAGGATTCAAGGTAGAGCTGCTTGGCTGTCGCAGTCCCTTGGAGTCTTTTCATTTTATTGTATTGTTAATTTATAATCAAATAGTATTGTATATTCGGTCCTCGTGATCATTCTATGTATTCAGTTAGAGTTCGTGACTCAGTACTACCAGTCTTGGGAGGTTGTGTATTGTAATTATTTCCGCTGTTAGATTTTAATTCAAAAAAAAAATGACTTCAAAATGTAATAGAAATCGGCTTACCTAGTCTTAGAGACTAGGTGTCATCACGACGCCTGTGGTGGGATTTTGGGTCGTGACACATGGAAACATATATACATCCTAGAAAATCTTCTTTTTCTTTTAGCAAGTGCATCCTTTGATAAGGTAATTATTACATCACTCCCTGGATTACTCAACGTCAATTCATTAGCATATGCCGTTATCTTATTATACTCATCAGTAAAACTACCAACAGAGGATTCAAGTATCATTCTCTTGGCCCTCTTACACTTTGCATGACTAACATTGATGTTGTATGTGTTTTTAATAGCACTCTCATCTCCTTAACTTTGATCATAGGATTCTCCTTCAGCTTGTTCTTAAAATATTCTGCTATAGTATTAAAATCAATCATAGGGTTGTCATATGCAGGGTTACACTTATGTTTTGACTTAAGAGTTTTGATCTTGACCCCGCCACCATTCTTATCCTCAGAAATGAGACATACAAAGGAGCAACCAACCTCACACATGTACCTCAGTCTTCTAGTGTCGTTCTTGAGTTGTTTTAAACCATAACAGTTTGCTAAGCAATACAAATTTATCATTTTTCTAGCCTCGGGTATATCTTTGAATGTCATTCCATTATACAGTTCTTTGTATTCAATCAACTTATCAGAAATCTCCCTCTTTTTTTGTAGTGCAAGTACTTCTAAATCTTCTGTCACGAACCCAAATCCACTAGTCGTGATAGCACCTAACCCAACCCGCTAGTGTCACGACCCAATTTTCTCTCCGTTTGGGTATCGTGATGGCACCTAGTCCCTAGCCTAACATTAATTGAAACAACAACGTTATTTAAATAACATCGAATAATTTGAAATAGAAATCTCTTAAAATTTGCAATTCCCAAAACCAGCAATACAAGTCATAAACTCTACAGAGTGTTTGCTAGAAAACTTCTAAATACAACTATCCAGAAATAAGAATAAACAGTGCAAAACAAAAATTTGAAGGTGACTCTTAAGCCTGCGAATGCAGCAGCAGGTTTACCTTGAGTCTCCACAGCAATGACCCACACAGTTGCTAACGACAAATACCTGGATCTGCACAAAAATGTGCAGAAGTGTAGAATAAGCACATACAGCGGTGCCCAGAAAGTATCAAGACTGACCTCGGTAGAGTAATGATGAGGAACAGTCCAGACACCCACTGGTCTAATAAACTGAACAAGTATAAGTATATGAAAAATAGAAATATGATATCTACATAAAGACTATGCAATATGGCTCACAATACAGTAATGGCAATAAGAAAGAAAATAACAAGTATCAGCGGAATACCATAAAAATGACACAGGAAAGTGAATGGAACACAACCTAAATCCGAAATCACAAATACAGCAAGGACAAGTAATAACTCAGCAACTACAATCGCTTTTACATCAGGTTTTAGTCATCAAACTCCACGAGGTACCGAACCTCGGACAAATCACAACTCATGGGTCTCAATACCTGAACCCTAACACTTGGCATCCTGTGCCCTCATTGCACTTCATAACCGCACTGATGACTCACGTGCTAATAGAGTCGTTCTCAAATAGAAGGCAAATAAACAAGGGTGAGCATCTATGCTCAATAATATCAAAAACACCTCTTATCCGATAAGAGTGCTTAACTACGTGTATGCTTGTGCAAGTGTCCTAACATAGTCCATACCAGCAAATAAGCATAAGGAAAAAGAACGGACAGCACGTAGAATATTTTCTCACAGCTTTCACAAGATAAAGCTCACACAGGTAAGTGTACCACTACACAAATATCAACAACAAGAATGCCCTAGGCCATCACAAATCAATCCCTGACACAACCCACCTTGTCTCGTCATGTATGCAATAATAAAGTAAGTGCCCGCATTGTCTCGCCACACGTGCATAACAATGTTCTCACCTTGTCACGCCACATGCGCAACCCATATATATATATATATATATATATATATATATATATATATATATATATATATATCCTGCCTTGTCATGCCGCATGTGCAAATATCAGTAGTAATAATAGCACGATAGAAACCTCGTACAACCCCATAACAACAGCCGCACGGCAGAAACCTCGTGCATCACAATAACCATAATCGCACGGCAAAAACCTCGTGCATCACAATAACCATAACCGCACAGCAAAAACCTCGTGCATCACAATAACAACAACCGCATGGCAAAAATCTCGTACATCACAATAATAAATACAACAGCAACAATGATAATAATACAAGGATACGACAAATATGTCAAATCAGAAATTCCAGAACTCAAGGAAACGAAAGAACTAATTCACAAGGAGTAGCCACAATAGAGAATGCTAGTCATAATAAGAACAGCTCAACAAGAAAGGAAATATTATGTAACAACGGTCCACAATGTACAGTTCGACAACGAGGGATCTAACACAAGACGAATAATTCCAAATAAGGACAAGTCAACTAAAATATAGGATATCTAACTTCTTTTAAGGTTGGGCAATTAAGAGAGAGATACAACAACTCCAATTAAGGATAAGCAGCATAAGGAATAATGATAATCATTTGCCTCAATTAAGGATGAACAATTACATAAGAGATAATTATAATTTCAGATAAAGATAAGTAGTTGGGGAAAAGACAACACGACAATAGAAGAGATACAATTTCAGTTAAGGCACATATGAATCAAATGAACAACAAGAGTGGCTCATGAAGCAATTAATTCCAATTAAAGCAGGTAGAAGTGAAACTGGAAATTAAGAAACGTAATCATAACGAGAACAAATGCATATTCAATGAATATAAGGACCTAAGAATCCCTAAAAGGCCAATTTTCCACAAATAAGTCTGGGCACGTACTCGTCACCTCGCGTACACGGACTACAATTAGCATAGAAGACTCAAATCTTAAGGGGTAGTTCCTCTAGACGAAGTTAAGCAAGATACTTACTTCAAAGAAGACAGACCGATACTCAAAAATGAACTTATCGGGCGAAATGACCTCCGGACGGCTCAAATCTAACCAAAATAACTTCAACGCACAAATAAAACTCATAAGAAACTATTTCGGACCATAAAGCCTCAATCTTTATCAAAATCTAAAAATCTGTCCAAAAGTCGACCCCCGGGCTCACACCTCGGAACCCAACAAATTTCACAAAAGCCGAACACACAATCCGATTTGAGTTCAACTATACTAAAATTATCAAATTATGATACCAATTCGTCCCTCAAATCATGATTTTTCATTTTGGAAATTTTCTACAAAAACCTCCTTTTTCCCCAACTCAAAGCACAAATTAAATGATAAAAATAAATATAAAATTATGGAATATAATAGATTCTAGGTGAAGAACACTTACCCAATTGATTTTCTTGAAAAACCCACAAGGAATCGCTCAAATCCGGGCTCTACAAGTCAACATATGATGAAAATGGCCTTACCCTCGATTTGAAGATCTTATATGCTGCCCAGGTCTGAAAGCATCGCGAACGCAGAGTAAGGATCGCGTTCGCGAAGAAGAAAAATGTAGGATGCCAAGATAACCCTACGCGAACGCGAGCGAAGGGGCACGAACGTGAAGGGTAAGAAACAGAACTTACGCGAACGCGGGAAGAATGACGCGAACGCGAAGAAGAAATAGCCAACAACCCCCAACTCTCAATTTCTACTACACGAACGCGAGGAAACATATGCAAACGCGAAGAAGGAGAAAGCAGACTTTCGCGATCACGAACATGATCATGCGAATGCGAAGAACAATGAATTCCTTCTCCAAAATTACTCTTTGCGAACGCAAAGGAAGGGACGCGAACGTGATTAAGGAAACCAAATGACAAAAAATAGCAGTTCAAAAATAGAAGGAAATGGCTCGTAGGCCATCCGAAACACACCCGAGGCCCCCGAGACCCCGTCTAAACATACCAACAAGTTCCATAACCTAACATGGACTCGCTCAGGGTCTCAAATCACATCAAACAACGCCGGAAATACAAATTGCACCACGAATCGAATTATGAACTTTCAAAAGTTCCAACTTCGAAAACTTGTGCCGAAACCAATCTAACTAACCCGGAATGACGTCAAATTTTGCAGGCAAGTCCCAAATAACATAATAGAGTTGTTCCAACTCTCGGAATCGCATTCCGACCCCGATATCAAAAATTCCACTTCCGGTCAAAATCTCTAAAAATTTAACTTTCGCTATTTCAAGCCTAAATGAGCTACAGACCTCCAAAATACAATTCGGACACGCCCCTAAGTCCAAAATCACCCAACGGAGCTAACGGAACTGACGAAACTCAATTCCGGAGTTGTCTTCACAAAGTTCCGACTACGGTCAAAATCCTAAGACTTAAGCTTCTGTTTTAAGGACTAACTGTCCCAAATCACTCTGAATCATCCAGTAACTGAACTCGACAATGCACGCAAGTCAATACATATAAAACGAAGTTGCTCAGGGCCTTATGCCGCCGATCGAGACTTAAATTATCAAAATGACTGGTCGGGTTGTTACAGCTAGGTAAGTCGATTAACCTCTAACCAATTCCAATAACAATTAAATAAGCGATTAAATAAAGAAATATCTAAATCTTATACATTCCCCAAGGATTGGTAGTACAAATCATGGGCTTCTAAGAATAGAGATTACAAGGCGAAAATGAAATAAATACAAAGTCCGTTATAAAAATACAGAAGCAGAGTTTTATAGATCTAAAGCTACCACGAACAAGAGGTAGCTTCAACCGGGGCGTAGGTGCATCTTTAATCCAGCTCCCATCGAACATAGCAACATCAACAACCAACATCTGCATGCAAGATGCAGAAGTGTAGTGTGACTACAACCGACCCCATGTACTCAATAAGTAACAACATAATCTTAGGTTGAAAGTAGTGACGAGCTAACAGAAAGGTCGGGTCCAATACCAATATTCCATAATAGTTCATAACGGCATAGTACACGTAACAAAAGAGTATCTTGAAAATAAAAGACTCAGTCCGTATGCAGTTCCAGAAAAATAGGCATTTCTTTTCAAGTATCTCAGTGAAAATCCAAATCTTTTACCGAAAAAGCCAAAATACGAGTAAGTTTGAAAATTGTGATTTTTCCCAAAACTCCTTTCAACAAATAGTAAGATGTTTCATTTTCATGTAGCATGAGGAAAATACTTATCTATGCCTACATGTCAAGATACAGGTAAAATCATAAATGTCCCCAAAACTGGGTAGCAGAAGGAAATGCATCTCTACGCATGTATCTCAAGTACGCATGACAAACGCAATGCATCTCAATGATGAGATCATGTACTCACACTCTCAGAGTACTCAATCTTATTGTCTCGCATTCTCTCTAACTATGTTCAATGCTCAGCATACTCAATCACTCAGCGTTGTACAATACCTATTGCGGCGTGTAGCCTGATCCATATATGACCATAAGGCCTGTTGCGGCATGCAACCCGATCCACATATATATAGTCGGTTGCGCTCACTGGGGGTTTGCAGACTCCAGAGGGCTCCTTTAGCCCAAGCGCTATGTTATTGCGACGTGCAGCCCGATCCAATATTGTTGCGGTGTGCAGCCCAATCCAATATTTTTGCGGCATATATATACCAAAGGCTCGTTGCGACGTACAATCCGATCCATAAGAAATATAATCAATATCATATGTTGTGGTGTACAGCCCGATCCCAAAATGTCACTCTCACTTAAGCCCTCGGCCTCACTCAATCATCAATCTCTCCAGTCTCACTCACGGGCTCACAATATCATAAAACTAGCTCGACAACAATAATATGATGTATCAATAAATAATATCTAAGACAGAGATATGGTATGAATGCATGAATATGACTGAGTACGAAATATCAATGAAATCAGTGAGATGACCGTAAGAAACGACCACTATGGGTCCAAACAATTTCGGCATATAGCCTAAACATGATATCTAGCATGATTGACAGCTCAATTACTTTATCACATGGTGAAAACACGGATATCAACAAAATAGGGCCACTATTCAGTGCCAAGGAAACAACAGAGTCCCAATTCACATGGTGCATGCCCACACGCCCATCACCTAGCATATGCGTCACCTCAACACAAATCATATAACATGTATTTCGGGGTTTCATACCCTCAACACTAAGATTAGAAAAGTTACTTACTTCGAACAAGCCAATTTCAACACTGAGCAAGCCAAGCGATGCTCCAAAATACCATTCCGCATGTGCCGACCTCCGAACGGCTCAAAAACTAACCAAAAACAACTCAAATACATCAAATAATGCTAAAGGAACCAATCCCGATAGAAAAAGATCAAATCTTGAATCAAAAATCCCAAAATCGGCCAAAAACCCAATTCGGGTTCGCACCTCGGAACCCGACAAAATTTACGAAATCCAATAACTCATTCAATTACGAGTCCAACTACACTAGTTTCACTCAAATCTGACACCAATTCAATGTTCAAAACTCAAATATTCACATTATGAAACTTTAGTCCCAAACCCCCAATTTCCTCTTTAAAATTCACAATCATATTACCAAAAACGAAGATAGATTCATGAAATATAACCAAAACCGAGTAGAGAACACTTACCCCAATTTATATGGTGAAAATTGCTTCAAGAATCGCCTCAATCCGGGCTCCATAGCTCCCAAAATGTAAAAATGGTCGAAACCCTCAAAATAGAGTACTTTAAACTTCTGCCCGGGCATCCTCTTACGCGAACGCGGCAATACCATCATGTTCGCAATGAACAAAATAATTTGCCACCATAATACAGTTCGCGTTCTCGGTAAAACCCTCGCGAACGCGACTCACAACTGGCTCAGACCTTCGCAAACGCAGCTCCAACTATGCGAACGCGATGAAGACGGCCTCCAGCTCCTAGTTCAACCCTACGCGTCCGCGATCCATCATACGCGAACGCGAGACTTGCCCCAACACTACGCGAACGCGGACCATTACTCACGAACGCGATGAAAAAATGCTACTGCCATCCAAATACACTATGCGTTCGCGACACTTGCCACGCAAACGTGATGAAGAACTGAGACACCAGAAAACAGCAGGACACAGTAGTACCAAAATGAAGAAAAATGATCTGAAATCAATTTGAAACACGCCCGAGCTCCTCGGGACCCCGTCCAAACATACCAACAAGTCCCATAACATAACACGGACCTACTCGAGGCCTCAAAACACACATAACAACATCGGAACGATGAATCAAACCTCAATTCGAATTCAATGAACTTTGAAACTTCAAACTTCCACAACCGATGCCGAAACCTATCAAATCACGTCTGATTGACCTCAAATTTTGCACACAAGTCACATTCGACATTACGGACCTGCTCCAATTTCCGGAATCAGAATCCTATCCCGATATCAAAAAGTCCATTCCCGATCAACCTTTTCCAAAATTTCAACTTTTGCCATTTCGAGCCAAATTCAACCACGGACCTCCAAATCACAATCCAGACACGCTCATAAGTCTGAAATCACCCAACAGAGCTAATGGAACAATCAAAACTCCGTTCAGGGTTCAAATTCACAAAAAGTCAAATTTGGTCAACTCTTTCAAATTTAAAGCTTCTAGCTGAGAATCATTCTTTCAAATCAATTCCGAATAACCTGAAAACCAAAACCGACGATTCACATAAGTCATATTATATCATACAGAGCTACTCATGCCCTCAAACAACCGAGCGAAGTGTAAATACTCAAAATGACCGGTCGGGTCGTTATATCCTCCCCCACTTAAACATACGTTTGTCCTCGAACGTGTCCAAAGTTGTTCTCAAAGCCATCAAACCGATGTATAACCTTACTATGCACATACCCGGGGGTGATCTCACGTCACCATATCCCATATAGGCCCGACAATACAACATAACTGTAGTTCTTAATTCAACCTAGCCCATAAACCTTAGTATCATATTTCCAACATCCACAATTTCTATAAGATCAAAATCTCGTATCTACACACTGTATAAGTCTGAACAAGTTGTATCAAGCCATATCTATAACCCAAGATGCAATCACATAATGTACCACATAACTCAAATACTCATAGCAAAAATTTCAAATCACAGTAGCTGCTCAAAACAACCCAATATCGGTAATAGACCTCATATCAAACAAAACATCGCTCTAAAACCTTCGCACACTACCGATGATGAAAGAAACATGCATAACTCATAACCATTATCAGATCAACCAGTCATGGACTCTCTCTCATTCGACAAGAACTATAGCCAATTCTAAGTCGACTTTCGATATTATCCTTCCAAACATACTGTAATCAAATCCGATAGTATCTATCCTAGGTCCAATGACCTCATCTCATCCAACACGACCACTCTAGTGACATGACACATCAATACAATCTACAATCACAACCTGTGCAATCCGTGCACCAAATAGCAACATTCCAAATATACTCAATCATGGAAAAATGACTCAAACAAGAGAACCGTCCCCCAAGCTCAACAAGTACCACCACAACGAAATGCTTAAACCCATCACACACTATAGAATCATAACACACAACTCTAATACAAAGGATCATATTTCCACATCACTCTGTTGCAATGAGCGACCCTATCCAAATACTGGTCTATATAAAATACCTCAGCCATCATGCTCAAAATCAATAACCACGCGTAATCCGACATCAAGTACTCAAAGTGCATTACCATAACCACGGAGAAGCTAATGACACAATGCCACCCAAAACTCGAAAGGACATAACCAATACGCAATCAATCATGCAATACCCAACTACTCATCTCGCTCAAATTTTGCTATAAGACCACAATAGAACCGCACCATGTGTGCCTAAAACCAACGAATCACAACTCCTCGTAGCATAGAAGAGTAACTCATAGAAATTCCAGAACACGAATAATCTCAACAACAACCGAATGGCACATCCCTCAACAATAGCAGTATGGAGCCAACCAAAATGGCTCGGTGTAGAATACACATTCTAATTGGGCCTACCAATGGACCCCCAAATCAACTACGGCCACCCACAAATAGATAAATAACCCTCCAAAAGCCCACAATGACTGAATCATAATACATACTATCATCTGGCTAGATTCGACCACGACTTCACAGTTCGCAACCATGAAACAATCTGCTCATGAGAACTCCCAGTCTCCAAATCCATAGAACACACGAATCACCATTTCTGATTCCATCTCCACTGCCGAATGTCTAACACACCTCTCATACACGATCATCCCACGAGGAATACTTCTAAAAATTTTCCGCGCCACATAGCAAAATTTGAATATCAGCAGTCGATCAACCAGGAGAATGTCGCAATACCAATGAAGTATCCATAAATAAAAACACATTGCCCCTTCTGAAATGTATACTCTCATCAAGCCATACCGATTACTAATATCAGTTACCTAGTTATCTGAAATTGTCCATGATGCCTACGAATCTATGCCATTCCCTTTCAAACTGACCTCTGACCTTACACATGCAAATCAAATCCCACACAACACTGCATCTACTATGCCATCCTGCGAAGAGTACAAGAATCTCGCAATTAACTCTGAGTCACAAGCAGAATACATACTCGATCAGTCATAAACCTTCCATTTGATCTCACCCCGGAGAAAATTTCAATACGCAACATATTCCTCATGCCGGTAGGAACTATACTCCTCGAACCGTGGTAAAAATCATCGAGAACTCTTCGAAACCCATTTGCACACAACCAAGTTATCTTAACCGAATCTCTCTAACTCATAGCATTGTTCATGTTAAAAATACATCTGCAAAGTCATTAAAAGAAGCAATTTATTCTTTGCTTTTGGGACATTCATTGAGTAAATATCAAATACGGGGACAAGGTTATGATGGAGCTAGTAACATGCAGGGAGAAATTAATGGTCTTAAAACTTTGATTATGAATGATACTCCTTCAGCATATTGCATACATTGTTTTGCTCATCAATTGCAATTGACTCTTGTAGCTGTTGCAAAAAAATATTATGAGACCGAATAATTTTTTGATATTCTTGCAAATGTTTTAAATATTGTTGGGGGTTCTTTTAAGCGTATGGAGATGCTTCGAGATAATCAAGCAGAAAAATAAGAGGAACTACTAGTGTTTGGTGAAGTTCATACAGGAAGCGGTTTAAATCAATAACTTGGACTTCAAAGGGCAGGTGATACTCGGTGGGGTTCTTATTTTAAGACAGCGCATAATTTTATTAGTTTATTCTCATCAATTGTTCATGTACTTGGAGTTCTTGCAATTGACAGTTCAAATTATCATGAGAGATCAATGGCAAAAAGTCTAGTGGATAACATAAGATCCTATGACTTTGTGTATATGTTACATTTAATGTTGAAAGTATTGGCACTTACATATGATTTAAATATAGCTTTGCAAAAAAAAAGATCAAGATATTGCAAGTGCAATGAAGCTTGTTGGTTTCGCAAAGAGACAATTGTAAGATATGAGAGATTCTAGATGGAATTCTTTGATAAGAGACGTCTCTTTATTTTATGTCAAACATGGTATTGTGATCCCCGAAATGGATATGAATTATGTTCGTGGAAATTCAAAGCGTAAAAAATCAAGTGTTACATATTCTTATCATTTGCGTGTAGAGGTTTTCTATGCTATTATTGATTTGCAACTTTCGGAGCTTAACAATCGTTTCAATGAAGTGAATACTGATCTACTTTTTGGTATGGCTAGTTTGAGTCCAGATAATTCTTTTGCAAATTATGATAAAGACAAGATTATGAAACTTGCTACACACTACCCGAATGAGTTCACTGATTCTATGCTTGAGGATCTTAGTTTTAAGCTTGACATCTATATTGACTATGTGCGAGAGGCGGGCAATGAATTATCTAACTTGAAAAGACTTGGAGATCTTTCAAAGACATTGGTTAAAACAAATTTGCACATGACTTGGAGACTTGTTTATTTGCTTGTGAAGTTAAGTCTGATATTGCATGTCGCTACTGCAATGGTAGAAAGAGCTTTTTCTTCGATGAAGTACGTTAAAAATGACTTGCGAAGCAGAATTGGTGATGAATTTTTTAATGATTGTTTAGTTTGTTATATAGAGGATGAAGTATTTGAAAGTGTACCTAATGATCCGATCATTGATCGTTTTCAAAATATGACAAGTCGTCGAGTACAATTGTAATGATAATGTTTATATTCATATATTGTCTTTAAGTGTTTTGTTATTTTCTAAATATATGTTGGATATTGATACTCGTTCCTTAATTCGGTTATTGTAATATATTGACTTAAAATTGCGGTAGAAACCCATACACTTCAATTTCTAGATCCGCCTCTGGTAGTTGTCCCCGTTCTTAAAGTCAACTGCCAACTTTCGTTGTTTTTTCATACTTCTAATTGATGAAATAACTGTTAATAAACGCTTCTGATTGTTGATTATACTTATAGTATTTTAAAATAAAAATCATCACATTAACATACCTCATTAACGTGATTGGCATGCACCTTGGCTACATCAGTCATGCTGTCGTTAGATAAGCACGATCAATGGTCAAATATCTTTGTTAATAGTCATTCCGTCAAATAGAGGTGTTAAAATGTAAAAACTGGGAGTTAGGGGACCGACTTAAAAACATGTACAAGTATCAAAAGCCAAAAGAATTTCTTACCGGGGCAAAAGAAAAACAAAACGAAACAAAACGTGAAAGTTCAGCGCTTTGGAGCTCGGTGGTGCTCTTCCTCTCTGATTTTCGGTATGAACTATTAAATTCCGCTGATTTACGCATTATTTAACAACCCCTTTAATGTTTAAACCACCAATAACATCATTATAACTTTTATCCATCTTAATTTCTTTTAAAATTAACAATCTCATGCTTGTTCACAAACTGTTTGTAAAAATGTCTCAATCATATTTTCCTTATCATTTGGCGAATCATGCTTGTAAATAGATATATTTTGGCGGGTCCTTGAAGTTCATGTAATTGTTTCGTGGAAATTAAGGATTTTGATTTCAAATTTTTTGTTTCCTGGTTAATTTTTTAATTTATTTTTAATGACGGTAGTGTAGGGCAAACTTGTGCACACTTTGACGATTTTACCGGGTACTTACTGCCTCCCTCCAGCACAGGAAGCGGTAACTCTACCCACCAAGTCGTAGGCAGATGGGATGAATCACCTAGTGTTTTTTGCCTCTTTTGAACCTGAGACTTCATGGTTCTCATTCCACTTTTGACCACTAGGCCATATTCTAGGGTGTGTTTCAGAGTTCAGTTGTTTGTTTTTCAGAATTGGGTTGTTGCAATGATAGAAAGGAGTGGTATCATTCGGTTGAAAGGGTGGCAGCAGGCTGCAGTTGCAGTTGGTTCTGCAGTTGGGGCATTGCTAGATCCTCGAAGAGCAGATCTTATCGCTGCTTTGGGTGAGACAACAGGGAAACCAGCTTTTGATAGGGTTCTTGAAAGGATGAAGAAGAGCCCTGAAGGCAGAGTAAGACCTTTTTTACTTTATTTATTTCAGCTCATTTTTCAGTTGAATGCAATGGCTTGCTCGTTGTTTATATATTCGGTTTGTAATAATTGTAAATAATATTTCTTGTAAGGGTGATTTTAGGGAAGGGAGATTGGTGCATGTTGCCACATTAGGCTGAGTTAGCAAGTGATAGGCATTGATCTTTGGTTGCTCTAGAACCAAATCAGAATCGATATCTTGCCTATATGAAATTTGGTTTACTATGTGTTGATGCTCACTTGTGAACCTTGGTGAGTGGTGACAACTGAAGTCATCATGAACTCACGAAGAGCACCAGTTTTGAGCATCTTCCACTCTATTCTTACTTTGTACTTACTGATAGCTAATAAGGAAATGAATCCCCAAAACAGAATGAAATAGGTCCAACTGGTTTCTGATAAATGAAGGCAGTTCCTTCAGACTTCTACCATTTAAAAGCAGCTCATTGAAGCCAAATTCCCAGAATTATGAGAAGACTGATCACCTAGTTCTTCAAGTTCCAATTTTGTGATGTCTACTTGGCTCAATTGACTGAGAAATACTGCAGGTTGTAGTCCTTACTATTTGCTGCAATTTATTGAGCTATTTTTAGCAGGTTTAGGTTGCATCATGCATCACTCAGTGTTTAAGAAAAGCGATCGCTTCGTCGCTTTAAGCGCGAAGCGACGCGACGCGACCCAGTGTCGCTTCTAGCTGCCTGAGGCGACTCGACCGAGGGAAGCGCACTCTTCAATGGAGGAATCGACGAAGCGAGGAAAGCGATGAAGCGATCGCTTCTGTTAGAAAATCGCAGAGGGCCCTTTTTTAAAAAAAAAAAAAAACTTTGGGTCTGTTTTTTTATCATACAAAACGGACCCCTAAATCGACAAAACAGAACCCTTCGACAAAACAAAGACATCGACAGAACCTAGGGTTCTCGCCATTGCTGACCCCTTCTCTCTCGCTCTCGCTCGACCCCTTCTCCCTTCTCGCTCGCGGCTCGACCTACTGACCATTTCTCCAGTCCAGCTGTCCAGGTAATTCTTCTCATTTTTTTCTTTTTTCTTTCTTCTGCTTTCTTCTTCAGGTCTTCTCATTTTTTTCTTTTTTCTTTCTTCTTCAGTTCTTCTTTTTTAGAAAATTCATTATTATATATATATATATATATATATATATATATATATGCATGTTATGTTTTAGTTTATTTGATTTTTTTAATGTGTATTTCGGTTTATAAAATTAATTATTATATATATTATATGTATTTTCAATTTATTTGATTATGTATTTTCTTATATCTTAATAGGGATTTCAAAATGTCTCAAAGATCGAAAGAGAAAGACCCGGCTTGGCGATATGGCGATAGAGTTAATGAGAAGAATACAAATGTTGTATGCATGTTTTGTAACAAGATTACAACGGGTGAAATTTATCACTTTAAATTTCATCTTATTGGTGGCGATAGAAACGTCACAAGTTGTCCAAAATGCCCACCGGAGGTGAGGGATGAAATAAAGAATTTTGTTGAGAAGGAGGAGCAAAAATATCAAATTAGTCATCAACCACCAATCTTGATGATGATGATGATATTGAAGAATTGTCACTTCCAACAAAACGGGGAAGAGATGCAATCTCTTCAAGCCATGGATCGACGGGTACGAGTAGGACTAAAGGTCCTATAGATTGCTATTTCCCAAAGAAGCCGGAAGGAAAGAGCGGTGGAAAAGATGTACAAAAAATTGCTAAGGACATTTTGAGGGATCGTGCAGTTAGAGCTTTTGCACGATGGGTCTATGATGCTGGGCTCCCCTTCAATTGTGTCAACTATACTGACACTTTTGGAGACTTTATTGAGGCCGTTGGTCAATACGGACCTGGAATGAAGCCTCCCACTTATCATGAAATCAGAGGTCCTTATCTAAATAAGGAAGTGGAGGAGACTAATAAAATTGTGGAGGAACATAAAGTTGCGTGGAACAAGTATGGCTGCTCCATTATGATGGATAAGTGGACGGCAAGAACTGGGAAAATGATTATTAACGTGTTGGTGAATTCTCCCAAGGGAAGTTTGTTTCTTGAGTCCATTGATGCTAGCGACTCATCCACTGACCACATCAAAATGTTCACCTTGTTTCAGAACACCATTGAAAAGATTGGCCCAAGCAAAGTTGTTCAAGTGGTCACTGATAATGCGAGTGAAAATGTGAAAGCATGTGGCACGGTGGAAGGAGCGTACAAGAATGTCTATTGGACTCCACGTGCGGCTCATTGTATTAACTTAATATTCGGGGACATTTTCAAGGAAAAACCCTTCTCTACAGTTTTTGACCAGGGCGTTAGGGTACATTCTTATATTTCTCAGCAGCCCTTGTTATTGAATATGATGAGAAGATTCACCAGACAAAAAAATTTGGTGAAACCGGGCAAGACAAGGTTCGCCACTGCTTTCTTGACTTTGCATAGTATCCACTTGCAAAAAGCCAATTTGAGAAAGTTGTTTACTTCAGAGGAATGGAGCAAGAGTAAATTTGCAAAGGAACATGCGGGGAAAGATGTTGCACGCATTATTCTTTTTGGAATAATGTCCTTTATGCTCTTAAAATTGGTGGCCTTTTGGTTAAAGTACTCCGTTTGGTGGATGGGGAGCAAAAACCACCAATGGGCTACCTCCATTAAGCTATGAATAGGGCCAAGGAGGCTATTCAAGCATCATTCACTGATGAACAGAAATATGCAAAGGTCTTTCAGATCATTGATGCAAGATGGAGTGAGCAACTTCATAGACCTTTGCATGCAGCTGGACTTATCCTGAACCTGTCACTCTTTTATGATCAGCATGAGAATATTTCATTGGCTAGAGAAATGTGGACAGGATTCCATGAGGTTGTTATCAAGTTGACCCCAGATGAAGACTTGCAAGAAAATATAGTAGATCAGCTTGCTATTTACAAGGCAGTTGAAGGACTTTTTAAGCTCCGACTTGGTATTAAACAAAGAAAGACGAAGTCGCTAGGTGACCAAGTGCTTTTATATTTTATAGCTCTAACTTTAATGTATTTTTTATACTTATTAACTTTTGAATATTTTTTTTCACTTCTATAGTTGAGTGGTGGGACCAATATAGTGTAGACTCCGGATTTATTTTTTTCACTTCTATAGTTGAGTGGTGGGACCAATATGGTGTAGACTCCGGATTTACAGACTTTCGCCATCAGAGTTCTAAGTTTAACTTGTAGCTCATCCAGATGTGAAAGGAACTGGAGCGTTTTTGAACACGTGAGAAATAAAAAGAATTATTTCGTGTTTTGAGATAAAGTAAATTATATCTCAATTGTCCCAACTCCTACTAATTAGTTGACACATCTTGTTTGCAGATTCATACAAAGAAGAGGAATCGACTAACCTTGAAGCGCCTCCATAATCTAGTGTTCATAAAATACAATAGAGCATTGAGGCGTCGCTACAACCACCGCAATCTAATTGATCCAATTCTTTTGGACAATATTGATGAGGCTAATGAGTGGCTAACCGGAGTCCCCGAAAATTGTGAAGATGAAGAAGTATTTGAAGGCGACTCTAATTTCACTTGGGGTGATGTTGCGGTTGCTAGTGGAGTTGGGGAGAATCCTTATGGTTTAAGGGGGAATACTTCAAGTTCAAGCTCGATTAGGAAGGAAAAAAGTGTGGCTACTACAAGTCGATCCCTATCCCTAATTGATGAAGATGAAAGTGATCATGAAGAGGAAGAGGAGGGGGAAGAAGAAGATGACGAGTAATATGAAGATAATAGAGGAATTCAAGATTTTGACAATCTTGAAGAAGAACAAGAAGAGCAGAAGAATAAGATGTTGATTCTAGTAAATTAGTAGCTTTGATTTTGCTTGTCCTATGCTTTGTGGAGGATTTGGTGGTACCTAGTACCTACTTTTAAGTTTTTAAATTGAACTTTTTGATTATTTATAATTTTATGTTATGTCTTTGTTAAAGAATTGCGCTTCACTTTAATAGAGCGTGCGCTTCGCTTTTGAAGCGAGGCGAGCCCTTGTCGCTTTTTTGCGCTTCTCGCTCTTAAAAACACTGATCACTCCTTTCAATGACCTCCAATTTGATTGTGCATTTGTTAACCATACTCATCATGACTAGTGCTTAATCTCTCTTGATGCAACACTAAAAAACCAATTTCTTGAGTGCTCTCTGATAATATGACTCCGATTTGCCTAGTTCATACTTCTCGTTTTCTTTCATGTTAAGCAAGTACAAAGATTTCAGCATCTTTTTGAGAAAGAAGTGACAACTTCTATTGAGGATTAGCTTTCCACACAGGCAGATAAAGATGTCTGAATTCTGAAGACACCACATCAGTTATTTTATATGCGTAAATACCTTATTTTTACCAACATGCTGCATACAACCTTCTTGAGGCGTATAAAATAATTGAGGTGCCAGAGCATCTGCTGTGCTCTCTCATATGCCTTGAGATGGGAATCTAGATCTCTGAGGCCATCTGCCACTGCTGATTTAACTCTCCGAAGTGTCTCTTTTGCCTCACCAACTCTCCCTTGTTTCATCAAGCAAATACCCAAATTGCAGTGTGTTGTTTTCTAGTGCAATCACTACCCTCTTGTAAGCATCCCCTGCTTCAATGTAGTTATTTTGTTGCATCATTGTCCACCTTAAGATTTGAGATTTCAGCTATTTTTTCTTTAGAATGGTAACATTGTATTCATCAGTACAAAATGTACTGGCAACAGTATTTACAAGCTACAACCCTTACAAGGCTTCCAAAAATTGCAAAATAGATTCAGCATCTACTGCAGAAGAGTCTTTACACCAAAAGTGAAGATTTAAAATACAATTCATGCTAACTACTTGAATGGAGCTGCTAGTATCTTCAATTTGAGATTTCGGATATTTTGGAATCTTTATATCGCTTGCACCATGTACCTAACTGAAAGCATTGTGAACTTGCCTATACCTGTTTGAGGCATGTATCCAGGTGTTGAGGTACACCTAGGTACAACTTTAGAGCATTGATAGCTTGATGCAAGGCGCAGATAGGGGCTCGCTTATGCGGTGAACAATGTGGCTCAAGCAAAGGCTGAGATACTCTTAGCTGTGTCTTTCTTCTCTCTTGCTTTCCTAGTGAGTCATTATGTTTTGTCCTAGCTCAAACAAATAAGCCACTGTCTGTCATGCTCCTGGTCATCTTTCTTGTCTTATAAAGTTTGGGGTCTCTATGTCTGTATATGCTAGCAACCTGTACCAATTCTGATAGAGCTAATCGTTACAAGGAAGATCGTACTAACATACAGCTAGGGCAACTTTAATGTTAGTATCAGAAGTGGGATAGGAGTAAATTATGCAAAATCTTATGGTTGTCCAGTTTTGCCACTGTACTGTCAGGTTACTTTGACAATTTTGAGTATTTCAGATGACTGACATCAAAGCTTATGAAATGTGTTTAATTGTTTGCCATTTTATTAGACTACTCACTATCTCAGTTGGCTCTTTTCATCCTTTCTTTTTTAAAGTTGTCTATAATTAGTTTGATGTATACTTTTGGTTTGATGTTTTGGATGTATTTACCTTTTATCTCAGGAAATACTGTTGGAGCAACCTCGTGTGATCTCCACAAATGTGGGGCATGCATGGGACCTACCAGATAACACTTTTGGTGCTGCATACGCAAAGTTTATGGGATCTAGGAACTTTTCACCTGATGATCGTCCACCAGTGCGATTCATGGAAACTGAAGAGCTGGCATATGTAGCTATGCGTGCTCGCGAGGTGCACGACTTCTGGCACACCCTTTTTGGCCTTCCAACAAACCTGATCGGAGAAACAGCACTAAAGGTGATCGAGTTTGAACAGATGTTACTCCCCATGTGTTTGATGTCTGTGCTAGGGGGTACAGCTAGGTTTAGTGACAAGCAAAGGAGCTTGTTCTACCAGCATTACTTTCCATGGGCTCTAAAAGCTGGAGCTCGTTCCACAGATCTCATGTGTGTGTACTATGAAAAACATTTTCATGAGGATTTGGAAGATGTTCGCCGTAAATGGGGGATAATTCCAGCTCCCTCTCCTCCAAGACCAAATGCAACAATTACTGTACCTCTTTGAAGAGGAATTGAAATTGATGAATTCCCATGCAATTTTATTTTGCTATATACGAACAAATGTAAATATTTGTTTTGGTCTATATTACTTTAAATGTGATTAGTGCATACCCACCTCAAGTAGGGTTGGACGAGAAGGTCAAAAGGCGTTTCTGGGAGGATTTGGATGAGGTTGTGTGTGGTATTCCGCACACCGAGAAGCTTTTCATAGGAGGAAATTACAATGGCCACATTGGGGCGATGTCTGGGGCTATGATGACGTGCGTGGCGGCTTCGGTTTCGGAGTTAGAAACGGAGGTGGTACTTCACTACTGGATTTTGCTAAGACTTTTGATTTGGTGATAGCTATTCTATATGCAGTTGTCTCTGTTGTGTCATTTTAGGTTTCCGTGAACTAAATCGCGGCGAGCACTCAATCATTCTTCAGTTGCCCCTACTCCCTACTTAGATCATTGCTGAGGATAGTTAAGCGTCAAATGTACTGTATGCAAGATATGTTGTTGTTCTTAGGACATCATTGCCTACTTCAATAATGAGCTACTTTCTTTTGTTCTCATTTCCATTTGGTTAAGTTGTT
Source organism: Nicotiana tomentosiformis (assembly GCF_000390325.3). Lineage (NCBI taxonomy): Eukaryota > Viridiplantae > Streptophyta > Magnoliopsida > Solanales > Solanaceae > Nicotiana > Nicotiana tomentosiformis. Next base: position 63,229,216 of record NC_090821.1, on the reverse strand, counting down.
TGTACGCATGAGTTCTTAAGGTGGGATGAAATGCTCTCTCAGACCATTTTTTATGGACTCCAACTGAATGTTACCATGCTTGCTGTAAAAATCTCTTATAACTCATCAATTTTGAACTTTTATAGATTTTTGAGACGATAAAAGAAAGAAAGAAAAATGGTTGGCAATGAAAGCATAGCTGTTCCACTTGATAGATAGTCGTCATAGTAGCATAGACATTCTCAAGTAGTCATACTAATGGATATCGAGATGATATCTCTCTTTTTTCATTACCAGCAAATATAACAGAGGGAAATTGGTGAAAACATCTTGTATAACAGATTTTGGGTAAGATTACAAGGGAGTAGAGTCTACCTCTACTGTTAGACTACAGTTTTCGTGGTTCTTGGAAGCAAAAGCCACTACTTTTTCTAAACCAAACTTTTTAAGGGGCTAAGGAATGAGAAGCCCCTTGCTTAATACAGCATCAACAGAGGCTGCTGAGACTTTAACTCGTCTCAAATAGTTTATGCTTTCGATTAAAGCGATCAACAGGATAAAGTTCATCACTTACTCAAATACTATCGCTGCTTGAGGAATGAAGTATTCCCAAATTTGAGTTGAAACTATCAACTATATATAATCAAGAACATATGAAATTTAGGCAACAAAAGCTGTTAAATCAAATGATCAATCAACAAAAGTCACATATTACATTAGATAGTAGTAACTTTAGTTTCAAGTGTCAACTGGGACTTTAGACGGAAGTTTATCCAATTAACACTTCACAACAACCTGAAATACTCGCAATTACAATTACAACATAGTCGAAAGACAAAAGGTAAAGAAACAATAAGATAATTATCCAACTGTAGATTGGAGAATTGCTTAGCTGCTGCCATCGCCAAAGAGATATCCCAAAGAAGATCCACCTCCAGGAGCAGCATGGACTTTGGTAGATGGTCGGTCCTGCATCAAGGTAATAGTCCCAGTTAAAACTAGACACGTTTATCTAGAACTCAATGCATTGATATGATTATATAAGACTAAAGTTAACAAGATCTACTCCGCTATAAGATACAAAAATTATTTCATCAACATAGAGGTTAAATCTGGAGATGAATGCTAGGGATCGATTAATTAGCTGAATTGCATAGGGTTTCAACCGAAATATCCTTCGTAAGTTATTTTAGCAAATCCTTCTCAAATATAACAGTTAGTGGTGGACAACTACCCGACATTGATTGCAATGGCTACCAGTGACAGATGCGAACAGCACAGCACACTAATATCCGAATCAGTAAGTCAAGCAAAAGTCATCTCTTAAAGCGCAAGGCAGAGATGGTAGAAGTATGAAAACCACAAGATCACCCTCATGGTCGGAAACCATGTCATGTTCCAAGACATCCCTAGATGTTTTTTATAACTAAATCACTGTATTGTATGATGTAACTTTCGCATCAGAGACTTTACTCTGGTTTTCAGCAACCAATAAATGTTACATAACCTAAAAAATTGAAGGATCATTTATGTTGGGCAGCAAATGGATGGTAGGAAAAATTGAATGGATCTAATAAATCGATGTATCACTTCTGAATCACGAGACAATAAACTAAATCCAGTCCAATCCATTGTTTGTGATAATCAGTGAAAGCTAATCTATTTGCAAATTTACTTCAGGTTCTTTTTACTTCAATATTTTTGATATATATGACATCAAGAAGATGCCTGATAACATTGATCTGATCGATCAAGATATTTCTCCAGCAAAGCATGAAAATGAACCAGATAAGCATTTCAAAAGACATCATCCTAATTGACATGAAGGCAATACCGTGATAAAGTTGCCTGTGTTTTGACCATCTCTCCTGAAATGGTTAAATGAGTGGGTGCTCTGAATACCAGCAGGAATCTGCTTAGCAGCATCAACTGGAGCAGAAACAGCAGGCTTTGAAGCTGGCTCTTTATTTATTGCCTGTCCTTCACTTTGAACAGCTTGGGCACTTTCCGTGGTTGATTTTGGCGCTTCACCGCTCCCAAATAAGTATCCCAGTGAACTTTGCCCTCCTCCATAGCTGACTCCACGACCCATATCTCCAATTCTCTCTTGTTAAAGAGTTCCAGCAACAACCTGATTCAAGAAATAAGAGCAAAACTTTCAAATAAGTCAGTGAAGATGAAATGCACGAAGCTACAACAGAAAGCAAGAAGCAGGGCAGATAGTCAAACAACAGAAATGAGAAAAGCCATTACACTTTAAGCATTTGGAGACTGTCACACTTACTAGTCTGTTAATAATTCAGAAAAGAACCAAGAAAAATTAATAGAACTTGAAAAGTTTTGAAGTCTGCAATCTTCTTTTTTTTTTTTTTTTTTTTTTTTCCCAACTAGGGAAACGTGGAAAGTGACATCTACATTTCAACCACATATCAGAAGAAGAATACAGCTATTTGCCAACACAGGGCATCCTAAGCATGCAGTGAGAATGAAAAGAAACAACAAGAAACACAGATATCATCTTAGCCACAACTAGAAGAGTAATATTCGCAAGTCACTTGCCAATCATCTTTCCATCCTCTGAACTAAACCAAAATCATCATTATCTTTAAGGTCTAGAACAAATAAAAGAGCTCTCTTGCCTCTTAAGACAATTTCAGACTTGTACATTCCACTATAATATGGAGGAAAGGACCTTTCCACTCTCCCTTCTTTATCGCGTTCCTTTTTAGTTGATTGAGTTCTCCCTAGGCACCACATTTTCTCTTTTTCCTTTATGATCTCGGTCGCCTGGTTGTTCTGACCTCGGGGATGTGGTTGATGATCGGTAAAAGTGGCTGGAAACTGTTGTCTTCTCTTTCTTCCGCTTTTACCTCCAATGGCTAGAGGTGAATGGAGAAACTTGTCGATTCTCCAAGGCTCCATATTTTCTTACCACATTCCCAATTAAAAACGAACGAGGAGCCCCTAATGCCGACCAAACTAGTCATTACTCCTCAAATCTTTGCCCCGCTAATTCATCAACACCAGCCTAAGTTCTCTTCCATCAACAACGACAACAAATCCAGTGTAATCCCACATGTGGGGTCCGGAAAAAGTTAATCTTCCACTCAAACACACACACCCTGACCTGAAGTCCTAAGATTCCCAAATTTCTAGTCAAAACCTATAGCATACCCATTACTCACACTCTCCCTTTCTGAATCAATAATCTTTTACTTGAACAAAAAATCTGAATCAAGCCTTAATCATCCAAGAATTAACACCCAATATTGCTACTTTAACAAACAGCTGGTTCTCAAAGGATTAAACATAACTGAATTGCTTTTTGAAGTGAAACCCAAAATCTCATAATAATGACAAACAACCAAACAACAAATTAACAAGAACGTAAACCCAAACTCAACTTCATCCCAAAAATCAAACTTTCAGCAAAAAGATCACAACTTTGAAGAAAAATTATATACACACACAGATACACACAAATAGAGACAAAATCATATGCATATACATAAATCTGAATGATTTTAAGCAGAACATAGAGATCTGGGATTTAGAAATTCAGGGTTACCTTTGATTCTTTCAGATCAGATCAGTGTTTTTGGGACTGTAGAAGAGAGACCCTTTAATGAAAGTAGACAAGTAGTGGAGTGAATGTACTTTTGCCTTTTTGTTTTTTTGTTTTTTGTTTTTTGGTATAACCAATTGATAATTATGGCCAAATAGGTGCACGACTTTTAAACTTGTATCCAGTTTTTATTTTGATATCTTAACTTAGCTCTTTTTTTATTGAACACTTTAACTGTACTTTGGACTATACCATTTAAACACAATGCATGACCGGGCTGTAAAAACTTAAGCGCGTATTTTTAAACGCTTCCCATGTGAAATAACATACCAATAATAGTCTGACATGTGTTTATTTATCCAGGTCGGATAAAAAATCTCGTTTTTACCTTACCCACATACCTCGCCTCACTTAATTGATCTTCCACCTAAAATCCCCTTTCTTTAGCCTAATAAACCCTAATAAACTATATTGAGACCGATTCCCGGTGGAATCTTCATCGATTTTGAGTTAGATTCAATTGTCCGTCAACTATTTGGCCATTATATTACTAATACGGGTAATAGTTTGCTTCGTTTGACCGTGGTAGTGAGTGGAGTTGGTCGTAACTGGAGTTGGTCGTGACTGGAGTTGGTCGTGACTGAAGTTTCGAGGGTCTAAACATGTCTGCAGACGAATATATTCTTGTCGATTTTCACCATGGTGGACATATTATCAAAGATCCTGTCCCGAGATATGTAGGAGAGAGGGGTGAGGATGGTCACATGATAGACAAAGACCACTTTTCTCTTTTTGAGCTTCCGTCCTACACAAAGGATATGGGTTATGCTAAGGTAGAGGGTTTTTATTTAATTAATCCTAAATCTAATGACTTTGTCTTGATTGAAAATGATGAACAACTCTATAATATAGTTTGTCACCTTAATCATATTGATCATTTAGATTTGTATATTAAGCATGCAGTTAATGAGCCTATGTTGCTTGATGAGACTGTCCCATGTGGCCTTTTATGTGGGCCAGAAGTTGTTGAACCAAGTGAAAATACATTAAATAAAGAGGTTAGGGCAATATCTACTGTTCCAGAGGATATAAATGTCCAAGAAAGTGTTGCAGATAACACATCTGTGCCTGAGAAAAATCTAGCTGATGTTGGGGTTGCATGTGAGAATTTACAAGGGACTGAAGAAACAACAAACATAGATGCTAGTTTGGCATCAGATCTGTCAAGTAGTGAGTCTGAATTAGATAACATTCCTGATGAAGATGATAGTGATGTGAATGAAGAGCTCACTTCATTAAGGCATGAAAGAAGAAAGAAGAAAAAACAGAAGAAACAAAGAAAGAAACCTACTCCAACTGAAGAGATTATTCTGGGAGAAGCTGGAATAGATAAAGGCTTTGAGGATATTGGCAGACCATCTAAGGAAGACAAGTTTGCTGGAAAATTAGGAGGGGATGAAGACTATTACACCAGTTCTGATATTGGAAGTGATGATAGCACATATGAGTTAGATGTTTTAGCTGAAAAGGGTATTGACTTACCTCCTAGAAGGAGAAGTAAAAAGGTAAGGTTTGACCCTGACTGTTACCTTACTATTTTTGAGCTTGGTATAGTATTTGAAAATGCTGTAGAGTTTAGAAAAGCAGTAGCCTCATATGCTGTGGAGAACAAAGTGCAACTAACAATTAGGCCTAATAAAAATGATAGGGTTAGAGTTAAGTGTAAATGAGCCAAGTGTAACTAGGAATTGTATGCAGGCAATTATGGAGATTCGTGTGACTTTACTGTGAAGAAGTACCATCCAGATCATAAGTGCAACACCAAAAATAAGAACAAATTATGTACTTCTAAGTACATTGCCAATAAGTATAAAGATAGAATTATTTTCCAGCCAAATATTAAGTTGTGGGGGATTTATGATTTGGTCAGGGATAAGTTAGGTTTGTATGTTGGAAGGACTGTTTGTTACAGGGCTAAGTGTAGGGTGATAAGTCAATTCATGGGTGACTGGAGGATGGAATTTAACAGACTTGCTGATTATGCTGATATTATTAAGCAAACAAATCCTGGGAGTTCATGCTGGATCAGAACAGATAGTGAGACTATTCCTGGCAAGAATCTGTTTGTCTATTTCTATCTATGTTTAGATGCTTTGAAAAGAGGATGGTTAGAAGGATGCAGAAGGATTATAGGATTTGATGGTTGTTTTCTAAAGGGAATCTGCAAGGGTGAGTTACTTGTTGCAGTTGGTAGAAATGGGAACAATCAAATGTTCCCTATTGCATGGACTGTAGTTGATCAAGAGACAAAACACTCCTGGAGCTGGTTCATCACATATTTGATTGCAGATTTACAGTTGGGAGATGGTGTTGGTTTAACTGTTATGTCAGATATGCAAAAGGTAAAGTTACAATCAACTTTTAATTTTAATTTTTCCTGCTTTATATATACTGTCCACTAACAGTTATTACTATTTTTTGTAGGGACTAGTACCAACTATAAAGGAATTACTACCAATGGTAGAATACAGAATGTGTGATAGACACATTTGGTCTAACTGGTCCAAGAACTAGAGAGGTGAAGAAAGGAGGAAACAATTATGGAGATGTGCCAAAGCATCTTATGAAGTAAAATTCAAGGAAGAACTGGAAGCAATGAATAAGCTTGGTTATAAGATATGTGAAGACTTGTTGAAGTATGATAAAGAGTATTGGTGTAGGGGATACTTTAGAGAAGATTCAAAGTGTGATGTCATTGAGAATAACATATGTGAAACATTCAATTCTTGGATAGTAGGTCCTAGGCACAAGTCTGTTATAACTTTGTTGGAAGAAATTAGACATAAAATCATGAATAAGACCATTGAAATGAGGAAGTTTGCTGAGACTTGGGTTACTGACATTACACCAATGGCTAGGATGATACTGGAAGAGAACAAAGCCCTTTCTAGGAGGTGTAAGGTTATGTGGAATGCAAAACATGGGTTTAAAGTTGATGAAGGTGTGTACAGATTCATTGTTGATTTTAGGACCATGACATGTACTTGTAGATCATGGATGTTGAAGGGCATTCCATGTCAACATGCAGTATGTGCATTCTATAATAGAGAAATGGACCCAGATGATTATGTTGCCCACTGGTATATGAAGGAAACTTTCCTTAAAGCTTACCATCATTTCATTCAACCAATTCCCAACATGAAGATGTGGTCGGATTCAACAAATCCATCTATAGAGCCTCCAGAACCTAAACCTATGCCAGGTAGACCAAAGAGATGTAGGAGAAAAGCCAAGGATGAACCAAAAAAAAAGCATGGTAAACTATCAAAGAAAGGGGTAAAGATGACTTGTTCAAACTGCCAACAAATAGGACACAACAAATCTGGATGCAGGAAAGGGGTAAGTTCTGATTTTTGTAATTCTGTCTTTTATATTCTTTTTTTTCAATTTTAATATTCTTTTCTTTTACTTTTGTTAGCATGTTCCAAGAAGTGCTACTCAACAAAGTCAAAATATGCCACCACCTCCACCAAGATCATCTCAGGAAATACCACCTCAACAAAGCAATCCATTCTCTATATGTGAGGATACAAGTGTTGTCAAAAGACAAAGAAACAACCAATCAACTGGGCTTGGTAGAGAAAGAGGAAGAGGAAGAGGCCATAGACTAGGTAGTGGAAAAGGAAGAGGAACTACACTAGGAGGAGGCTCGGCTAATGCATCAGCCATTGGATATAAAAGGCCAAGGCATACTGGTTTTGGGATTTTCACTAACACTATGACTGGAACTAATATCCTGAATTTAATGGTGTATAGTTTATTATAATGCAGTTTTGTTGGCTGAAATTGTTCTATTTTTTTACTAATTCATTATATTTTATAGCCTGGTATATCATCTGAGAGAGTCATATCAGCTGGGACATTCAAGGATACATCTGCAACTAACATAGACATTGGATTTAAGCCCTCCGGATTGAAGTTTAAAGGAAGAAATGCAGTGACAATGTCACAACTTCAGCAAATGAGTGCAACAAGGAAAAAAAGTTCTTCAAGTCAAACAAGTTCAGTTGCATCTACACTGTGAAGCATACCAATTTTTATTTATGTTATCTAAGATGTCACTACCAGTTTTTTGTTTGGGCAGTTATGCTCTATTAGAGTTTACTAGTTTGGGCAGTTATATGTTTGAGAATTTTTTTATAATTTGTAGACCAAAACAATGCTCTATTTTTGAGCTTGGATGTAACGTAAGTCCATCACATTATGCAATGAAATGTTTAGGCAGTTATATTTTCAATTCATGAATATGAATTTGCATTTCATTCATAACATATTATGAAAGTGCAGCTGAACGTAAATTTGCATTAAAAATTGGTCATTTCCATTTCATTCATAACACGATAGTGTACATTAACAAAAGGCCAAATTTCTAGTACCTACTTCCAACATACTACATTTTTCTTGAACTAGTAGTAGCAACTACAATACTATTAGCACCAGCATATTATAAAAATACTACATTGTTCTTCAAAGTTCAAACCACCAGCATCACCAAAGCCAAATTCATAGAAACAACACCACCACCACAACAAATAACCACTTCAACCGCGCAACTGTTTTCTCAGTTCTTTCGACTCTCTTCAACAGACCTCGTATAACCCTCTTAGCTTGGTCAGGCATTTCATCATCATGCCATATGAAATATTTGCAGCCACCTCGACCCTACAAAATTCAAAAAGAAATGCGGCCAAAAAAAATTAAAAACAGATTTCTTTATTAAGAAATTCAAGGGTCTAGAAAAAATAATACGATCGACTTACCAATTTACAACCATAAAATCGGTGACCTGGGTTTGCATATGACCATGATATAGTCAATGGTGCATTAAATCCACAGTGGCAAATTTTCATTCCATTGCGAGAAGTTGTTGATTTTTGTGACATGAAACTGATAAATGAGAAAGATGAGGAAGAAATCAGATCAAGATTCAAGCTTGGAAACCTAAGCTTCAGTACAAGGGGAAAATGACGAATTTGCAAAGGAAGAAGACGAAAGAGGAATTAGGGCATTCTTGAGAGAAAAAATGGAAAAATCGGGTGTTTTAAAGTGGGTCTAACAGGTGGATTTTATTTTTACCGTTGGAATATCCACACAAGCAAATATTAATAACATTCACGCGCTTATCATGTGTAAAGATAATGCTCCTTTGGCCGGATATGCGTTGTGTTTAAATGGTATACACCAAAATAGAATTAAAGTGTTCAATAGGAAAAGCGCTAAATTAAGGTGTCAAAATGGAAACTAGAGCCAAGTTTAAGGGGTCATCTATATATTTGCCCTTATATTTACTAGTGCAATTAATTCAAATTCAAGCAACATAGGTATGTTAAAAAGAAGGCCAAATACCTAGGTTGTCCTTTAAAGTTGGCTCCATTTTTTATTTTGATACATCAACTAAGCTTAATACATATTGAACACTTCAACTTCAATAAAAGTGTACCGATTAAATACAAATTTAATAATTCTACATTGTGTTTGGAGCGTGAATATCACTTGCTATCTACTTGGCAAACAACACTAATGAGAAAATGACATGTCAGCAAGACAAAAAAAATCAAATTTTAAGAGAGAGAAAAAGAAAAGAAAAAAGCCCTCCACAACCCCTTCGCTGCACCCCCTTACCTACCATCGTCCCCAACTCCTCACCGGCCTAATTCCCTAGCTACTGCAGTTCCTCGCCGAACCCCTTCCTCGTCTTCTCCAAATAACAAGTAGAGCCACACACAATCACTAATCTGAGCAAACAACAACCAATTGAAATAAACATATTCGTAAATTCGAACATAAATCAGCGATTAAATTCAAAAAATATGTATGAATTCAAAGAAGCCAAGTCGTCTTTCTCGCAATGAAGGCTCCAAAAAATTTGAACCAAAACCCTATTTGAACCAGCTTAAAATAAACTCAAACATTAGATTCAGATTTTCAAAAATGTTTCCAACACGAATCTATAACACCCAATTGATTTTCTACTCAAAGTTTTCAGATCCTTTTTTTAATTCAAGCTCGAGGTCAAATTTTCTTCTCAAATTAATTCTCATGCAACAAACGATTTCAGCCAACAAATTCTAACTCAAATGAAATTAGAACTCTAAATTTATTCCCTAAATCTCAAAATCGAGATAGACAGTAATAGTTTATGGTTGACCCCACAAAGTTAGAGTTCAAAACTATGATTAAACTTAGATTAGAATATTACTACAGTGGAGTAAGATTCTCAACAATGGAGAGGCTTTTGAGTTTATGTGGTTTGACAGTGATGGACTGGTAGGGATAAAATTTGGTGTCAAAGGTCGTGGCTATGGTGGAGTCGTGCTAGAGATGATGGTGGCAAAAAAATAAGATTAAGGAGAGAAGAGAAAGAATTAAATTTAAGGAGTATTTCGTTTGCTTTTTCTTTCCACGCTCTCAAAAGAGCGTGTAAATACAGACACTATGTCATGTCAACATATGCGCTCAATAAGTACATTTTTATTAAAGTTAACGTGTTCAATGGGTATTGAGCTTAGTTAAAGTATCAAAATAGAAACTTGGGCCAACTTTAAGGGGTCACTTAGGAATTCCTCCATTCTTATGATTCAAACCCGATACTATTATCAAGAATTGAATAATCTCATACAGTCAAACCTCTCTATAGCAGCATCCCTATATAACAACACTTCACTATAAAAGCCAAGTTTTTTCCGGAACCAATTTTCATGTTATGTTATAATATATGTTCTCTATAACAACACTTCTCTGTAACATCCAAAAATATTCGAAACAAACGAGACTGTTATAGAAAGGTTTGACTATATATCTTATCATATCCCTAGAGTTTGATTGCTTACTACTCTCATAAAATTAAATTTTGATCTTATTTTAAAATGCTTTTTTCTCATATTTTTTGTCCAGTGCATATTTAGAAACTAATAAAGTGAAGATATATATTTTTAAAATATAATTAAAATATATATATATTTAAAATATAATAATAATTATTTTGATTTTTTGAATAATATTTGGGTTGAATAAAAATGATAAAAAGAAGTGATTCAGAATGACATGATTGATTTTTTGGAAAATGAGGATGAAATGGGATTTTTAGATGATGGAGATGCTTCTCCTTTAAAAAAGTAAATAAAAGTGAGGCAAAAACAAATAGTATAAGAAAAGAAAGAAAAGGAATGAGCATCTTTGCTTTACTATATTATATATATATATATATATATATATATATATATATATATATATATATATATATATATATATATATATATTTATTTATTTTTTTTTTAAAATCAAGACAAAATAGCTGGACTCAAAATTGGTTGTAGGAATGTGTTCTTAACGTGGAAAAAGAAGAGCACCGACTTTAGTGAGATAAATGGGATTCTTTAATTACATAATGATTAAACCGAAAAATAACATAGAAAAAGAAGAGGAACTACATGAATTAGAGAAATTTTTTAAAATGTTGGTTATATATATATTACTAATACTAGCAACTTATTGTTTTCCGTAAGGAAAACAAACCAATAGTTTACTAACGACTTTACTTTTGTTTTTTCACTTTTTTTTTTGGTCGAATCAAAATATATTGTTGTCTTGGATTAGAAATTTGAAACGTTTCTGTAAGATTTGAATTTGTAAGAAAATAATTTTCAAAATGCATGTTGATATGATAATAAAACCTACTTGTTATTGATTTTAAAAAAAAATGTTATCTCATTCAAATGTTAATAGAAAGTTAGGAATTTCTTAAAAAATATGAGAAATTAAATTAGACTATGGGAAGCAAAAGAGGAACAACATAAGTAAGGGGAAACAATCATTTATAAGCCATTAAAGTAAATGAAAAAAAGAGAGGATCTAGCTAATATACTAGACAAATGTCGATTTTTTTGTTATCTTAGTATCAAATAATAATAAATAAAAAAGCAAAGTAATGATAAAGAAGAATAAGTATCTAAATAACGTAAACAAATAATTCATTTACTGGTATTTAGACAGCAAGGATACTTTAAAAAAACAGCAAAATCTTCGATTAATAACAGGAATGAAGTTGTAAACAAATGCAAATTAGGGAATTTTCTATATTTGAATTGATAAATAAAGAAGGGAAATAGATAATATCAACATAACTAAGTGGATTTAGTTGACCAATAGTCAGATTTGGAAAATAGTACAATACCTAAGTAAGGAAGGAAAAAATAATTCACACCACTAAAATGGAATATTCCAAAAAGATCGATGCTAATTTTCTATCTAAGATTTTTTTTTATTGCAATTATTTTCCTTCTTCTAGCACTTTCATATCAGGCAAACAGAATAAATTTGTATACAGGTGAAATCGAACCCGCGGGACGCCTCGGTTTTGGATGAAGTAAACGGAGCAAGAGACGTGATTGCAAGGAATCGGAATCGAGGCAAGGAGCACTCGAGTCGGGGTCCGGGCAAAACGCCTGTCCTCGGAAGCATCGGGGCCACGACCCCAGGTTCGATTCGAATCCTAGAAACCTCAGAGAGCATTACCAGATAATCAAGCACGACCAATAAAGGGCCGTGATATCCATGACCTGCCGGATGTCACGACGTGAATTTCGGCACGTATCGGCGAAAAATCGGTGATTAGTCAAACGAAATATTTTTATCTTTTTATGGAATTGTACTTGGGGTAAAACTCCCCTACTATATAAAATGAGGGGTTTGATTATTTATTAGGAATATTGTAACATGCATATCAAGGCAATATACTCTTATTTTCTCTGTTATTCAAAGTTCTTACTTTTGTTCATCCGTTCATTATTAACGTGAGCCCGAGATCGAAGGGAGGCATTCCATTAAAGCTGTTACTAAGTCCGGGATCACTTCCCTTAATTGGTTTGTCAATTTATTATGTCCTTTATCTGTTTAATCTAACGCGATTCATCATTTGTATTGAATTAATCCGCGTATCCTAAAAATCACTTATAAATTTAATTGTTATCTATTTTTAAGGGTTAAACAGTTTGGCGCCCATAGTGGGGCTAAGGATAATAGTGACAATTTGATACAAATTTCCATAGCACATTCTATTTTACACTTGTTCTTTGAGTTTTTAATTTCATGTCAAAATTAAAGATGTCGAACTCTCAATCTGCCCATTTGAACGTGGATGTTGAGTCAAACCACCATGGCGAGAATACCAATGTGGTACCCAGCAACAAGGTGCCCCCTGTTGACCCCAAAGAAGTCTCAGTCGCTCATCCGACCAACTCACACGTGGCTATCAAAGCAAACTTACCTATTGACCCCGAAAACAACATTCGTGGGGGAGCCCGGTCGATATCCCGGAGTACACACAATGGCGAAGGTGATGGGATCAATTTGCACGTGATTTTCGAAATGTTACAGGCTCAGCAGGCAGCGATAGCCCAGTTGCAGAACCAAAGCTGCACCCCCAGCACGGTTGAGCCCGAATCATCCCGGAAAAATGCTCGCATAAATGAACCGGCCACAGAAAGGCCGGGTGAAGCAGAACTCGAGACCAACCCCAAGATAATAAAGATGCTTGAGGAGCTGACAAAACGGGTGGAGTCGGGAGAAAAGAAAATCGAAGCCAACGACAAAAAAGTGGAGACCTATAACTCCAGGGTCAATCAAATCCCAGGAGCACTACTGATACTGAAGGGCCTGGATTCCTAGAAATTTGTCCAAAAGCTTTTCCCTCCGAGCGCAGCTCCGAAGTCCATCCCAAAGAAGTTCTGTATGCCCGAAATTTCGAAGTATAATGGGATAAATGATTTAAACGAACATGTGAACTCCTACACATGTGCCATCAAGGGGAACGACTTGGAAGATGATGAAATCGAGTCCGTTCTGCTGAAAAAGTTCGGAGAGACCTTGTCAAAAGGAGCTATGATATGGTATCACAACTTACCCCCTAATTCTATTGACTCGTTTGTTGTGCTTGCATATGCCTTTGTAAAAGCGCACACCATGGTCGTAAAGACCAGGGAGTCAAACTTTTTCAACGTAAAGCAAAGAGAAAACGAGATGCTCAGGGAATTCGTATCGAGGTTTCAGATGGAACGGATGAATTTGCCTCCGGTTGTAGACGATTGGGCCGTTCAGGCCTTCACCGAAGGACTCAATCCCCATAGCTCATTGGCTTCACAACAATTGAAGCAAAATTTGATAGAATACCCGTCAGTTACTTGGGCCGACGTCGATAACATGTGTAATGACCTGGTTAGTCGTTTCGAGAGTTATAGCCCCGATCCCCTATTAACTGCTTCTCCCATACATTTTTATGCTATTATGACTTGCCGGGAGGGTTCGTGTTAGTTTTGGAGTATTTTGGGACACTTAGTCCCTAAATGGAGGTTTAAGCCTTAGGATTTGGACCACAATCGGAACTGTGTGAAGACGACTCCGGAATGGAGTTCTTTCGGTTCCGTTAGGTGATTTCGGACTTAGGGGCGTGTCCAAATAGTGTTGTGGAGGTCTGTAGCTCATTCAAGCTTGAAATGGCGAAAGTCGAAGTTTTGGAGATTTTGACCGGTAGTGAAATTTTTGATATCGGGGTTGGATTCCAATTCCGGAAGTTAGAGTAGGTCCGTAAGGTTGATTATGACTTGTGTGCAAAATTTGGGGTCAATCGGACGTGGTTTGATAGGTTTCGGCATCAGTTGTCAAATTTGGAAGTTTCAAGTTCTTTAAGTTTGAATCGGAGGATGATACGTGATTTTAGTATTGTTTGATGTGGTTTGAGGGCTCGACTAAGTTCGTATGATATTTTAGAACTTGTTGTTGTGTTTGGCTGAGGTCCCGGGGGCCTCAGGTTAATTTCGGATGGTTAACAGACCTTTTGAACTTAAGAAAAGATAGTAGATTTCTGGTGTTTTTGTTGCAGACAATTCTTCATCACGTTTGCGAGAGAGGTCTCACGATCGCGTAGGGCATCTGGGAGGCCAGCTCAAGTTTGTTCTTTGCGTTCGCGCAAAGGAGCCCACGTTCGCGAAGGTATGGTCAGTGGAAGCATTGCGAACGCGAAGAGTGGAACGCGTTCGCGTAGAGGAAGTGAGGCAGCTGGGGACCCCAGTCATTTGGTCTACGCATTCGTGTAGTGGGTATCACATTCCCGAAGGACCAGTAAGTGAAAGGTACGCGTTCACGAGAGGTCCGTAGTGAAATTAGGCTTGAAGTGGCTAAAATAGGAATTTAAGTTTGGAAGTTTGACTGGGGAGTTGACTTTTTGATATCGGGGTCAGAATCCAGTTCCAAAAATTTTTATAGCTCTGTTATGTCATTTATGACTTGTGTGCAAAATGTGAGGTCAATCGGACTTGATTTGATAGGTTTCGACATCGAATGTAGAAGTTGGAAATTCTAAGTTTCATTAAGCTTGAATTGGAGCATGATTCGCGACTTTAGCATTGTTTTATGTGATTTGAGATTTTAAATAAGTTTGTATGATATTTTAGGACTTGTTGGTATATTTGGTTGAGGTCCCGTGGGCCTCGGGTGATTTTCATATGGTTAACGGATCAAAAAATTAGACTTAAAAAGCTGCTGCAATTTTCCTCTTCTGCTGGATATTCCGGGCTGTGATCGAGCCCAGATATCGAGCCCAGGGTCGACGGCCAGGGTCAAAGCCAGAGACGAGACTCAGGATCGATGCCATGACCAAGGCCATGATCGAAGGCCCAGCCTCGATGCCATGATCGAAGGCCCAACCTCGAAGCCATGATCGAACCATGATCGAAGGCCCAGGCTCGAGGCCATGATCGAAGGACCAGGCTCGATGCCATAATCGAGGCCATGACCGAGGTCCAGGATCGAGCCTGTGATCGAAGCCACGATCGAGGCCTAG
This sequence comes from Nicotiana tomentosiformis, assembly GCF_000390325.3. Taxonomy (NCBI): domain Eukaryota; kingdom Viridiplantae; phylum Streptophyta; class Magnoliopsida; order Solanales; family Solanaceae; genus Nicotiana; species Nicotiana tomentosiformis. Next base: position 63,213,776 of record NC_090821.1, on the reverse strand, counting down.
GCTCGAGGGCCATGATCGAAACCACGATCGAGGCCCAGTTCCGAAGGCTGCCTCGACAGATTTATAAAAGAGGGCATTCGTCACATTCGCCATTTTTAACAAACTGGAGCTTGAGCAGAGGCGATTTTTAATAGATTTTCAAGGAAAGACATTGGGATAAGTGATTCTAACTCGGATTTGGTCTATATACACAAATATATCATTATTTTTACCATTTAATTAATGTTTTGAGATTGAAATTTGGAAAAATTTTAGAAATCTCATAGAAACAAATTTTTTAGATTTCGGAGTCGGATTTGAGTAAAACTGGTATGGTTGGACTCATAATTAAATGGGTTATCAGATTTTGTAAGTTTCACTGGATTTCGAGATATGGGCCCCATGGAAAATTTTTGAGTTAATTTCAGATTTTATTGAAAAATATAGTATTTTCTTATGAAATTGATTCCTTTAATTTTTGTTGACTGTATCGAATTAATTATGACAAGATTCGAGTCGATCGAAGTCAGAAAATTGAGGAAAAGACATATTACTTGATTAAATTGGAGCAAGTTGAGGTAAGTTACTTGTCTAACCTTGTGTGTGGAAAGTTTTCCTAGAATTGGTATTAATTATAATGTGATAAAAGTCATGTACACAAGGTGACGAGTGTATACACGGGTTAAATGTGAAGGATTATGTTTTTAAATTGTGTAGATCATTATTGCATATTAATTAAATTATTAAATATTGTTATGTTCTCCATCATTGATTTGATTTATATACTTTAAATTTGTTTGGCCTTTTTTCTGCTAATTGTTTTACCTGTTTAGTTGAAACTTGGTTTCTTTTATTCTGTGCATTATTTGAAGGTTGATTTTCTTTAAAATAAATATTATTAATATGAAGTATTTGATATTTTAAATTTGGTATTGAAGCAACGTATTAAAGATTTTGAAATATTATTTTGCTGAATTATTTATTTCTGAATATTTTTGTAAGATTTTCGTACTCATTGTGATGGAACCGTGAGCTCTTTATTGTGAAAAAATATTATTGATGATTTATTTTGGCATGAGCCGTGAGCTCTTTATTGTGAAAAATATTATTGTGAAATTATTTTGAAAAGTTAAATTATTTGAGCACTTGGGGTGCAAGTTGTGATATGTTGTGATATTGATACGCATGCGGTGGTATAAGGTCTGGGTATTGAAACGCATGCGATGAGATAAGGGTGGCTGGATACGCGTGGCTAGTAAGGGAACTACTAGAAGTCATGCGGTGTGATAAGGATGGCTAAAACGCGGGATGCTATTTCGAAAAAAATATTTTCTTTAAAATAAATTGTGAAGGCTCCCGCAGTGAGATAAGGAAATGAGATATTGTGAATTTATTTATGATTTCGGACTACGAGGCGGTACCTCGGGAGTGCCCCTTGTTGATGTTGATTTATGGCGGTAGTTGCCTATGATTTTGTTGTGATTTTTCTTGAAGTTGAAAAGAAATTTTGTTTTGTTCCACGAGGTATTATTTACCATTATTTGTGTAATTAAATGGTGACCTACTACTTGATTCATTTCCATTTTGAATTTATTTTATTTTATTGTAAAATATTTTACCATGTCATTTATTATTATTTTTCAGTAGGGCCTGACCTGACCTCGTCACTACTCTACCGAGGTTAAGCTTGGCACTTACTGGGTACCGCTGTGGTGTACTCATACTACGCTTTTGCACATCTTTTTGTGGAGATCCAGGTATTTCTTACCAGCCCAGACATCAGTAAGTACCTATGTACGGAGATTTCGAGGTATATCTGCCAGCGCCTGCAGACTCCGGAGTCCCTTTCTATTCTTGTTATATTGTTTTCTTATTTTTTTAGACTCTGTTATATAGAGACATTGAGGATAAATTCTTAAAAGTTTGTGACTTATTTCTACCGGGTTTTGAGAGTTGTAATTATTTGAATTGTAGTTTATTTATTTCAGATATTTATGATCATTCCGCATTGATAAGCTTACCTAGTCTTAGAGACTAGGTGCCATCACGACCTCCTACGAAGAGAATTTGGGGTCGTGACAAGTGAAACGAATTGAGACAAGTAGTAAATAATTATGAAATCAGGGAGGGGATGGACAATTTAATACAAAAAATGCTAAATGGCAAATAGCAATTATGGAATGGAAGTCAAATAAGCATGTAGCAATTAAGGCATGAAACAATACATAATACGAAGCAATGAAGATAGGGGAAACAAGTAATGTAATGGTTAAGTCATGGAATAAAGTAATTAATGAAATACGAAAAAGGATGAAAACAACTAATTTGACGGCGTATATACACTCGTCACCTCGCATATACGCCACTACACATGTAATTCACATAGCACATAACTCAAGGGTTCATAATTCCCCCAAATCAAGGTTAGACCCAGAACTTACTTCACTCTACAATTAACTCAAAGTTCAACCACGGTCTTACCTTTCTAACAAGACTCCAAACTAACCAAATCTAGCAAATTATTAACCAAGCGATTCAAAATAAGCCTTAGAAATTACCCACGAACGAAAGAGCTTCAATTTAGATCATTATTGAAAAAGTCAACAAAGGTCAACCCCGGGCACGCTTGGTCAAAACCGAAATTCAGACCAAAACCCGAACATCCATTCACCCCGAGCCCGGTTATGTAATTAGTTTCGAAATTTGACCTTAATTCGATGTCTAAATCTCAAATTTATAAAAATCCCCAATTCTACCCAAATCCCTAATTTCTACAATGAAAAGTCCTAGATTTGATATTGAAAACTTATGAAATGTAATGGGTAATTGAAAAGAAGTAGTTTAAAGTCACTTACCAATGAATTTAGGAAGAAAATCTCTTGGGAAAATCGCCTCTAGGGTGTTTAGGGTTGAGAGTTTGAAAGAAATGAGTTAAATCCCGTTTTCCCCTCTTTTACCTAGTTGCAGTTATCGCAAAAGCGATCAACCCTTCGCAAATACGAAAAAGCCACTAAGCCTTTTGTCACCGCAAATGCGACCATTTTATTGTAAATGCGAACAGAAGCAGTCCGCAAATGTCAATAATACTTTGCAAATGCGAAGAAGCACCAAGTCAGTCAATGGTCGCAATTGCGACCAAAACCTTCGCAATTGCGAAGATACAATGTCTGCAAATGCGAAGAATTTTTCGCAAATGCGAATTCTCCCCAACCCAGCCCATTCACTCCCGAGCTCGGTTATATAATTAATTTCAAAATCTGACCTCTATTCGAGGTCTAAATCTCAAATTTATAAAAATTCACCTAAAAAGTCCTAGATTTGATGTTGAAAACTTATGAAATGTAATGGGTAATTGAAAAGAAGTAGTTTAAAGTCACTTACCAATAAATTTAGGAAGAAAATCTCTTGGGAAAATCGTCTCTAGGGTATTTAGGGTTGAGAGTTTGAAAGAAATGAGCTAAATCCTGTTTTTTCTCTTTTACCCAACTGCAGTTATCGCAATTGCGACACATAGTTCGCAATTGCAATGATCACAAAATCGATCAACCCTTCACAAATGCAAAAGAGCCATTGAGCATGTTGTCGTCACCAATGCAACTATTTTATTGCAAATGCGAACAAAAGCAGTCTGCAAATGCGAACAATACTTCACAAATGCGAAGAAGCACCAATTTAGTCAATGGTCGCAATTGCGACCAAAACATTCGCAATTGCGAAGATACAAAGTCTGCAAATGCAAAGAATTTTTCGCAAATGTGAACTCCCCCAAACCCAGTCCATGCTCACAAATGCGACTCATTGTTCGCAAAAGCGATGCTCGATTTTGCGATCCAGACCTCGCAAATGCAAGATCTGCAGGTGACACCAAAAGCAAAGAAGCACCAGCTATTTCTCTAAGTCAAAAACTACTCCGTAGCCTATCCAAAACTCACCCGAGCCCCTCGGGCTCCAAGCCAGATACCAAAACAAATGAAATTTTTAAAAAAAATTAAGAACTTTCAACTTTTCAACCGGACGTTCGAATCACGTCAAATCAACTCCGTTTTGCACCAAAATTTGTAGACAAGTCATAAATATTGTAATGAATTTATGCCAAGTCCCGGAACTGAGATTTGAACCTGATAACAACAAAGTCAAACTACGGTCAAACTTAAAAATTTTTTAAACCTTTAAACTTCCAGTTTTCTACAAATTATGTTAAATCAAGTTAGGGACTTCCGAATTCGATTCCGGGCATATGCCCAAGTCCCAAATCACGATACGGACCCACCGGAATCGTCAAAACACTGATCCCGGTTCGTTTGCTCAAGACGTTGACCGAACTTAACTCAAATAAGTTTTAAGGCATAATTTCATATTTTTATCAATTTTTCACATAAAAACCTTCCGAAAGAAGACACGGACTATGCGCACAAATCGAGAATGGCTAAACGGAGCTAATCGAGATTTCGAAACACAGAAATAAAGGTTAAAACTGAAAATGACCTATCGGGTCATAACACGTATTACGAGATATCTGAGTCTTTGCTTAGTCGTGAGTCCTAACTAGACAGATCAATATAGAAGAATGACTTCGGCAAAATAGGGCAAACCATTCAATCGGTTTTTTCGCCATATCGGAGAGAAGAAAATGTATTTCGAGACAACATCTGAGTCTTTGCTTAAATAAAGAAAATAAGTAATGCCCTTACTATTTAAAATTGCTTGATTTGAATTAAAATTGTACAACTCATTTAGGTCCCACTCAAGGTGCAGCCTGACATCTGTACTTTTCAGCAGAATCTACTTTCGATTCTGGGTTTTGATGACCGGTATTGGTGACGTCAGTAACCCTTTTTTTTTGGGGGTGGGGCAAAATAAAGTATTCTATGCATCAAACAGACTAATTATTATAATCAATACTTATTTTGATCTTTTTATTTGTTGTCTAAAATTTTGGCACGTCTAGTATAAAGAAAATATTTAATAATAATATCGGTTATAAAATGTATAATTATTACTTACCCTCAAAAGCGTAATTATTGACATCTGTCTTCTTGAAATACTCCCTCTGTTTTAATTTATTTAAACATTTTCAGAGTATGACGGTCAAATTGAATAATTTTTATGTGAATTCGGACATAAATTCTTTAAATTTTTTGAAATAAAAGTTATATATTTAGAAACTATATAAAAAGTATTACATAAGTCACAACAATGGACAATTCAAAATATGTAAAAACTATTTGCAAAAAACATGATTATAGAAAATCTTGTTTGACTCCCAAAATAATAAAATATTTATTCTTTTTGAAACGAACGGAATAGTAAAAGTGAAATTGAAAAAAAATAATTAATGACTTCAAGATCTTGAGAATGAAAAAATATTGAACAAATTTTAAGATAAAGTGATAGATAATTGCGACTGAATGGAAGAATAAACTAACACTACAAAAAAATTAGAATTAGTTATGAACTTCGTTGTTAATCTATCACTAAATCGCTCGTAACTAACAAAATTTCTTAATAATTTGTCTTTAATTCATTGCTAAATAGGATTAGCAATGAATCTTTCTATTTAACTACATAATTTGTCTGTCGCTAATTCCTATTTTTTAGTAGTGTAAGGTAAAATATCTACATCGAGGCGAATTTTGAGCTTAATTACGAGTTCACGTAAACTCAATAATTTTTGTTCATATTATATATATAAATTCACTAAATATCTATAAGCATTTTATTGTGAATTTAATTATTAATATCGCATTAACTTCAAATCGTTCTAAGAATCCATAAATTTCAAATCTTATATCCCATTATGATATACCGATTCATATGAATAGGCTTTTGCACACCCTTTAGAAAATATTTTAGCTTTAATCATAAGAATGCTTGTGTAAACTATCATTTATATTTTTTAAACATCTAACTTAATTAACACTATGTTAATTATAGCAGTAGGAGGTACACTTTAAAAAACATAATAAATAATTTCTTCTTTTCTTAAAAATGTCGAATATTTTGTAATTAATTTAGTTAATCAAGACAACTAATACTTGGAAATTGTAATTTAAGTTACAAAACATCTATATAAGTAACATATGTTATATTCTTATTTTACTTGATGCATGCAGAAAGACACATGTTGTTGTAAAGGACACATGTGGTTTTGACTAATTTATAATGATTATTTGTCTTCTTGAAATAGTAATAGTGAAATTGAAAAAAGTAATTAATGAGTTCTTGAAAATGAAAAATATTTTGAATAAATTTTATAATAGAGTGACAGATAAAAAGGACTGGAAGAAGTAATAAATAAAGTAATGTAAATACATACCCCGATCCATATTATTTTGTGTTTTAAAGCACACCCTCTAGAAAAATATTTAATAGTTTATATAATGCTTGTCTAAACTATCATTTATATTTCTTTTAAAAATCAAACTTAATTAATAGTACTTCATTAATTAGAACAAATATTTTAAAAACCGTAATAAGTAATTTTTTTCAATTTTAAAAAGTCAAGTATTTTGTAACAAATTTAGTACAAAACATATATATAAATAACACATGTTATACACTTATTAAATTAATACACGCAGAAAGACACATGTAATTGTAAAGAACACTTGTAATTTTATGTTTATCAGGACAACTGTGAACATCATTGCATAAAAGCAATTTCGAAATAATAAATTCAATTTGTTTGGATTGCAAGCTTATTAATGAAAACAATTAGCTAGATTGTTGACTCTTTTTTCTTTTCTTTTTTTAATTTCAAAATCATATCTGTTGATTTACCACTAAAGATTATGGCAATAAATTTTAAGGTTAGTTACAATTTTAGTCCTTAACTTTCCCAGCATTTATAGTTTTAACTTTCCTGTAACTCTTAGCAGCTTGTTTGGATGGTATCATATTGTATCTTATTGTTACTTTAAAAATAATATTTAGTTTGGTTGTTATTTCAATTTTATTTTATCGTATCATTAAATATGTTGTTACATAACGACGAAAAGTGTCACTTTATGTGACGACCGATTTTATGTGGTCGCGTCATTACTCATTCCTTAGTATTAAATAATCATTTTTTATTCTTTATCCTACCTTTTTATATAATAATTCTATCTCGTATCCTATTTTTTCTTTGTAATATTACAAGTTTATTCTTCATATTGGTGGTTCATAACATCATGAAACGATAACAAGCGATATAACCCCTTCAAATATTATGTACATCAAAACAATACAATACCATATAATACGATACAATATGATACATTACGAAATAATACGTAACAATCATCCAAACAAGCTTGCAACTCAATGCTTCTCATAATATGAAACTTTTTTCTCCTTACAAGTTATTAATTCTTTATATAGGTCTATATATTGAGCATTATAAACTTGTAGTCGCAGCAGAATTTTAGTTGCAGTCAAATAAAATTCACTTTTATTCAAAATCTCATTTATTACAATTTCTTTAAAGAAAAGTCGCATTTGTTTCACTCTATATTATGCATCACATCGTCAGAATTGACACTTATCGTGTTGCTAGGCTAACACTATATTTAGTTTCAGAATTAAATATCTGCTTCATGTGATTCTAGACCTTTTATTTATTTACCAAACCAAGCCTAAACCATTTTGGTAACTATTTAATAAAAAGAGCCTAAATGTTTTTCCAAACAAATCATACAATTCCTAGACTGATATAATCAATATGTGGAAAGAAAATTAAAGGAGAATACTAATTAAACTGAGCCACACCTATATTATATGGGGAAAAACAATTCTTCAAAGGAGAATACTAAACTGTGTACAACTTATTTAGGCTCGACTAAATTAGTGGGAAAAATAGGGATTATTGTCAAAGATTAAAGGCTTAAAACAACGGCACTTATATTTTATTTAAATAAAAAACATGAACCGAAAATTATTAGAATGTAATATTTTGTTGTACTATTGAATGTTTAAGACAAACAATACTATAAAAATTTAGACTAAAGGGAAATGGTCAAAGTTTAATAGTTTCTTGATTCTGAGTGATTCAAAAAAGCCAAAGCTAAGTCATATATTATATATTATACACGGATAAAGGTGATGAGATAATTCTCCTATTACTTAAGATTAGGAATTTATATTTTGTACTATCTAGAACAAGTATATATTGGAGGAGTCCATTAGATGCCAAAATTAATTGCATTTGCTAGCAAAACAAATGTATAAAATATGTATATTATATGTATATAATGCACATATATATAAAAAAAAAATATTTTGTCAGTTATTATTTATTAGAGTGACAAAAAATATATATTTATCAAACAATTCTTCTTCATTAAGTTTCATTCTTGAAGCTAGTCCAAGACTAATAAAAAATATATCAAAACGAGAATGTTTCTAATTGTTCATAGGCTCTCTCATCCACTCACAAGTGCACGGATAGTCATTTTCAAAGATGTTATTTAAAGATTAGTCATTATTTATTTTGTCTATCGATAGAAATTTTTCTCTTCAGCCGGAGGCGGAACCGGCTCCCCCTGATCAACTATCCTTGGAAGAGTAAGAAAGGAGAAGGGAACAAGAGTTTCTCGCCTCCTAAGAGTATAAGCGGAGTGTCACCCCAACAAACTAGATCCCCATGATCGCTTTTCTCCGCCCGCAATCCAATAAGTTGGCAGAGCCAATACAAGATTAGGGTCGCCCCCTTCATTCTATGCTGACCCCAGCCCAGGCTGGCTTCTTAGGAACCTGAAATTTTAAATTAAAAATCTTAACTTTAGGATAATCCATGACATTTTTATCCTGAAATTTTGAACTGAAAAACTAATATTCAGAACGCACTAGTTAATTCTTAAATAACCGCCCTTTAAAGTGACTACCTGGTATCATTTCTACATTTTTATGGGTACTCAATAACTTTTCAGAAGTAACACGGCATAAACCAACAATACAATAAACATTAGATGGTTTCAGGAATGTTATAGTCAGAAGCAACTACAAAATCTCAACTATTATGTTGAGAATATTGTTTTCTCGGATAGGAAGCATTTCCTTGCCAAATTCACTCTGGTCAAGACTTGCAGGCCTAATGGGACTTGGCGCAAAAATAATGGATTCATATAAAGCATAAACAAATGCTTTCTCTATAGTATATAACAACACAAGCTTTATCATCCCCAAGATGGATAACCTCATTTCTGTCCTCACCCAATTCATGGTCAAAAGACCTATGAGGCAACTTCTGTTCATAGCATCACAAAAATCAAGTATTGCACCAAACAATATCAGTTGTGGAAATGATACCATTTGATAACTGGTTTTCACAAATGTGTGCACTTTAATCAACTCCATATAATCACTAACAGAAGAAGCAACTTGAACTCTTTCAAGCAAATCATTTGTACTAGAAACCGAGACAAAATTGTTTCTAAATATCAAGAATGTCCTGCAAATAATATTACCAACTGTTTCACCGGTTACCTATTATCTCTCACTAGCATAAAAACTGGATAATTATATCCATCAAAACTTTATTAGACAGATAGAAAAAATTACCTACTGTTTTTTGCCTTCACTAATATTCAATCCTAGTTAGCAGGACTCTAGTTGAATTTTTCTCTCATCTCAGAAGTGTATCAAATAGCATCCTACCTTACCACTTGACTAGTAAGGGAAAAGCCATTTACTAAACTAAAAAAATAGAATAGATAGGCCTTTTTTGCTTGTTCGTCAAGCTTTCGAGCAGCTCTTTCAACTGCCGCCTAATCCCCCAACATGCTCAAGAACCGAGAGCCGTCCAAGGTTTGGACGACCGGAGGGAGCTTGCTTATAGAAAAATTTAGGCCGATCAAGGAAAAATTATACAGCGAGATTATTTGTCCCCTTTCCTCTTTATTATAGCAACGGAAGGTCTGAGCAAGATGATAGACAAGGCAAAATAGATGCATTGGATTGAAGGGTTCGAGATGAATAATAGTACAAGGAACTAATCTTATGGGGCATTCAGGACTAGTCTTGAAGTGAATAAATTAGAAGTAAGGAAATGACACGACTCTTTCTTGAACTATATCATAAACAAATCTTACCCTCCACACCAATCACGAGTTTTTCTCTATTTCTCTCGTATGTCGTAGCAAGATGATGGACAAGGCAAAATAGATGCAATGGGTTGAAGGGTTCAAGGTGAACAGTAGTACAGGGAACTCAATCTTCTGTTGGGCAGACAAGCTACAGATAGGGCAGCCCGGTGCACTAAGCTCCCGCTATGCGCGGGGTCCGGGAAAGGGCCAGACTACAAGTGTCTATTATACGAAGCCTTACCCTGCATTTCTACAAGAGACTATTTCCATGGTTTGAACCTGTGACCTCCTGGTCACATGGCAGCAACTTTATCAGTTACGCTAAGGTTCCCCTTCACAGACAAGATACAAATCATTATCTTAATCTGACTCTCCTCATTTTTGAATCTATATCAGGATTTTACATCAATATGTTGAAAATTGGAGTATGAAATATCATATCAATGTGGTGCCTGATTTTTGGAGGATCTGGCTAACATTATGTATTGTGACATTGGCTCCTTCCCAACAACTTATCTAAGCCTTCCTCTGGGAGCCAAACACTAAAACACAAGCAGTTGAAGTATGAAATAGGGTTATTGAGAAAGTGAAAAAAGGTTGGCAACATGGCTAATCAATACACAATCGCACAAAACAGATCAGGAAACACGTAAGATCTATAGAAGGAACATGCAAAACTGGGAGCTCGGGGGACTTTTGGACATGTCGGAAAGATTGAAAAACTTCACAATGAATGTCCGGTAGCCGCATTAGAGCCCGACTCCAGATTCGCACCGCGTAGCTTAGGTGGGGCAACTCTAGGGAAGCTACATACACAGTGAAGGCAGGTTTCAGCAAACTGTGTGCACAAAATGAGGCTATTGAGCTTTGGCCTTGGAAGTAAATATAGAAGACCAAACTACCTACAAAGATCACCTGTTTCAAATGGATAACTCTCAAAGGAGCTATTCTGACCCAAGACAATCTATGTACAAGAAATATTCACCTACTGAATAGATCCTATATGTGCCAGCTCAGCTCAGAATCAATTAACCACTTAATTTTTCAATGTAAAGTGGCTGCTGATTTGTGGCACATAATCCTATCAAATTTTGGTATCAGTTGGACAATACCTCAAAGTATAAAAGAAGCAGTTGAAAGCTGGAGCTTATGAAAAATTGACAGGACCGTCAAGAAAATCTGGCAGATGATCCCAGTATTTATATTCTAGAGTATGTGACCAGAGAGATGCCTACTGAATCTCTTTAGTTGGAGTAATATATCCCCTATAAAAAAATAATGGTCCTTTTCTTGACTTTATTGACTCTCTTAGTCTGGCTTGATAGCTCTTTTTGGGGGGTTAGCTCCCTGTACTTAGTATAGAACATGCTGTAATAGAGCTAACATCTCTCTTCCGTACTCATTGCATCTTCTTGATGCCAGCAAAACAACTTCATCGGAAAAAGAAAAACTGCTTTGAGACAAAGTTAAGCCTTATCTTGATTAATCTATCAATGAGCTTTGACATCAGTAATACACGTGAAAAAGAAGAGAAGTTCACAAAAAAGTAAGAAAATCCCATATTCTCTCATTGAACTTCTACTTGGAATAACATTTACATCTATATATATGCAACTGGAAAGGCAAATTTTCTATGCTAAACAACTTTTGGTTTCCGCAGACAACCTGATTTAGTTTTCTTGAGGTTAGTAATGGAATTAACTCATCAACAATCTATCAGCTGCACAATTCACAAATTTGCAAAAAATTAGTCATTACTACATCAATCAATCGTCTGACGAGCACACCAATTCACATTAAATGCACATTTCAAGTGTCAACACTGTATGTGCCAAAAAATATCTTTGATATGGGCAAGCCACGTCAGTACTATTATAACCTTCATCGACTGCCATGTGCTATCAGTGATGTCCCCACAGAGACCGGCCTTGGGGTGAAATAGCCTTGAAGCAATGAAAGATGCGGTCGAGGAGTCACCATAACTCAAGGTCGAGGTCGAGAATCTCAGATAGAGTTATAACGGCTAGTTCTAAGATAGGACATAAAAGAGAATATTCTAGTAGATATTCTCTGCACATGTACTAATAGGGTTTCTAGAAACATGTTCCCTATATATAGAAAGCGATACAATAATTAATACGGGACATGGGATATTCATTTGTAATGAACACATTTGGTCTTATAGCATATATACAAAAATAACCTTTTTACCAAGATTCTTGTCTAGCATCTTCACCGGATCCAAGAACAACCCAAGTGAGGCTTATCAATCATTCATCATTGTCAGAAAGAATAAATACTGATCACATCCCTTTTCGGGTGACTCGCACATTTTATTTACCTAAATGCCATTTATTGCTATTTATTACTATTTAATGTTATATTCCATCTTTTTGGATCTTTGAATATTACAATCATTGCTCATATTCATTACCTTCCAGACGGAACATACTAGTTATTTTGTCTTGGCACCTGTAACTTTATCTTTTGGATATTATTTTTAACTAAGATTAACTCTTCCTTGTATAAATCTAATTGGTTGAGCCAAAATCACTATTATTGGTTAAACAGTTTGGCTCCGTCTATAGGGACTTCTTAGTTAATTTTTTAGTTTCCTTTAGATCTACTTCTAACGTGAGTCATTAACCCCACATACCCCAAGATCTTTCTCTTTCTTTGCACGTACAAAAACCTACATGGTAGGTAAAAAAGAAGAGAGGACTAAAGTAGCATGTGACTTCCCCAACAACCTTATGAACGCTATCAATGAGAGCTACGAGACATTAGGCGAGGACATGACGCTCACTGCCTCCCCCAGACGGGAGAGGTCGCCTCTTCCCCATTGTAGCATAACAAAACCAAATAGAAAAAGGGGCCTCCACGAGTCCACGTCCACAGAAGAAGGGGCGCCACCAGCCGTGAAAAAGTTCCTCGAAGCATGGTTAACTGATACGCTAGTGAGCGTGCCCAACAAGCCCACTCTATGCATGACTATAGAGACTGCAAGAACCTACACAGTTTAAGGAGCAGATGAACAAGGTGACCGACCAGTCGCTCCAACACCGGGTATAATTTACAATGTTACCAACGATACAGGTGAAAGCGCCCTCACCGTTGTTCTAAAAAGAATGGAAGAAATGGAGAATGAAAACAAAGCACTCAAGGATCAAATGAAAGAACACCAAGAACGAGTCGACAAGATACCTGCCGCTCCTAAGCTATTGCCAAAGAAGGACGTCGACAGATTCGTAGATCAGCCGTACATCGAAGAAGAAGCCCCGCATGCCATACCAAAGACCTTTAAAATGCCATCCTACCTCAGGATATACGATCGAAAGACCGATCCCGAAGATCACATGACTCATTATGTCACCGCCGTGAAAGGCAACAACCTCATCCGTGCACTTGTTAAAGAAGTTTGGTGAAACCCTTAAGGGGGGGAGCATTAACATAGTACTTACAACTACCAGCCCGCTCCATAGAAACTTTCGAGAAATGGCCGATAAGTTCGTAATGGTGCATGCCGGAGCCAAGAAGGCCGAAATAAGAGTAAACGACATATTCGCCATCAAGCAGTCCGTGGGAAAGGGATTGAGGGACTTCCTCGCCCGATTCAACAAGGTAAGGATGACCCTGCCAAATATGTCCGAGGGGATGTAAGTCACAACTTTTCAAAATGAGTTGAGTAGAGTTAGTTCGAGAGCAACTAGAAAAATATTGAGCCGATTGATGAAATATCCTACAACCACTTGGGACGAGATCCATAATGCTTACTATTCCAAACTCTGAGCTGATGAGGACGACCTTAACGGACCAACCCATCGGCTCATCTCGGTACAAGCCGAGTCCAAAAAAGAACAAAAAGACAACATCAGGCGGGATCACCCGGCCTCACAACCCAACAGGGAATGACACCAGCCATACGTCAGGGCCACCGCCCCACCTTCCCTTCGCTATGAAGAAGGCCCATCCCGGCCGAGGACATGGACTCACCGAAACAAGAGAGGTATCCCTCTTTATTATCTGCTCAAAATTTTTGTGTATCACCTACAGAAATAGTCTATGCCTTGGAGAAACTCGGAACGAAGGTGAAGTGGCCTACAAAGATGAGGTCAAATCCGAGCACCAGAAAATCCGACACCCCTGCGAGTTCCACCAGGAACACGGGCACAAAATGGAGGATTGCATTGCCCTCAGGCAAGAAGTTGTAAATATGTTGCGGTAGGGACACCTCAAAGAGTTGCTGAGCGACAGGGGGAGGAATAACTTGCCAGAGGACGTAAACACCAAGGTCCGCAGAAGCCGCCATCACCATATCGTACTATCAACATGATCATCGGCGGCAGAGACAGTGCCTCCATCAACGTCTAAATTCACCACCACTCACAAGCTCAAATGATCTATCACCTGCGAATGGTATGACGTACTCGAAGAAAGTATCATCTTCGATGAGTCAGATGCAAATGGTTTGACTTTCCCTCGTAATGATGCTCTCGTCATTACTTTACGCATTTTAGATAATGATGTCAAACGTATCATAGTGGACGATGGAAGTGGAGAGTGCATTATCTATCCCCGAGTCCTCACCTAGATGAATCTCGAGGACAAGATAGTGCCACGCTGCATCACGCTAACCGGTTTTAATAATGTAGTTGAGTAATCATCGGGAGAAATTATACTCCCCGTCTTGGCCGGCGGCGTAACACTGGAGACGAAATTCCACATCATGGACCATGCCACCACGTACAACGCCATAGTGGGACGACCTTGGATACATCCCATGAGAGTCATCCCCTCCAGCTTATACCAAGCAATCAAATTCCCAACACCTTGGGGGATATTCAGCATACGGGGAGAATAACGCACGTCCCGGGAGTGCTACTGCATCGCTTTATATGGAACAATAACCGAGCAGAAAAAAGACAAGGAGAAATAGGCATAAAAATCAATAGGGTCGAGGTCGACACAAGAAGAGACCAGGGACGTCATCATGGATCCCGAAATGGTCGAAGCCGCAGACTCAACTGTAGAGTACCTTGACCCAGTTCAATTAAACCCAGGCGACTGTAGCAAAAAGGACTACATCAACTGCAAACTCTGAGAACCAAGTAAATTTAGTCAATTCTTAATAACTAACGCATACTTTCTTTCCTTTAGCCATGCAGATATGCCGGGAATCCCCAAAGAGATTGCCACACACAAACTAAACATCGACCCATTCTACCCCCTGTAAGGCAGGTCAGACGTAGGTTTAATACCGCCATCAACGATGCCGTCCGCGAAGAGGTGGAGAAACTATTAGAAAATGGCTCAATCAGGGAGTCGAAGTACCCCAAATGGATCACCTACATTGTGTTGTTCAAAACGAAAAATGGGAAATTACGGATGTGCGTGGATTTCACGAACTTGAACAAAGCATGTCCAAAGGTTTCGTTCCTGCTACCACATATTGACCAACTCTTCGACGCAACGGTCGGGCACGAGTTGTTGAGTTTCTTAGACGCGTACTTAGGCTATAACCAGGTACTTATGGAAGAAGAGGACCAGGAGACAACCATGCTCATCACCCACCAAGGAATATATTGTTATAGAGTAATGCCATTTGGGCTGAAGAACGCGGGGGCTACATATCAAAGGTTGGTCACGAGGATGTTCTACGATCAGCTCGACAAAACCATGGAAGTACATATCGATGACATGCTGGTCAAGTCCGTAAAGGCAGAGGACTACATCGACCATTGAAAGGAAATTTTCTACATACTAAGATGCTACAGAATGAAACTAAAGCTGGAGAAATGCGCATTTGGCGTAGCCTCTGGGAAGTTCTTGGGCTTCTTAGTGTCACAACGGGGGATAGAGGTCAACCTAGACCAAATTAAAGCTATCGAAGGGATACCGGAGCTCCTGACTACCAAGAAGCAAGTACAAAGGTTGACTGGTTTAATCGTCGTCTTATCAGGATTCATTTCGCGGTCGTCTGACAGATGTCACAAATTTTTCGGCGTGCTCAAAAAGGACAACGGCTTTGAGTGGACACCCGAGTGCCTACAAGTATTGCAAGAACTGAAGGCATATCTGTCATCACAACCTCTACTTTCAAAATCCAAACCCAGGGAACATATCCTCGTCTACCTGGCCGTCTCCGAAGTAGTAGTAAGTGCAGTCCTGATCCGAGAAAGCAAAAGTGCGCAATCTCCCATCTATTATATTAGCAAAATACTCGTTGATGCCGAGATGCAGTAGACGCACCTCGAGAAACTAGCACTGACACTAATCATAGCTTCACGAAAGCTTAGACCCTATTTCCAGTGCCACCCTATCTTGGTCATTACCACATTTCTCCTAAGAGGCATTTTGCATAAACTCGAGCTATCGGGGAGGCTGGCCAAGTGGGCTATTGAGCTAAGTAAGCATGACATCACGTATCAGCCACGAACAATGATAAAGTCGTAAGTGCTTGCGGACTTCATCGCAGACTTCAATGCAAACATAATGTCTGAAGTTCAAAAAGAAGTCGTCCAAGCTTCCCTCCAAACACAAGACCTCTGGGTCCTGTACACCGACGGTGCATCCAACGCCTTCAGATCTGGAATGGGACTCGTACTCGAAGTCCCTACAGGCGAAGTAATTCGCCAGTCCATAAGATGCTCAGATATGACTAACAACGAGGCCAATTATGAGGTCGTAATTGCAGGATTGAGGCTAGTACTCAAGTATGGGGCAAAGCGGCTGAATTCCGCTGTGATATTCCCAGCTTGTAGTCAACCAAGTTATAAGGACTTTCCAAATCAACGAACTAAGATTGCAAAAATATTAGACCAAGATCTGTAAGCTGATGCCCGAGTTTGATGAATGCCAGCTCGACCAGATCCTACGTGCGCAGAATGCTAAAGCGAACGGCCTCCCCAAACTGGTTGCAGCTACCAAAAGCATCACGACCGGGAATAAAAATGTAGTCCACCTCCTCAACTCATTACTAGACCAAATCGAAGTAAGATCAGTAAGCCTAACTTAGGATTAGAGCAATCGTATTATCGCCTATTTACAGGATGACACACTCACAAACGACTAAAAAAGCTAAGAAACTAAGAAGGCAAGTAGTCAGATATAGACTCCTCCATAGCGACCTGTACAAGAGAAATTATGGAATCCCTCTGGCAAAATGCTTGGGCCCAAACCAGACCTCCATGAAGGCCATTGCAGTGCTCACTTCGGCAATCGAGCATTCGTCAGATGCCTCATACGAGCGGGATACTATTGGCCCACATGAAAAAGGATTCCTCGAAATTTGTGAAGAAATGTGAACAATGCCAAAAGTACGCCCCAATGATTCACCAAGAAGGAAAACACCTCCACTCAGTCACCTCTCCATGGCCATTCATCAAATGGGGAATAGACATCGTGGGTCCCATCCCAGCAAGGTGAGGTAATGTACGATTCCTTTTAGTTTTAACTGACTATTTCTCTAAATGGGTGGAAGCAGGAGTGTTCACCCAAATACGTGAACAAGAGCTAATCACCTTTATATGGAGGAACATCATCTGCCGATTTGGCCTACCTAAGGAGATCAGCTGCGACAACGGACCCCAGTTCATGGGAAAGAAAACCGTCGAATTCTTCGAAAAATGGCATATTAGGAGGATACTTTCGACTCCGTATCACCCGGCGGGTAATGGACAGGCAGAGTCCTCCAACAAGTCCATATTAAACATCATGAAGAAAAAGCTAGAAGATGCCAAGGGACTGTGGCCGTAGATACTGCCCGAAATATTATGGGCATATAGAACTACTCCAAAGACGAGCATAGGAGAGACTGACGTACATAATGATGGTTGCCCAAAAGCAGCAAGCGGAACATTATTACAACAAGAAAGCAAAGGTCCGACCGCTCAAATTAGGGGACTACGTACTTATAGCCAAAACTCAAGCGAGCAAAGACCCACAAGAGAGCAAGCTGGGAACAAACTGGGATGGCCCGTACAAAATTACAGCCAATGTGAACAAGGGTTCATTCCAACTGGAGATAATTGAAGGAAAGCAACTATCGAACAATTGGAACATCAGCCACCTCAAATACTTCAACTTCCAAGGGAAGAATCGTCCCCAAGTCGTACTCTTTTTCCCTTACTTGAGCTTTGTCTCATTAGGGTTGTTAGTTTACAGCATGTATATAGTATAGTATTGTCCCACATTGGTAGAGGAGTAGTATGTCATTGTATAGTATAACTATAAATAAGGACATGTTGTATTGTATTGTTAATTCAATATCAATAACATATTTTCTCACGTGTCTTCTCACATGGTATCAGAGCAATTATGAGAGACTTATCGCTGTGCATAAATTCCAGCAATTTTGGGAAAGAGAAATCAGTACTTTTTAAGGATGTTTTCTATCTGTTCATTTATGTCAGTGTTGTGCAAAATCTAACACTACCACAAGAGTCGTTACTATCCGGTGACCAAACCCCAGTGAAAAGCTCCGGCAGCAGCCTCCTCACGCACCACCAGAAGCTGACGCGCGTGAGTTCACGTGCCGGCGCATACGACCACTTCCGGCCATTTTTTGAAAACCTTCCTTCAGAACAGGTGGGTCGCCTGGTAATTCCAATCCTACCCATTTCATTCCGACAACTTTGAGTTTTTTCCGGCAGCTACAGTACTATTCCGATAGCTAGAGTAGAATCCGGCAGCTACAAAATTTCAGTATTCTATTTCTGTGTTTCCGTACTCTATTTCAGTGGATTACAGTTGATTCTTTCTCTTATTTGGTAATAATTTGCAACAATGTCTTTGGGATTTGATGCTTTTGGGTCTATAAACATGAGTTCTGGAAGCTCTAGTGCTATTATTACCTCGAAACCTTTAATGGGAGGTTCAAACTTCTTAGCTTGGGCTTCATCTGTCGAGTTGTGGTGTAGATGTCAAGGTGTTCAAGATCATCTAATCAAACATTCTAGCGATGGAGATGAAAAGGCAATAGCACTTTGGGCAAAAATCAATGCTCAGTTATATAGCATCTTGTGGCGATCTATTGATTCCAAGTTGATGCCCTTGTTTCGTCCATTCCAGATATGTTATTTGGTTTGGGCAAAGGCACTCACCTTATACACTAATGACATATCTCGCTTCTATGATGTGATATCACGGACGACAAACTTAAAGAAGCAGGAATTGGATATGTCTACTTACTTGGGTCAAGTACATGCAGTCATAGAGGAATTTGAGAAGTTGATGCCAGTTTCTGCTAGTGTGGAAAAACAACAAGAGCAGCGACAGAAGATGTTTCTCATTATTACCCTCGCTGGACTTCTTAATGATCTTGATTCAGTACGCGACCAGATTTTGGCTAGTCCGACTGTACCGACAGCAGATGAATTATTCTCTCGATTACTCCGCCTTACTGCAGCACCAAGCCCACCAGTGATCTCATCACAGATACTTGATTCCTCTGTTCTTGCATCCCAGATAATGGATGTTCGGGCATCTCAAACTATGGAGCATAGACGAGGATGAGGCCGTTTTGGAAGATCTAGACCCAAGTGTTCTTATTGTCACAAACTTGGATACACTCGTGAAATATGCTATTCTTACATGGTCATCCACCCAAAAATGCTTACATTGCTCAGACCGAGACTCCAGGTAACCAGGGATTTTCTTTATCTAAAGAAGAATATAATGAGCTCCTTCAGTATCGAGCAAGTAAGCAGATATCTCCACAAGTAGCCTCAGTTGCTCAGACTGATACTTCTGTTATTGGTAATTCTTTTGCTTGTGTTTCCCAGTCTAGCACTCTTGGCCCATGGGTCATGGACTCAGGCGCTTCTGATCATATCTCTGGTAATATATCACTTTTGTCAGATATTGTATATTCACAGTCTCTTCCCACTGTTACTTTAGGCAATGGATGTCAAACTAAGGCAAAAGGAGTTGGACAAGCTAATCCCTTGTCTTCTATCACCCTAGATTCCATTCTTTATGTCCCTGGCTGTCCTTTTAGTCTTACATATGTTAGTCGTTTGACTCATGCCCTCCATTATGGTATATATTTTATTGACAATTCTTTTATTATGCAGGACCACAGTACGGGACAGACAATTGGTATAAGACGTGAATCAGAAGGCCTTTACTACCTTAACTCACTCAGTCCTTCCACAACATGTCTAGTTACAGATCCTCCAGATCTAATCCACATACGTTTAGGACATCCAAGTTTATCCAAACTTCAGAAGATGGTGCCTAGTTTATCTAGTTTGTCTATATTAGATTGTGAGACGTGTCAACTTTGGGAAACATACCCGAGCCTCCTTTTCGCATAGTGTTGAGAGTCATGCAGAGTCTGTCTTCTCCTTACTTCATTATGATATATGGGGTCCTAGTAGAGTCAGTTCATCCTTGAGATTTTGTTATTTTATTAGTTTCATTGATGATTATTCAAGATGTACTTGGCTTTTCTTAATGAAAGATTGTTCTGAGTTATTTTCTATATTCCAGAGTTTCTGTGCTGAAATCAAAAACCAATTTGGTGTTTCTATTCACATTTTTCGCAGTGATAATGCCTTAGAATATTTATCTTCTCAATTTCAGAAGTTTATGACTTCTCAAGGAATTATTCATCAGACATCTTGTCCTTATACCCCTCAGCAAAATTGGGTTGCTGAGAGAAATAATAAGCACCTTATTGAGACTGCTCGCACACTTCTAACTGAATCTCGTGTTCCATTGCATTTTTAGGGCGATGTAGTTCTCACAACTTGTTATTTTATTAATCGGATGCCTTCATCTCCCATCAAGAATCAGATTCCGTATTCAGTATTGTTTCCCCAGTCACCCTTATACTCTCTTCCACCTCGTGTTTTTGGGAGCACGTGTTTTGTTCATAACTTAGCTCCGGGGAAAGATAAGTTAGCACCTCATGATCTCAAGTGTGTCTTCCTTGGTTATTCTCGTGTTCAGAAGGGATATCGTTGTTATTCTCCAGATCATCGTAGGTACCTTATGTCAGCTGACGTCATATTTTTTGACTCTAAACCTTTCTTTACTTCTGCTGACCACCATGATATATCTGAGGTCTTACCTATACCGACCTTTGAGGAGTTTACTATAGCTTCTCCTCCACCTTCGACCATAGAGGTTTCATCCATACCAACCGTTGAGGAGTCTAGTGTTGTTCCCTCTAGTTCCCCAGCCACAGGAACACCACTCTTGACTTATCATCGTCGTTTGCGTCTTCCATCAGGCCCAACTGGTTCTCGTCTTGCACCTAACCCTGCTCCTGCTGCGGACCCTGCTCCTTGTACTCCGATTGCACTTCAGAAAGGTATACGGACCACACTTAACCCTAATCCTCATTATGTCGGTTTGAGCTATCATCGTCTGTCATCTCCCCATTATGCTTTTATATCTTCTTTGTCCTCAGTTTCCATCCCTAAGTCTACAGGTTAAGCGTTGTCTCATCCAGGATGGCGACAGGCTATGAGTGACGAGATGTCTTCTTTACATACAAGTGGTACTTGGGAGCTTGTTCCTCTTCCCTCAAGTAAATCTATTGTTAGTTGTCATTGGGTTTATGCAGTCAAAGTTGGTCCCGAATGACAGATTGATCGACTTAAGGCCCGTCTTGTTGCCAAAGGATATACTCAGATATTTGGGATCGATTACAGTGATACCTTCTCTCCCGTGGCTAAAGTGGCTTCAGTTCGCCTTTTTCTATCCATAGTTGCGGTTCGTCATTGGCCCATATATCAGCTGGACATTAAAAATGCCTTTCTTCACGGTGATCTTGAGGATAAGGTTTATATGGAGCAACCACCTGGTATTATTGCTCCGGGGGAGTCTCGTGGCCTTGTATGTCACTTGTGTCGGTCACTTTATGGTCTAAAGCAGTCTTCTCGAGCCTGATTTGGTAAGTTCAGCACGGTTATCCAGGAGTTTGGCATGACTCGTAGTGAAGCCGATCACTCTGTGTTTTATCGGCACTCTTCTTCAAGTCTCTGTATTTATCTGGTAATCTATATTGATGATATTGTTATTACTGGTAATGATCAGGATGGTATTATCAATCTGAAGCAGCATCTCTTCCAACACTTCCAAACTAAGGATCTAGGCAGATTAAAGTATTGTTGCCCAGTGTAGCTCAGGTATTGTTATTTCTCAAAGAAAATATACTTTAGACATTCTTGAGGAGACGGGGATAATAGGTTACAGACCCATTGACACTCCGATGGATCCAAATTCTAAACTTATGCCAGGACAGGGGGAGCCGCTTAGCGATCCTGCAAGCTATAAGGGGCTGGTTGGAAAATTAAATTAGCTGACAGTGACTAGACCCGACATTTCTTATCATGTAATTGTTGTAAGTCAGTTTATGAATTCTCCCTATGATAGTCATTGGGATGCATTTGTCCGCATTATTCCATATATAAAATTGGCTCCAGGCAAAGGGTTACTCTCTAAGGATCGAGGTCATGAGCAGATCATTGGATACTCAGATGCTGATTGGGCAGGATCACCTTCTGATAGACGTTCTACGTCTGGATATTGTGTTTTAGTAGGAGGAACTTTGGTGTCCTGGAAGAGCAAGAAACAGAATGTAGTTGCTCGGTCTAGTGCAGAAACAGAATATTGAGCAATGGCTATGGCAACATGTGAGCTAGTCTGGACCAAACAATTGCTCAAGGAGTTGAAATTTGGTGAAATCAGTCGGATGGAACTTGTGTGCGATAATCAAGCTACCCTTCATATTGCATCAAATCCAGTGTTCCATGAGAGAACTAAATACATTGAGATTGATTGTCACTTCGTCAGAGAAAAGATACTTTCAGGAGAGATTGCTACAAAGTTTGTGAGGTCGAATGATAAATTTGCAGATATTTTCACCAAGTCTCCCACTGGTCCTCGTATTGGTTATATATGTAACAAGCTTGGTACATATGATTTGTATGTACCGGCTTCAAGGGGGTGTTAGTTTACAGCATGTATATAGTGTAGTATTGTCCCACATTGGTAGAGGAGTAGTATGTCCTTGTATAGTATAGCTATAAATAAGGATCTCTTGTATTGTATTATTCATTCAATATCAATAACATATTTTATCCCGTGCCTTCTCACAAGGGTTTTCTCAAGGAGGTTTTAAATGAGGCAACAATGGGAACACTTCGAGTCGAAGCATGCGAGGGAGGGACTATTTTTCTCTTTCATTGCAGGACTCCTCGATACTCTCCAAGTCAAGCAATGAAGAAACTAGATGCGCTGGGACTGGAACCCCAACCAATGACCAAAGATTTGTAACTTTCTCCAATCACGTAATCAGAGCAACAGCATCAAAATAATAAGAAACTTATGTTTTTAGAAAAGCCCATCGGCCCCTGACCACTATTAACATAAGGTTATATTCGACCCTGCTCGAACAAAACCTATCGGCCCTCGGCCATGATCAACTAAAGGTTAAGTTTGACCAAGTTCGAAAATCATCTATCGGCCCCTGACCGCGATTTAATAAAAGGTTAAGTTCAACCAAGTTCGAACAACGCCAATCAGCCCCCGACCGCGATTTAATAAAAGGTTAAGTTCAACCACACTCAAACAAACACCTATCGGCCCTCGGCCACAATTTAATAAAAGGTTAAGTTCGACCACGCTCAAACAAACACCTATCGACCCTCGTTCGCAATTTAATGTAAGGTTAAGTTCGACCACGCTCGAACAAACACCTATCGGACCTCCGCAGCGATTTAATAGAAGGTTAAGTTCGACCATGCTCGCACAGTGACTATCGGCCCCCGAATGCAATTTAATAAAAGGTTAAGTTTGACCACACTCGAGCAAAGACCTATCGGCCCTCGGCCGTGATTTAATAAAAGGTTAAGCTTGACCATGCTCGAACAAACACCTATCGGCCCTCGACTGGATTTAATAAAAGGTTAAGTTCGGCCAAGTGCGAACAATACCTATCGGCCCTCGGCCTAGATTTAATAAAAGGTAAAGTTCCATCCAACTCGAACAAACACCTTTTGGCCCTCGGCCATGACCTAGCAAAAGACCAAAATCGACCAAGTTCAAACAACACCTATCAGCCTAACCTAAATAAAGAGGCACACCCGACCTATAGCAAAGGGAAGATACGGCCCATAAATAGCCGTCGACAAGGCCACGACATACTAGAAGACAACGATAATAGAAAGAGCAGAGATCATAAATAAGCAAACAACAAAAGCAAAGTACACGAGTGCGGAAACAAGTAACATATATGGAAGAAGGCGCAGAAAACAACTTAAACATCCATATAAAAATCTGTGCACATTACAAGGGCTCTTAAAGAGGAAGACAAAATACACAAAAAGTCTAAGGGAAAGACTACTGGCCCTCGCCATCATGGTTCTCCATGACCTCATCACCTCGGTCCTCGACACCTTCTCCACCTTCGCCTTGAGGATAAGCTGTATCATACCAGGCGTCCTCCTCGAGCCGGTCCACACCCTCTTCCCCATTCTCTTCGTCAGCCTGAGGGTAGCGGGATCATATCCGCAAGCAACTCGAGCTTCACGAGCCTTAACCCGGGCATCCTTAAGGGCAGCCTCAGGAATGGAACCCGCTGCATGCAAGTCCCTGAACACATCTAATAGGGCCTCGACATGAATCCATTCTTCGTATAACTCCCGAGGTACATTGGGAAAATCAGAAGTGTTGGACAAGGATGGCCGTGCAAGAAGTTGAGCCTTCTCGGCCTCTAGAGAAGTCACTCGATCATGAAGGACAAAGTTATCTTTTTCCAGCTCTCCGATCCTCTCCTTGAGCCGGTCTTCCTTAGCTCTCGCCGTCGCTTGATCATTTTCTTGCTCGGCTCGACGAGGCCTATTTTCTAACACGAACATATTCGCCTTCCTCTGAGCATCCAAATGAAAGGATTCCGCCTTCTCGAGCTCCTTCTACTTCTTGGAAACCTCGCCGTTGAGGGCCTCCAACTGAAATCGGCACTCATCGAGTTGCCTTCCCAATTCAATCACATGTGTCTGAAGATCATTGCATTGGGCATCTACGCCCCTGCTAACCTCAAGCTCTTCTTCCCTACTTCTCAATGTCCCCTCAAGGACACTACACTCATCGATGGCCTACACCAGCTCATTATCCCTCTTCTTCAACTCGTCCCTCAGTGCTTGCATGTCGCCGCCCTTGCGAAATCGACTACGGAGATCCCGATACTTTCCACAATACTCAAGGTATTTATCTTTCAATTTCACAAAGATCTCTTTACGCCTTTTCTTCCTATAAGCGCTCTCAATCTCCAAAATCATCGTTTGGAAACGAAAAACTAGAAGAAACACTACTAGAAATCAGGGAAAACCCGATCAAACCATACCGACCAACGTTGGTTGGTCAACAAAAGCGACCAAAAACCGTCCAACACGGACGGAAACTACAAAAAAAAATATTTTACTTTTTGTTTAAATTACATACCGACCAAAGTGGGTCGGTATATTGGTCAAATATTTGACCGAAGTGGTCAGACTTGCTTAGTCAAAGCAGCTTTTTGATTAACGACCAACTTTGGTCGGTAATGTGGACCCACATTTTAAAATTGTAATAACTATATTATTATTTAAAATATTTTATAAAATTTATAGAATTTATATTTAAGTTTACCGACCAAAGTTGGTCGGTTATTGCAAGGGAAGCATTTACCGACCAACTTTGGTCGGTATATTTTATTTCCTGAAAAATTTTAGTCGGTTATTAGGTCAAACATGGTCAAACTTTTGAATCACTTTAATATTTACTATCTAAATAATGTAAATGTAATCCGTTAACACTTTATTTTGTAATACAAATAATGAATACACTAATATATACTATAACAAGCTATATACAGTTAAAGTAGTACAACAAAGTATGTGTCTATATATATATATATATATATATAACATGCTATATATTATTTTGTAATACAAATAATGAATACACTAACATATACTATAACATATTATATATAGTTAAAGTAGTACAATTAAGTGTGTGTGTGTGTGTGTGTGTATATAGGTATAGCTGCATATATATAAGAACACGAAGCGCTAGGGCCACAGGGTCGGGTTCTTTTGGGGATAGACTTGTGAAGAGGCAATAATCTAATTAGTATATATAATTGATCATCATCAAATATATCTATTTGTAAATTGATTCATCGACTTATAACTTATTTAGATGTATCGATGAATATTAAAAATAAAACGTTTCGAATAATAGGTCAAACGACTAAACATATTTAAAATAGAATAATATTGGTTTATCAATTGATAAATTTTTCTTACGTAGTAATGCATGTGATTAATAATCAATTACAATATAGTGTGTGTGTGTGTGTGTGTGTGTGTGTGTAAAATTACTCATATACTTAATTATAACTTAAAAAATTAACTTAGATAGATGCTATTATAATTTATTAAAAGTAATTAGTTAATATAATTATTTATAAAGATTATGCTTATAGTTTATAATTATTTATAATAAATATATGTTAGAATAAAATAAATATTTATAGTTTATAATAATTTTTTTTATAGTTTATAATATATTTTTAAAAATAACCGACCAAAGCTAGTCGGTTAATAGTCAAACCGTGAAACACTTAGTGTGCCGACCAAAGCTGGTCAGTTAATTGTCAAACAGTCAAACACTTAGTGTACCGACCAAAATTACCGACCAATTTTGGTCGGTAATTCTAATTTTAGATCTGAAAACGGGATTTCCCCCTCATTTCTCTTACTCTCTTCACAAAATTTTCATACTCCTCACACACACAACACCCTTTCCCCTCTCCTTCTCTATTTCCCTCACACAACTCTCATTCCCTACCCCACGTAGCCACTGCCCCGCGTCGTCACTCCCCCGCTGTCACCGATGCAGCTGCCACTGACTCCAACTGCCGCCCCTCCTTCTCTACCTCCTAAAAATTCTAGGTTTGAATTACAACTTATATCTTTTTTGTATAAATTTAATGTTTTGTTAATTAGTTATGAATTAGTTAATTAGTGTTTAAATTAATTGTTTAGCTTTGCATTTTATTGAAATCTAGGGTTTAGGTCTTGTTTTAATTGAATTGAATTGAATTGATTACATATGGTGTAAATTGATTGTTTAAGTTTGTATTGTCTTGAACCTTTTGGATATGAATTGAACTTTTAGGATATAAATTGAACTTTTAGTTTATGTTTAAACTCTTAGGATATGAATTGAATTGAGTTTTTAGGATTTGTTCTTGTGAATTGAACTTTTAGGGTATGTGTTGAACTTTTAGGATATGAATTGAACTTTTTGGATATGAATCAGGCGAGCCAAGCCAACCTTCGGACAAGGATGCTGAAAGAATATGGTTGGAGGCTGTTGGCGGTCCAAAATGGGGGAAGGTATACAGGCTTCCTACGAAAACATTCCATTGCTATAGGTGTGGAATGCAAGGAATAGGGACTTCCTCGCAAGGTGAGGAACTTAATAGGGAGAGCCTTTCGGCTATGCGGGAGACAGTGACAAAGCTTACATCCGAGCTAGAAGCAGCCAAGGAAAGAGAAAGGCTTAGAGATGCTCAACTCCTTGGTATGCAAGCTCAGATCAGAACTCTCCTATCTAGTGGAGCTTTTCCGTTGCCCCGGTCTCGTGAGTCATCGCCAGAGGCTCGACCTCCACTTGATCGTTCCTCCTGCCCTCCCCGTGATCGTTTTTCCTGTCCTCCACAAGACCGTTCTCTATACCATCTTGTAGATGAAAGTTCATGAGACGGTGATGATGATGTTGTAGAAAACACCCCTTGACCAATACTTTGATATAATTTGAACTAGACAAATAGAACTAGTTTTGAATTAGATTGAACAATTTTTAACTTGTTGTAATTAGTTTTTGCTTGGTTTTGGATTGTGATGTTCAATTGAACTTTAATTTGTTAGTTTTAAAGTATTAATTGGATGTTTGGTTGTTGTTGTTGTTGTTGGATATTTGGTTGGATTTGTGGTGAATTAGGGGTTTTATGAGGTGAATTGGTGGTTATTAGATGTGAATTGGGGGTATTGGTATGCTATTTTTATTTGGCAGGTCTAACTACCAAAATAGGCATTTTATGCCAAAATTAAACCCAGAAAATTGACCAACTTTGGTCGGTAAAAAAAAAAAAAAATTAAATCGCACATTACCGACCAATGTTGGTCGGTTAATGTACAATGAATTCCAAGAATTCAACATTATCGACCAACTTTGGTCGGTTTTTTGCTCGCATTGTTCAATTTACCGACCATCGTTGGTCAGAGTTTTTAAATTTTAATTATTTAAAAAATATATATTTTACATTACCGACCAAAGTTGGTCGGTTTTTTAAAATTTTAATAATTTATAGAAAAACATATTTTCCAGTACCGACCAAAGTTGCTCGGTATAAAAAATTAATAAATTTAATACGCCGACCAATTTTGGTCGGTAAAATTAAATTAATAAAATAATATTCCGACTAATTTTGGTCGGTAAACTAATTACATTGTCAGATGGTCATTTAAAGTATACCGACCAATTTTGGTCGGTAATTTCCAATCAACTTTGGTCGGTATACCCTTCCGACCTTCAAAATACCGTCCACACGTAAATGATCACGTTTTGGACGGTTATTGGCCTTTATCGACCAACTTTGTCGGTTTTTTGGACGGTTTTGCTCGGATTTTTAGTAGTGAAAAAGGTCAGAACAACGAACGCCCTGAAAAACAGGAAAAGGTTTGTATCATAAATACTCACCCTAAGAGCGAGGCAGGTAATGCTCCTCGACAAGGCACCGTCATTTATTTCCTTAATGGTCTTACCCTCAACTTTGGAACAGAGAGGACCAAGGAGAGGGACTACCTCCTCGGTGTTCATCAATGTGTCACGATCCATAGGGATCACGATAGTCCTCTTAGACCCCTCAAACCTTACCTCAAGCTGAGTAAACCCCTCTTCGATCATTCTCAGGTCGTCCGCATCGACATCGGAACCTGACTCATTGCCCTTTTCAGCAATGCTTTTGCCCCTTTCGCCGGCATGCAAAAAGGTATCAGCGACTGTCTGAGAGGTCGAAGCCTCCTTTCGCTGCGAAGGGTCAAGAACGTTAGAAGTCACCCCTTCAATCTACATCCCCGCAAAATGAAGATACATATCTACATCGACTCCCACCGACCTCGAAGCCTCGAGACTCGGTTCGACGTCATCACCCAAAAAAATCATCGTCAACTCACACAGCGAAAAGTCCATTTCTGTCGCACCTACGGCCAGAGCGACTCCATTACCAGCATCCATAGACCTCCTTTTTCGAGGTTGGATATCTCCATCACTGGGCGAAAGCTCATCGTCCTCATCAATAAGAGAGTATAGAGGAGGAGTTGAAGTCTCAACGACCGAAGCGGAAGCAAAGGTGGAAGCGGCAATAGGTGGAGTTGGAACAGAAACAGGATCGGCCATAGTCAAAAAAGGGGTGAAGACTGAAGGTATAAGGCCCTTCCTCCTCCGAAACGAGGGTGTAGGAGCCCTCGACCTCCTCGTAGACCCCCTGGCCGAAGCTAAAGAAAAATGGGAAAGGCAAAAATCAGCAAAGGTAACAGACTTGGGCGAAGAAATCAAGGCGTAGACGGTAGGAAACAAGTTACCTGCCGAGGGAAGAGACAACCTAAATCTCTGGGAAAAGCTCAACCAATATGGTATCCCCACCATATGAGAGAGAATCAATCTAACCCAATTGGCAATATGGGCTACCATCTGGAGAGGTCGAGAAGTAACTGCAGAAAGGAGAAAGACGATTAACCGACCCGCAATAAGGAAAACATTAGAAACAAAAAGGTATGTAAACTGATACGAGCACTCACGAGTAGGGTTCCAGGCCTCAGTGAAGTCTGCAGCATCGGACACTACGCCTTCGGTCCTGACAAAGAAATAGTCAAGCCAGAAATGTCGACTAGCGTCGTCCATCCTCACCACCAAACATTTTCACCCATGGTGGCGAAGATTCAGCAAAGTCCCTTGATAGAAATGAGGGGAAAAATATGGATCAGGTGGCGTACTGTAATGTCGACGCCGGCCAATTCGGCGAATTGCATCACATCATGACTAAATTTAGTCAACAACATAACCACCTTAAAGATGTAAGGGCGAGCTGTGTTATGCATATATTGTAGTAGCGACATAAATCTTCTATCAATAGTGGCAAAGGGAACGAATATCCAATTAGGAATGGGTATGCATAAAGGGCGCAGAAGCCGGGATGGCGAACCCGAACCTCGTTGTCGCCCGTAGGGATCAAGTCCATATGACCAGGTAGGCCGAGTATAACCTTGAGTTCAGTTAATCGCTCAACCATCATCGTAGATTTAAACCTCTCTGTCACCACTTCCAGCGCCTTTTGAAAGTCAGGTTTAGCATCAGGACACCCAGGTACAATTTCCTCTACGGTAGGTAGGTTTTTCTCCTCAGTGGAAATTCCGCCATCTTCCCCCTCGTCGGGAAAAACAACGTCTAAAGGAATATAGTGGTCTTCCAAATAGATATTTGATGGTAGGATATACATTGTTGTGGAAAAGAGATGGTAAAGCAAAGAAAACAATATAAAGTTACAAGGATTCTGCGAAGGGAATGAAGAAGAAGATCTGCTTATGAAGTAGAAGAAGTTTGGAAAAATTTCAAAATCAACAAACCATCCCCTATTTATAAGACTTGGGGGCACCAGAATCAAAACGGCAGGCCATGATTAGCACGAAGATCGAAACGGCAGAGCCAATCAAGAGTCACACGTGGATCGATGCAGCGCATCGGGAAACAACATCATTATGCCGCATGACGTCATGATGTCACATGTTCTCTTGGACTAGATGGCTCCAAAGGACTTCCCGAAAAAATTCAAAGAATTCAAAATGTGCTGCCTTCAGAAAGTCACGTTACCAGACCGCCATGACCATGGCCTATATAGCCAGCTCTGTAAAGCTTGATGACAAACGACATTGTCTACTCATCGACCTCGCCCGCGAGGATGACCTCAATGAGCGGAGGGACTAACTATATGGGCCAAAAAATGTCTTTGATATGGGCAAGCCACGTCAGTACTATTATAACCTTCATCGACTGCCACGTGTTATCAGTGATGTCCCTACTAGGACCGGCCTCGGGGTGAAGTAGCCTTGAAGCAATGAAGGATGCGGTCGAGGAGTCACCATAACTCAAGGTCGAGGTCTAGGTCGAGCATCTTTGATAGAGTTATAACGACTAGTTCTATAAAAGAGAATATTCTAGTGGATATTCTCCGCACATATACTATTAGGGTTTCTAGGAAGATGTTCCCTATATATAGAAAGAGACACAATGATATGGGCCATGAGATATTCATTTATAAAGAACACATTGATTTTGTAGAAAGAATCTGGTCTTATTGCATATATACAAAAATAACCTATTTACCAAGATTCTTGTCTAATATTTTCACCGGATCCAAGAACAACCCAAGTGTTCAAAGGCTTATCAATCATTCATCATTGTAGAAAGAATTACCACTGATATCATCCTTTTCGGGTGACTCACACGTTTTATTTACCTAAATGTCATTTGTTGCTATTTATTAGTACTATATAATGCCATATTCCACATTTTTGGATCATTGAATATCGCTATTATTGTGCTCATATTCATTATTATCTGGACTGAATATACTGGTTATTTTGTCTTGACACCAGTAGCTTTATCTTTTGGATATTATTTTTAACTAAGATTAACTCTTCTTTACATAAATTCTATTGGTTAAGCCAAAATCTATATTTTTGGTTAAACAAATACCATAAAATAATATAATAATAAAAATTTATGTAATTCCGCATGACTGCAGAGTTCCAGTTGGGTGACAACTATAAAGCTCTTTGTAGAGTGGAAAGGCCAAACACACTGAGAGCCAACAAGACTACCGCCTTGAAGATTCAACTCAAAAGCATTTCCTTAGAAAATAGTCAATAAGAGAACAAAGGTTGCACCCTCAAGAGAGAAGAATGTAGATCATGTACCAGGATTAATCATATCATATGGTGATAGCAGGTTAAAAGTAACAATAAAAAGTGAAAGCAATTTGTTCACTATCATTGGAAAAGGAAAAGGAGAGGAAGCATAACCAAGATTATCCTATCGACATATACTAGAATTTTTCCTCTACTAAATCACTTGAAAACTTTTCAAATTCAAATTTTAGTTTGTTAAATATCAGAGGGCAGATCATCCATGAAACCTTAGAAAAGAAACAGTCACAAATATCTACAAAATAATCAGATATTCATTTGACTTGAAAAAGGAATTTCGTTTCATGATCTTCAGCTAGTCCTCTCTTGCCCTACAATAGTAAAAGAATATGCAACTTTTACTTTTAGAGGAGAAAGAGAAAATGCATATAGTAGAAGGAAGCTTATGGTTGGAGCATCAAAATCGAATAAGCTAGGAGCCAACATTTCTGTTTACCCGAAAACAGATAATAATTGAATTTGTACGCGGCTCTAAGGATACGTGATATAGCTTGGTACAAATCGAGAAAATATATATATCGGTACTGAAATTAACTATAAAAGAGATAAATGCAAACCAAATGAATCAATTAGCCTTAGCTCGGAAGTTTGGTCACCCTCAAAACAAGTAAGGATTCTGCTAATGTATGAACAAAGTAGTAAAATCTTGAAGCTTAAAGAAGGTAATATGTTGTTTTTATTGCCTAAAACAAATCCTCCCTCTACAAATGATCAAACCCCATTTATATAGTGGGGAAGTCATACTTTGAATATAATTCTAAATATAGAAAGAATCTCATGATAGATTAATTAATTGTCTCTCCTTGATATGCGCCGGGATTTCCGCCGAGATTCTCGCCTTAATTATGAATATACCGGCTTTTTTGTTTGTTGGCTCGATCTCGGTCCTGGCCGATCATGATCTTGATCGGTCTCTATTTTGCTCGGTCTCGATCTTGGCCGATCTCGACCGGTCTCTATTCTGCTCGGTCTCAATCTTGACCGATCTCGATCGGTCTCTATTTTGCTCGGTCTCGACCAAGATCGATCTCGACCAGTCTCTATTTTGCTCGATCTCGATCTTGGCCGATCTTGATCTCGGTCGGTTTTTGGGTCACGAGCTCGGCAACCTAACTTCACATCATAGCTTGATATTATACGAGGTTGAACTTTGATCTATCATGTTCCAGTCTCGTTTAGTCATATGAAGGGCAGACTCGATTTTGAAAGTATACAATTTCACCTTGGAAATAATGTCAGAATATTAGGATGACAAGAAATCATGGTTCTAACTTCTAAGAGTGCATGTGCCTAAGAAAAGAGTTACCTTAGAAGTTAGATTATCGTTGCTGCCAATTGGACAGTTCAATCATATTTGACTTCGCCTGTGCCCAAAAAAATAACAAATAAATAAGTACTCGGGAAAGCTAACGATGACAATGACCATAACAACGAAGACAAAATGTAGGTAATGTTTCATACATTTAGAAGCATTACAAATGCTTCTTATATCATTCTAACAATTATAAACATAGAGGTTAGACCTAAACAATAATATAAATGAAGAGAATACTAGCTGTGGTGAAGTACAATAAGACAAGACAACAAGAAGAAGTGCATAGAAGTGGGTGACAACTGGTGTAGTTAGTTAAAAGCGTAATCCTATTAGTTAAGCTTTGTTAGTTATGGTTAATTAGCAGTAAGTAGTTGTATATAAGGGAGCTCATGTAATAGCTTTGTCAGGTTTTTAATCAGAGAAGAAAAGCAGTAACAATTTTTTCTCATATGAAGTTCCTCATCATGTAGTCATATACATCTGAGTTCTCAACATGGCATCACAATCCAATCCTAGCTGAAAACTAGGTATCGACCACGGCTACTGATAACAGAGGAAAACTCAAAAAATGAACTAGGTCTACAGAGAACAAATACCCTCCCCTCGTTAATAAGAATGGTCTAGAGGTCAAAAGTGTGTTGGTTCTTGAAAGGAACGTAAAAATCTGTTGATTTCTGTAATTCTAGACACAACATAATTAGATGGAGTTATTCAAGTGTTGACTAAACTATTATTGTATATAGAACAAACTTTACATTTTGTTAAGAACTGACTTCATGTTATTCCATATCCAGCGGCCAAAATTGAAGCAAAAGGAAATTTTGGTTCAAGAATGAATCGGTGATAACGAATTCGTTACAGAGAAGAGACCATGAGGAATTAGACACAACACAAAAATATCCAAATACAACATCCAACTCATGGGATATCTCACTCTTTAATATTTCCAATTTATTGATTCAGTTGTATTCATCAAACTTTATCAAGCTGAAAATTTTTAAGCCAATATTCTAGCAAATTAGTTATAGGAAAGGAATCATTCACCAGAAATTGAGAATTTTAAAGCCAATCTTCTTACTTTTAAATGCAAAATTAGAGGAATAATTCATCAAAATTTGAAATAGAATGGAACAAAATTAAACCTAATAGCAAAATCTTCTTGAGACTTGAGAGAGAAAGTTCATGGTCTTAAGAGAAAGATTTTATCGAAGATAATATTAGACCTTTTACTAGAAAATATGTACATAATATACCTAGTTTTGGTTCACGTGTACCACAATTTAGACAGTAAATCTGCCCCTGATCGAAGTACACTTCCATAACTATGGTTCTGATTCAATTCAAACCTGGTACAGTTACAACTTACTGATAACTTGACTTACGAGAAAATATGGCCCAACTTCTAGGATTTTATGAGGTAGTACATTGTAGATTTTAACTCTTATAGCGTTGTTTTAAATAGAAACCAAAAAAATAAATGTATGCTATGGGGTAATTACCATTAGAACTCCAAGCTAATTTGATGAGCCTTTGTCTTGTATATTTAAGGATCTTAAACCTTTTCAAGAAAGAAAGCCAACATATGTAATTATTACGTGAGGATAGGAAACCGTTAAGGCGAAGAAATTGTATACGATCGAAATAGATTTCGGCTTTCGTACGATTGATTAAGTTTGAAACATAATCGATCAAAATAATACTTCGAGATGGGTTTCGAAGATGGTACAAAGAAGCTTCGAATCCGAGGGGCCGATCAATGTCGAGCTCGATATTATAATCAAGCTCGAATCCAAATCGAGCTATGATGCAAAGTAAAGTTGTCGCGATTATGATCCAGAGACCGACCAATATTGACCCCGAATCAATTCAAGGGTCCGAGTCAGAATCGAGCTCAAGCCAAGATCGAGAGCTCGAGTCAAGACCGAAAACTCGAATCAATATCGAGCTTATAGACAAGAGCTATTACAATCCCACTAGAGGAGAGAATTTTGACAGGAATTGTGGAAAAGCTGATTTATCATGGGTCTTCCACTACGTATTTTTAATTATATCTAAAGTAAGATCCCTCCACTATAAAGGAGATAGTTATTATTTCTGTAGTGAGCAAGTTTTTTGCTTACATTGTAATTGATATTCTACTATAGCGAAAAGTTATTCTTTTAAGTTTCTTAAATTGATTCCACTTATTTAGTCCTAAAGTTCACCTTCTTTGCAACCTTATCTATTTTGTAATCTTTGTAATTCATACTTGATATTTCTATTTATCCTTACAATTTGTATTAAGTTGCACCACATATCCTTAGAACCACGTACAAATTCAACTCTATCCGTTTTTCGGGTAAACAGTTTGGCGCCCACCGTGGGGCTAAGGATAACAGTGGTTATTTGATACGAATATAAAAAAATACACCATTGTGTTTTGTGCTTGTTTTCGAAAATATCTTGGATTTCGGATTAGCAACGACTAACTACCAAGCAAATGGCTTCACCAATCGACAACGGAGTCGGTCTTCAAGATGAGAACAATAACTTGACACCCAGTACCGAACGACCACTTGTAAACGCCGTTGGAGCTTGAATCAGAGTGCTGATAGATATCAATTTGCATGTAGCCATTGAGGTGAGCCTACATTCTGAACCCAAAAATAGCATTCATGGTGGCACTCGGTCTGCAGCTCGTGATACCCATAACGTCGAGGAAAACGGCGTTAGCTTGCGTATGATTTTTGAAATGTTGAAAGTTCAACAGGCAGCAATAGCTCAATTGCAGAGCCAAACCCAGCTACAAAGCGGGCCAGAGCCCAATCCACCTTGAGAAATCACCCACAGAACGGAGCCAGCCATAGTGAAGTCAAATGAGCAAGAATCGGGGACTACTCCCGAAATTGCTAAATTGCTTGAGGAACTCACAAAGAGAGTCGAAGCCAATGATAAAAAAGTAGAAACTTATAACTCTAGGGTTGATCAGATTTCGGGAGCTCCACCAATGATAAAAGGGTTGGATTCAAAACAATTCGTGCAAAAACCTTTTCCCTCGAGCGCAGCCCCGAAACCAATCCCAAAAAAATTCCGTATGCCCGAAATTCCCAAATATAATGGAACGATCGATCCCAACGAGCACGTCACTTCTTACACATGTGCCATCAAGGGAAATAATTTAGAAGACAATGAAATAAAATCTGTGTTGTTAA
Source organism: Nicotiana tomentosiformis (assembly GCF_000390325.3). Taxonomy (NCBI): domain Eukaryota; kingdom Viridiplantae; phylum Streptophyta; class Magnoliopsida; order Solanales; family Solanaceae; genus Nicotiana; species Nicotiana tomentosiformis. The sequence goes on along the minus strand of NC_090821.1, from coordinate 63,177,181 downwards.
AAAAATTCTGAGAGACCCTCTCGAAGGGAGCAATGATTTGGTATCACAACCTACCACCAAATTCCATCGACTTGTTCGCCATGTTAGCAGATTCTTTTGTGAAAGCACAAGTCGGTGCCATTAAAGTCGCAACAAGGAAATCGGACCTCTTTAAGGTAAGACAAAAAGGATAACGAGATGTTGAGGAAGTTTGTATCTCGTTTTCAAATGGAACGAATGGACCTGCCACCAGTCACAGACGATTGGGTTGTTCAGGCTTTCACTCAAGGTTTGAACGAACGAAGTTCGACGGCTTCACGATGGTTAAAGCATAACCTGATCGAATACCCAGCCATCACGTAGGCCGACGTGCACAATCGGTACCAATCAAAAATTAGGGTCGAAGATGATCAATTGGGGTCTGAACCTGATGTTCGAAGGGATACTAATCGAGAACAAGGTCTGATCGAGGATCGATACCAACCGTACAACGGAAACCGCAGAGTCAGTGAATCGAGACATAACCTCGGACAAAATAACAAAAGAAGTGATCGAGGTCAAGGGTCCCGGGGGCTGATGAACAGAAGCAGGTTCGATAGGCCTGCCGGATCTAAGGAAGCGCCTCGGTTATCGGAATATAACTTCAGCATTGATGCATCCGCCATCGTTTCGGCTATCGGACGCATCAAAGACACTAAATGGCCTCTACCCATGCAGACTGATCCTACCCAGAGGAATCCCAATCAAATGTGCGAATATCATGGCACCCATGGCCACAGAACGGAAGATTGCAGGCAACTAAGAGAGGAAGTCGCCCGATTATTCAACAAAGGGCACCTTCGAGAATTTTTAAGCAATAGGGCGAAGAACCATTTTAAAAATAGGGATTTCGGCAAGCAAAATGAACAAGAAGAACCATAGCACATCATTCACATGATCATCGGCGGTGCCGACACCTCTCAGGGACCGGTGCTTAAACGCACTAAGACATCGATTGTGAGAGAAAAGCGATCTCGAACTCAATATTACACACCTACAGGAACTTTGTCCTTCAATGATGAAGATGCAAAAGGAGTCATACAACCTTATAACGATTCACTGGTAATATCTGTACTCATGAATAAAACTAAAGTTAAGCGTGTGTTGATTGATCCAGGTAGCTCGGCCAACATCATCAGATTGAAGGTCGTAGAACAACTCGGCCTGCAGGACCAGATCGTACCCGCAATCCTGGTTCTAAACGGATTCAATATGGCATGTGAAATCACCAAAAGCGAGATAATTCTACCGATAAATGTAGCCAGGACCATCCAGGAAATGAAGTTGCACGTGATCGAAGGCGACAAGAGGTACAATGCCCTTTTTGGAAGCCCATGGATCCACAACATAACAGTTGTACCTTCGACCCTACACCAGGTTCTTAAATTCCCAACACCGAGAGGAGTCAAAATAGTGTACGGAGAACAACCAGCCACAAGAGAAATGTTTGCCATCGAGGAAGCGAAACCAATATCCTCGCCTTCGCCAGTAAAGGGATCGGGCTCAGAAAGGGAACGAGATACCAAATAGCAACCACAGACATCGGCTTTGACCCTACCAGATAACCAGAAGATCGAAGAAGATGATGATCAGAGGATCCCTCGATCCTTCATGATTTTAAATGATTTCGACGCTACCAAATCAATGATTGAGGAATTGGAGCAAGTCACACTAATCGAGCACTGGCCCGAACGGAAGGTATACCTGGGAACGTGGTTGATCCCCGAACTCGGGAAGAAACTTATTCAATTTCTTATCGATAACATTGATTGCTTTATCTGGTCCCATTTATATATAACATGGATCCCACCGGGCATAACGACGTATCGGCTAAGCTTGGACCCTAGGTTCAGACCGGTGAAGCAAAAGAGAAGACCCCAGTCCGAGGTAAAGCATGCATTCATAAAGGACGAGGTAACCAAACTTCTCAAGATAGGGTCCATTCGGGAAGTGAAATATCCCGAATGGTTAGCCAATGTAGTTGTAGTGCCTAAAAAGGGAACAAACTTAGAATGTGTGTGGATTATAAGGATTTGAACAAAGCATGCTCCAAAGATTTCTTTCCGCTGCCCAACATCGATCGCATGATCGATGCCACGGCCGGCCATGAGATCCTTACTTTTATTGATGCCTATTCCGGGTATAATCAAATCCAAATGAACCCGGAAGACCAGAAAAAGACTTCATTTGTCGCCAAATATGGAATATATTATTATAATGTGATGCCTTTCAGGCTAAAAAATACAGGAGCTACTTACCAACGCCTAGTAAATAAAATATTCGAAAACAAATAGATAAATCAATGGAAGTTTATATTGATGACATGCTAGTTAAGTCTCTGCGTGCAGAGGACCATTTGACCCATTTGCAGGAAACGTTCGAGATTTTGAGGAAATACAACATGAAGCTCAACTCGAAAAATGTACTTTCGGGGTCGGTTCGAGCAAGTTCCTCGGCTTCATGGTGTCAAATCTGGGAATCGAGATTAACCCCGATAAAATCAAGGCCATCAAAGACATCACCATCGTGGATAGCGTGAAAGCCGTACATAGGCTAACGTGACGGATTGCAGCCTTAGGCCGATTCATTTCGAGATCGTCAGATCGAAGTCACAAATTTTTCTCTCTACTCAAAAAGAAGAACGATTTCACTTGGACCCCGGAATGCCAACAGGCATTAGAGGAATTAAAACGATATCTATCGAGCCCGCTATTACTTCATACTCCAGAAATAGACGAAAAACTTTGCTTGCACTTGGCAGTATCCAAATCGCAGTAAGCGGTGTCCAAGTTCGAGAAGAGCAAGGTACGCAATTTCCCATTTATTATATAAGTCGGACCTTAGGAGAAGTAGAAACTAGATATCCGCACATAGAAAAATTGGCACTTGCACTGATAAGCGCCTCTAGAAAATTAAGACCGTACTTTCATTGTCACCCCATATGTGTATTAACTACTTACCCTCTTCGTAATATTTTGCACAAGCCCGAACTATCAGGCCGATTGGCCAAATGGGCCGTCGAACTCAGTGGGTACGATATCGAATATCAATCCAGTACGACCATCAAGTCTCAAATTTTAGCAGTTTTCGTGGCCGATTTCACGCCAACTCTCGTACCCGAAGTCAAAAAAGAACTCTTGTTGAAATCGGGTACGTCATCGGGGGTATGGACCCTTTTTACGGATGGGGCTTCGAACGTGAAGGGGTCCAATCTAGGCATAGTTTTAAAGCCACCCACGGGTAATACTATTAGGCAATCTATTAAAACTACCAGGTTGACTAACAACGAGGCCGAGTATAAGGCCATGATTGTAGGTCTCGAGCTAGCTATAAGCTTGGGAGATGAAGTCATTGAAGCCAAGTGTGACTCTTTGCTGGTGGTGAATCAAGTAAACAAAACCTTCGAAGTTCGAGAAGATAGAATGCAAAGGTATTTGGACAAATTACATGTCACTTTGCACCATTTCAAACAATGGACTTTACAGCATGTTCCACGAGAGCAAAACAGTGAGGTTGATGCACTTGCGAATTTGGGATCATCGATCGAGGAAGGTGAGTTGAGCTCGGGGACTGTCGTTCAACTCTCGAGGTCCGTGATCGAAGAAGGTCATGCCGAGATAAATTCTAAGAGCTTAATCTAGGATTGGAAAAATAAGTATATTAAATACTTAAAGAACGGAAAAGTCCCATCGGACCCTAAAGATTCAAGGGCTCTACGAACCAAAGCTGCTCGATTCACGTTGGCTTCAGATGGAACGCTATACCGAAGGACATTCGATGGACCATTGGCAGTATGTTTAGGTCCGGGAGATACCGATTACATCCTACGTGAGGTGCACGAGGGTACTTGTGGGAATCACTCTGGTGCCGATTCATTAGTCCGAAAAATAATCAGGGCAGGGTATTATTGGATCGATATGGGCAAAGATGCAAAGGAATTTGTTAGAAAATATGACAAATGTCAAAGGTTTGCACCAATGATCCATCAACCCGAAGAGCAACTTCACTCAGTCATATCCCCATGGCCATACATGAAATGGGGAATGGATATCGTCGGCCCTCTGCCATCGGCCCCAGGTAAAGCTAAATTCATTTTATTTATGACTGACTATTTCTTTAAATGGGTTGAAGCACAGGCATTCGAGAAAGTAAGAGAGAAAGAGGTTATAGACTTTATCTGGGATCATATCGTATGTCAGTTCGGGATACTAGCCGAAATAGTGTGTGACAATGGGAAACAATTTGTCGGCAGCAAAGTGACAAAATTCTTCGAAGACCACAAAATAAGAAGGATATTATCAACACCGTATCACCCCAGTAGGAACGGACAGGCTGAATCAACAAACAAAACTATCATTCAAAACCTAAAGAAGAGGATGAACGACGCTAAAGGAAAATGGAGAGAAATCCTACCCGAAGTCCTTTGGGCATATCGAACAACCTCAAAATCTAGTACGGGGGCAACCCCGTTCTCCTTAGTATATGGCTCTGAAGCCTTAATACCAGTCGAAGTCGGCAAACTCAGTGCCAGATTTTGATATACAACAAAAGAATCAAATAACGAGGCTATGAACACTAACCTCAAATTATCGAACGAAAAACGAGAAGCTGCTCTCGTCCAATTGGCCGCCCAAAAGCAACGAATCGAAAGATACTATAATCGAAGAACCAAGCTCCGCCATTTTAAGCCCGAGGACTTAGTGCTAAGGAAAGTCACCCTCAATACCCGAAATCCAAACGAAGGAAAACTAGGACCGAACTAGGAAGGACCATATCAGGTTCTCGAAAACGTCGGAAAGGGATCATACAAGCTCGGCATTATAAACGGCAAACAACTATCAAGCAATTGGAATGTGTCGCATCTAAAACGATACTACTGCTAAGGTACGACCCTCCCGTATTCGTTTACATTTCAAAACTAACCCCTGCAGAAGTCCGATCAGGAGCTAATATGGATCCTTCAATACGAAGCCTTAGGTCTGAAAGCACGCGTTGCACTCTTTTTCCCTTAGACCGGTTTTATCCCAAATGGGTTTTTCGGCAAGGTTTTTAATGAGGCAACCAATGATCGTGCTGTACTTGGAAACAATACGACAGTATCTGAGGCCTCTTTACAATTGACCTCGAATACTGGGGGGTATTAGCCCTCAAATATATCAAGTTCTGATGCAAGAAAGTTATTTCGCAACAACGGGGTTCCAATAGGAAAAGTTGTAAGAGCCAAATGGTCAAAACGAACCATGCTCATGTAGTTGGCCCGGGCCTGACGCAAAACATGAACGCATGTATAATGACTTGCAAAGAAAGTTCTCCTCTTTACCGATATCTTATATCCAAGAAAAATTCCTTTATTTTGAGATTTATTATGAAAACAGAATTAAGATAAATCTCTGAGTTCGAGCAAGTACTCACTCGACCATTATGCCTACGGGCTACATTATTTCAAGTTCAAATCATTCACTCGACTACTAAGCCTACGGGCTACTTTTATCTCCGAGTTCGAGCAAGCACTCACTCAACCATTATGCCTACGGGCTACATTACTTCGAGTTCGAAACATTCGCTCGACCACTAAGCCTACGGGCTACTTTTATTTCGAGTTCGAGCAAGCACTCACTCGACCATCATGCCTACGGGCTACATTACTTCGATTTCGAAACATTCACTCGACCACTAAGCCTACGGGGTACTTTTATTTCGAGTTCGAGAAGCACTCACTCGACCATCATGCCTACTGGCTACATTACTTCGAGTTCGAATTCACTCGACCACTAAGCCTACATGTTATTTTTATTTCAAGTTCGAACAAGCACTCACTCGACCATTACGCCTACGGGATACATTAATTTGAGTTCGAAACATTCACTCGACCACTAAGTCTACGGGCTACTTTTATTTTGAGTTCGAGCAAGCACTCACTCGACCATCACGCTTACGAGCTACATTATTTCAAGCTCGAATCACTGACTCAACTAATAAGCCTAAAGGCTACATCACTTCAAGTTTGAGTAAAGCCTATGTTCAGACAATCACTCAACTCGACCACTAAGCATACGAGCTACTTTATTTCAAGTTTGAGTAACCGCTCGCTCGGTTATAGAGGCTACGAAGTCCAAATTTGATTAAGTTGTTTAAATCCTTGTGAAAATATTCATAAGGCATGAATAAAGTCTTCACAAGGCAGGAAACAAAATAGAAGCAAGTCTGCAAAAAGGGGGATATTTTTATATACAAAAATTGTTTACATGATTGATTACAACGTAAAAATTAAGGACTAAGCTTCCTGGTCATCCCCAGGAGCGATCTCTTCTCTATCCCTCCCCCCCCAATTCTCGGATCCGCTCTTACTCCCATCGTCATTATCATTTTCATCATCATAGTCATCGGAAACCAAGGCTTCAGTATCGGCTTCGAGTTCTTTGGCCCTTTTTATCTCTTTAGCGAGGTCGAAACCTCGAGCATGGATCTCCTCGAGGGTCTCCCTCCGAGATCGGCATTTAGCAAATTCGGCGACCCAATGTGATCGAGTATCGGCGGTCTCGGCTGCCTCTCGTGCTTGGACCTGGGCAGCTTTAGCATCGGCCCGATAGAAAACCACGAGTACATCCGCATCGGCCTTTGCCTTTTCGGCGTCATATTTGGCCTTGGCAAGTACAGAGGCCAACCGAGCCTCGAGCTCCTCTATTTTTCTTGCTTGGACCGAGCTTTTCTCCTTCATTTTTTAAAGTTGGTTTTTGGTTGATGACAATTAGGCTCGAGCAGTTTCTTTCTCTGCAGCAAAGCGGTCCATTCCTTCTTTCCACTTCAAAGACTCCGCTCTTATCACATCGACTTCTTCACGGAGTTTTCCGATCATCTCGATTTTCTGCTGCAACTGTGAGACCGAAAGATTAGCCATCATTCCGGTATCAAGCCCATAGGCTTTTAAAAGCATTATTACTTGCTCGGATATATCGATCTGATCTTGGCGAGACCTGGCCAACTCAGCTTGGAGGTCTTTTATTTCCTCTCCCCTTTGGCCCAAAATTAGCTTTAAGGAGTTCCTCTCCTCCGTAACTCGTTGAAGCTCGGCCTCGAATCGATACAGCTCGGTTCGGGACTGAGAACATGATTCTCGATGAACTACCGCTGCCTGCAAAGAAAGAAGAAATGAAGTAAGAAAAGAAAAGCAAACTTAAAAGGTAATGCTATATGATTTAAGGCCTACCTGATTCAAAGCTTGCTGCACTCCGTGAAAAAGATTTGATGCATCACTTGTACCGGTAGTGTCTTCGACGCCGATGAACAGGTCATGAAAAGGATCCTCTCCATCATGAGGCCTATCTAATTTGAGGGCCCCCAAAGCTTGGGCTTACCGAATCGCCCCTGCGGAAAAAGCAGGGAAGGTAGGCGAGCCTCCGATTACTACTGCCCCAAATGAGTCATCTGGGGCATTCTCTTCGGTTCGAAAAGATTCGGGAAGATCCCCTTTCAGACATATCCCTCATTCGTCGGCTTCGATGGGAAACATCTTTGATCTCCAGCAACTCGGGGACTCTGCCCGAATCTCTCTCCGATATATCCTCAAATCAAGGCGGAGCCTTATGAACCACCATTGATCCAGCTGTATGTGGAACGTCGGTGGTCTTCTTTGTTCGGGCCGCCAGAGCAGACCATCGTTCTCTTTTTCTTCTTCTTCATCCCTCAGACGCAGAACTGATTCTATAGTCAAAGGAATGGAATTCTTGCTCAGCTTACGAGCCGTCCTCTTCATCGATTTTTGATCTTCGAGGACGGGGGCTCTTTTCCTCTTATTATCTTTCACCGGCTTTGGGACAGAGGTCGAAGCCTCTTCCTCGGCAGACGAGGGCCTCAAAACCGCATCCTTGCCCACACTTGTATACAAAAAATTTTACTGAAGTATGTGAAAAGCATCTTATTCGAATTACCAAAAGATACGAGAGAAGTGCTCACCGTGATTTTTGGCCTCCCATCGGCCATTTGACAAGTCGCGCCATGAGCGCTCGGCATATGAGGAGGTCGAAACCAGATCATGTACCCAGTTCTTGAGATCGGGCACTGCGTCGGGCATCCAGGGAACCGCTGCATCACAAAAAGGGAATATTGGTGAGAAAAGAAATGAAAGAACAACATAATAGGAGATAACAGCAGAATTACACTTACGCTTCATGTTCCACTCCTCGGAAAAAGGCATCTTTTCGGTTGGGATCGGGTCCGAAGTCCTCACTCGAATGAACCGGCCCATCCAGCCTCGATCCTTATCATTGTCCATACTCGAGAACAAAGCCTTGGTAGCTCGATGTTGGAGTATTATTAACCCTCCTCGAAAAAGGCAAGGATGGTATAATCGGACAAGATGATCGAGGGTGAAAGGCATCCCCTCGATTTTACTCACAAAATATCGGATCAAAATAACGATCCGCCAAAAGGAAGGATGTATCTGGCCTAGGGTTATTAAGTATTTACGACAAAAGTCTATGATAATAGAGTCGAGGGGACCTAACGTGAAAGGGTAAGTATACACGCTTAAAAACCCTCTCATGTAAGTAGTAATATCCTCTTCAGAGGACGACACTTCCACCTCTTTGTTCTCTCAGTTACAATCTCTCTTTATCCGCTCGATGTACTCCCGAGTTATCAAACAAATATATCTCGATACTGGCTCACATCGGCCAGGGACCGGTGAACCTCTATCAAGTTTGTAATCAGAGGTAAAAACATACGCCGCCGGAACGCACTCATCAGGACGGGGATCCACCGGTCTTTTATCGGCGGCGAATTGAGAAGAAGAAGCTTTTTCTTTTTGGGGGACGGTTTTGGATGTCTTCACCATTTTAGATTTAAAGAAGGTGACAAAGATTTGGTAATTCAGAAGAAGAATTTTGCAAAGACGAATCACAGATTTGCGAATAAACTCAGAAAATACAAAAAAGAAATTGGGAAATTTGGAAGATTGAAGATGTAAAAGTGATAAATAATAAAAGGAAGGGTTATTTATAGGTTTAAGCAATGGCGGTTCAGTATCAGCGATGGCCGACTACCGTCTGACATGTATTAAATACCTTGAAAGACTAAATCGACAGGACAGCTATCACGTGCGTCATGGTCGAGCCCAATGTAAACGTCAGCTTATAATCTGATCGAGCCGTTGAAAAATCATATCGTTTCTCACCACATTCTTCCCGAGAAACGAGGGGACTATCTGTATACGGTCGAAATAGATTTCGGCTTTCGTACAATTGATCAAGTTCGAAACATAATCGAACGAAGTAAGACTTCGAGATGGGTTGCGAAGATGCTACAAACAAGCTTCGAGTCCGAGGAGCCGATCAATGTCGAGCTCGATATTATAATCAAGCTCGAATCCAAATCGAGCTATGATGCAAAGTAAAGTTGTCGAGCTTATGATCCAGAGACCGACCAACATTGACCATGAATTAATTCAAGGGTCCGAGTCAGAATCGAGCTCAAGCCAAGATCGAGAGTTCGAGTCAAGACCGAAAACTCGAGTCAATATCGAGCTTATAGACAAGAGCCATTGCAATCCCACTAGAGGAGAGAATCTTGGCGGGAATTGTAGAAAAGCTGATTTATCATTGGTCTCCCACTACGTATTTTTAATTATATCTAAAGTAAGATCTCTCTACTATAAAGGGGATAGTTATCATTTCTGTAGAGGGCAAGTTTTTTGCTTACATTATAATCCAAGCACCATATTCTCCTATAGCGAAGAGTTGTTCTTTCAAACTTCTTAAATTGATTCCACTTGTTTAGTCCTAAAGTTCACCTTCTTTGCAACCTTATCTATTTTGCATTCTTTGTAATCCATACTTGATATTTCTATTTATCCTTACAATTTGTATTAAGTTGCACCACATATCCTTAGAACCACGTACAAATTCAACTCTATCCGTTTTTCGAATAAACAGAATGAAGCCATTACTTTTGAATACATGTATAAAGTTATATTTTGAGACCTCTGAACTCACAGCCACTAGCAAGGTCCTCCGATGGAAATTACTAAACAATTCATCAATTACAGATTCATATCTTGGAGCCGACGAACAGAGAATTTTCAAATTTATGTGTTTGATACAAAGTGATTGAATCTCGTTTACAAGATTGTATGAATGAAATCTGACCTCCTTCATAGAGAATGAAAAATAATATTCAATAAAAAAATTGTCAAACTTGAATGAAAAAATTTTCTACTCTGAAATTGTTGAAAAAATACTAAATATGGAAGTACCAAATAGAAGAATAAAGATGCAACCATAAACAAAGAAAATGTCTAGGACATGAAGAATCGATTCGGGGCACGCTATGTAAGGTGTTGCATTCATAATAGATTCCTAAGCTACCTAGGTGCAAATAACATAATGGCGTCCTACTCCCAGCAAAATGTTGTGCATTTTCAAAAATAAGCATATTAATTTTGAATCAATCAAAATAACAACCAACATAATTAAGCTATCAATTGATCATTTAGCCATGTAACATATCTTAGATTGATCAGATGCTGGACAAGGTGATATTTTCACCCAAATTTTCAGCACAAGTTCTAAAGTGAAACAACCTGTTGATTCCATGAACATACTTTAATCCGATCTCAACTTCCATTAGCCTTGAACACGAGCCTGAGTCTTTTTTTCATATATCTATCAGCTTGGACGAACGCAAATTGGGAGTAACAATGATAGCATCAATCAAGTGAGTTTTTGACCAATATTATCCCTTATCTTTGAGAGTAGGTCTATTTTGGTCCCTCAAATATAGCTCTGAACATATTTAGTCCCTTAAATATGCTAAAGTGGAGCACATTTAGTCTCACTAACACAATGTGTTAAAAAACTAATGGTGTTATCCAACTCTGATTCATGAAGCAAATCTTCTGCTCTGAATCAAAATGTTTCCTCTCCTTTTATTGGTTAACACAAATTATCACTTTAATTCCACATTTTTAGATAATGTCTTCAAAAATTTTGACCTTGAAAATATCCCCTTCTTTGCCAGTTTTCAATGAGAAAATGACACTGCATAGCAGCTGTAATATATATATACACATACACACATATACATTTTGTATGTACATTGTATAGCAGTTATAATATATATACATTTTGTATGTTAATATACAAAAATTATACAAATTTTATATACTTTTTCCGCTACCAGATGTAAATAATTTCTAACACGGGCTAAAAGTGATAATATAACCTGGTTATTCGTTTGCTTCAATAATATGCCTAGAAGTGATCCTGCCAATTTTATTTTTTTTTAAATTTTAACTTTTTTTAAAAAAAAATCAATCGAAATTTTTAAATATATATTTTTCGGCTATTCTTTTTACAACGGCTATACAGTGTCATTTTCTCATTGAAAACTGGCACATAAGGGGATATTTTCAAGGTCAAAATTTTAGAAAACATCATTTCAAAATAAGGAATTAAAGTGATAATTTGTGTTATCCAATAAAAGGAGAGGAAATATTTTGTTTCAGAGGAAAAGATTTGCTTCATGAATCATAATTGGGTAACACCGTTAGTTTTTTAACATATTGTGTCAGTGAGACTAAAGATACTCCACTTTAGCATACTTAAGTGACTAAATACGCTCAGGATTATATTTGAGGGACCAAAATAGACCTATCCTCAAAGACAAGGGACAATATTGATCAAAAACTCTCAACCAAGTCAACCATTTTACTTCAGCTCAAATTCTCCAATTCAGGACTCAAAAGTTTGATTCTATTCAACCTCTTGCACAAACAAAGAGACAAGGATTTAAGACCCGAGAATGCAGGGGAAATCTCTTCAGGAAATCCGAACGTATTCACAATTCTATTTCTAGGGCTTGTAGCTTAGTACTACAAGCGCGCATATCAAGTTTCAACGCTTCTTCTTCTGATGAAGAACTAAACAAGTGAAACTCGAACACATTGCGAGCTTCTATTTCTATTGCCCTAATTTTATTGCCATTCACCTGAACCTTTCTAAGTTGATTCAGACGACGTGGCCCTGAGAACATAGGGAGTAACAATTTTTCAAGATTAACTCAACAATAAAAGGACACTTTTCAATAAGCTTAGAGAAATTTGCCGAAGATATACAAACAGAATCTAAACATATATCCTTTAGTAGATACAACTCACTAGCATCATCCCAATGTTTTTCTCGTCAATTTTGCAACCTTTTAAATGAAGAACGGTTAATAATCCTAGGTCTAAAACATGCATCTAAAAATTGAAAAAAGTAGTACTACATACAAAAAATAATATTCAGTGTAATTACAGTAGTCCGTCGTATTAGCAGCAAGTTTAATCATACGGTGGCGAATATGAAACCAACTATCATTATGTCCAAAATTATAGGCCATTGGATTGCAAAATCCACAGCTTGAAGAATGTGTTTGCACAAATTTGTTGTCATCGTATGATGCTATAGTGTGACACCATTTTGGGGAAACAAGGGAAGTTATTGCTCTCTGTTTGAGATTTAGAGAATATAGAATTTTGTGGAAGATTTCGTGGGCATTTGATCATAAGAATTGTAAAATTCCCAAAAAAGTGAATTTTTTATTCTAAGTGAAAAATGGTGTTTGAAAATTAGAGTTGTGTTTGGACTTGAATATGGGTTGTTTTTGAATTTTTGTGAGTGATATGAGTGAAAATTTTGCAAAATTAACTTTTTGGAGTTTTTTAAATTTTCAAAATTCATCTTCAAGTGAAAATTGAAAATTTTATGGTCAAACACTGATTTCAAAAAAAGTGAAAAATATTTCATGGCTAAACGGGCTCTTCATCTAGTAAAGTAGAAATTAAACTTTCAAAAGCCATGAGTTTTGCTTGTAGATTTTTAGCAGTATATATAATAAGGGAATCTTATACAAATATTCCAAATAAGTCCTAACTTACTAACATCTAGCCGACTTAACAAAACTAGCCAAGCACATATAAAAATTAAAAACTCAAATAAATAAAGTTTTTTTCTCTCTAATAATCACACGCAAAAATCTCCTTTCATATTTTTAAGCGTGATCATCAATATTAAATGCACGACGGAAAAAATAATTATGGATAAGGTAGCAAACAAGGTAATAATATATATACATATACATACAAGATTTCAAAAATCTATACAAAAAGGGACCTTTTTCAATGGGTATGGTTAAAATTTATTGAAAATATATAGATTAGTCAATATTCGGAATTTGAGAAGATTGGAGGTGATTTGGATTGATTTGGTATCAAAATTTGTAGTTACAATCATGTTCAAAAAATTCGTCTATGACACATGTAGCACGCATGTATCACACACATAGGTATACATGGATATACATGTGATACACAAATGATACACAGTGTTATACACATATCATTTTTTCATGTTCATCTTCTACTTTGAATTTTCAATTCAAACCACTTCAAAACTTTACCAAATCATCCCAAAATCGTGATTCAAATTCCTTAAGATGTACGCAATCTATTCTAAGAACACACACTCAAAAAAAGTAAAAAATTTGGTATTTTGGCTACAAATAGCTAATTGGCTAATATTAGTAATATTTTATGAATTGGCCAAATTTTGTAACAAACTACTTTTAAATTGACATAGCAGGTATTTTCCCTATTTATAAGCATAAGCAAGCCTGTCAAATTGGGCCCAAGCCCAAATGACCCACCAAACTCGTCCAAGGTTGGGTTGTTATTGACCCGTCCATTTATTGAACTCAGTCCATCTTGACCCAACCCATCTCGACCCATTTAAAGTTAGGCTGAATTTTAGCTCAATTGATCCATGAATAACTTTACCAAAATATCTTAGAAATAATTCTTTTTTGTTAGATATGTTATATATGAAACAATACATATTAATGAAACTTACACATCTAATTTTTGCGGATGATCTCATGATATTTTGTATAGGAAATATCTCATCAATGTGTTGAGTAATAGAGGCCCTGAAACATTTCTCTGCTACTACTGGACTAATAGCTAATCTGGAGAAGTCTAGTATTTTTATTGCTGGTATTGATGATGCCACATATCGTTGGAGAAGACCGGATTTGCCTTAGGTACCTTTTGTAACAACCCGATCGATCGTTTTGAGCTTTAGAATGTCGTTCGGCAGTTTGAGGTCTTGAGTAGCTTCACTTCAGATATTATGACTTGTATGCATGGTCGAAATTTAATTTCGAAAAGTTCGGAGTTGATTTGAAAAGAAAATTCTAATTCCGGAAGCCTTAAGTTAGAGGAATTGACAAAAGTATAATTTTTTAGTAAACGACCTCGGAATCAGGATTTGAAGGTTCCAACAGGTTCGTATGATAATTTTGGACTTGGACGTATATCCGGATCGGATTTTGGATGACCCGGGAACGTTTCGACACCTATTGTGAAAGTTGGCATTTTGGAAGAATTTCATAAAAATTGAGTTAAAGCATATTTCAATGTTATCGATGTCCGTTTGGGGATTTCGAGTCTGAGAATAGCTCTGTATGGTGATTCTGATATTGGGAGCGCGTCCGGAAGTGAATTTCGAGGTCTGTAGGTCATTTCGGGGCCTTTTGGCGAAAGTTAGAAATTTGAAGGTTTTTGAAAAGTTTGACCGGGAGTGCACTTTTTGATATCAAGGTCGGATTATGATTTCGGGATTTGGAGTAGGCCCGAAATGTCGAATGTGACTTGTGTGCAAAATTTGAGGTCAATCGGACGTGATTTGAAAGGTTTTGGCATCAAATTTAGAAGTTTGAAGTTATAAAGTTCATCAAGCTTGAATTGGGGTGTGATTCATGATTTCGATGTTGTTTGGCATGATTTGAAGGATCGATTAAGTCCGTATTGTATTTTAGGACTTGTTGGTATAATTGGTTGGGGTCCCAAGGGCCTCGGGTGGATTCCAGAAGGTTAACGGATCGATTTTTAAACTTAAGAATTTTTGAAGCTTAATATTTCTTGTGTAATCACACCTGCGTAACTTTGGCCGCAGGTGCGAGATCACGGGTGCGGTGAATTGCTCGCAGAAGCGAGAATGGACTGGAGTCGGGGGAGCCGCAGAAGCGGACTAGAGCAGTGCACCTGCGGGTGCGCAGGAGCGAGGCAGTTGCCGCTGGTGCGTAAAAATATGCATATGCGCGAGAGCAGGTTGCATCTGCGACGCCCGCAGAAGCGTAAAGACTTCTGCATGTGCGAGTTCTTGGATGGGCTGTGAGGACCGTAGGAGCGGAATTTGGACCGTACCTGCGGAGCCGCAGAAACGGTCAGGTCATCGCATGTGCGATGAACGCTGGGCAGTGTGTTCTCTTTAAATTGGGGGTTTGGCTCATTTTCACTTTATTTCGTCCATAGGAGAAGATTTTAGAGCACTTTTGGAGTGCCATCTTCATCAACTATAATGAGGTAAGTGATTTCTTCACATTGTGAGTTAAATACATGGTTTTTACATGGATTCAGGCATGAAATTTATAGAAATTGTGGGATTTTGAAAGAAACCTAGAAATTTATATTTTTGAATTTCGACCACGAATTAGGGCATGGAATTGAGAACAAATCATATATTTGAGTTCATGATGTTATGGGTAGTAGTTATCTTCAAAAAATTCCGAAATACGGGCACGTGAACCCGGGAGTGAATTTTAGGAATTCTTAAATTTGGGTTGAAAAATCACTTTAATAGCTAGGAAGTGAACTCTTGAGCATGTATTGACTATTTTATACTCCCTTCGTTTTAATTTATGTGAACTTATTTTCTTTTTAGTCTGTGCCAAAAAGAATGACCACTTTCTTTATTTGGAAACAATTTACCTTTATGCAATGATTTATAGCCACACAAAATATATGTGCCTCATTTTACACCACAAGTTCAAAAGTCTTCTCTCTTTTCTTAAACTCCGTGCCCAGTCAAATAGGTTCACATAAATTGAAACGGAGGGAGTATAATATTTTACTAGCTTCGATCGTTTGGCGCCATGTAGAGGATTTAAAAGCACAATTTTGGATCAGAAAGTAAGCTTTGAGACGAGGTAAGTCTCTTGTCTAACTCTGTGAGGAGGAAATTACCCCTAAGTGTTGTATGTTGATGTGTGCTACTTGTTGTGGGGGATACGTACACACGAGGTGACGAGAGCCCGTACGTAGCTACATTCATGTTATTGTCCAGGTAGGCTTAGGTTCAGATCATGATGTAGGTGCACTATTTGAGCATTTTCTTGCCTATTAAATTCCCTTGTTTTACATTTCTACTTGAGACTAGACTTGATATTGTAGAGACTTCACGAATTCATGATTAGTCACCGAATAACTTTACTCCTCTTACGGCATGTTTCCTTGATATATATACTTCATTGAAAGGTTTTCGTTAAAGAAATTACAACTCAAACGTTTATTCGTGAGTGAGGTCAAGGACCCGTCAAAACTTCTTATTCTAATGGTATCGGTCGTTTGGCTCGGAGGGATTATGTATTTCACTCTTATGGGATCGGGTCGTTCGCCTCAGCAGGATTATGTATTTCACTCTTATGGGATCGGGCCGTTCGCCTTGGCAGGACTATGTATTTCACTCTTATAGGATCGGGTCGATCGCCTCTACAGGATTTATGTACCACACTGTTATGGAAGCGGGTCGTTCGCCTTGACAGTTTAATAGATGCATCTATGGTTCATGTTGTTCGACCCTCGGTAGTGCACAGTTTAAATATTTATGTTGGATCGGGCCGTATGCCTCGGCATTTCCTATATCATATCCTCGTGGAATCGTGCGTAATATTTTGCAAGAAGCCAGTGTATCTGTGAGTTTTCCCAATTTGAGTTATGACAATTTATATGATGAGATCCACTATATCTATATATATGCTCTGGTTAAGGAGGGAATTTCTAATGGAGAGCTTGGGTTTCTTGTAAAGAAGGGGAGTTATACCACATGATTTATACTTGTTTATCTCATTTATTTACTCTGCCTCATATTTACTTACCTCTTTACTGTACCTAATATTATTGGACCACTAGTGAGTGTCGATGTCCACCCCTTGTCACTACTCCTCCGGGGTTTGACTAGATAATTACTGGGTACACGTTGATTACGTACTCATACTACATTTCATGCACATTTTTATGCAGGTACATATGTGACTAGTGGCCTTGTGAGAGCAGATGCGTGTATCTATGTAGGGACTTACTTGAGCTACATTTCATATTATGACCTGCAACTGGTAGAGTCTCTTTCAGAGTATTTATATTTCTTCTGTCCAAATTTGTATTCCGGACAGATACTGCATTTTATTTTACATTCCTAGTTGATGCTCATGCACTAGTGACACCGAGTTTTGGGGTGATTATGGATTATTTTGGATTAAATTTGTTAAGAATTATTATTGTTTACATTGTAAATTCCATCTTTTACTATTTAATTGAAGGAAAACATGACTTCAAAAATATTAAAATGAGAACCAAATTAAGTATTTATTTTTGGCTTGCCTGACAGCGGTGTCCGGCGCCATCACTATCTTTAATAGATTTTGAGTCGTGACAATATGGTATCAGAGCACTAGGTTCACTTAGGTCTCACGAGTCATGAGCGAATCTAGTAGAGTCTTGCGAATCGGTACAAATATATCTGTACTTATATTCGAGAGGCTACAAGGTTGTTAGGAGCACTTCCCTTCTTGATTCCTCATCGTGCGAATTGATTCTTTTGAGGCTTGTACCTTTATTTCTTTCTTATTCAATCTTATGCGACGTGAAGTGCTTGTTATAGATTGGGAATCAAGGAATTGTCATGGTACTACAGAGGTAGTGCAAGTTGTTTCTGCCTGCGTATTTGATTGGGCTATTACCATCGCCTTGCGGAAGGTCGTCCTGTCGTTTCAGCTTAGCATAAGTATTTCCTATGGTTTTGAGATTTGGTATTGATTGTTATGATGATTTGTATGTTGTTATTGCACCATCTTGGTGTAATGGTAGGGTGTTTGTTTATGTGTCGAGGCAGTGAATGACTTGAAATGAGGTTTTTCTCAGTGCATGATTCAGAAGTTCAGCATTTTATTTCCGGCGGACGAAATACAATCGGACTAGGAATGTTTAGATTTGGGTTGATGGAATAACGAGACTTGGTATTTTCGAGCGCGGCATAGTTCTCAATTATGATGTGGTGTCATCATCCTTGTTGAACGCGTTAAGGTTCGTCGGTGTTATGGTCTTCTTCAATTCCCCTTTGGGGAAGGGGATTGTGGAATAGTGTCGGGGAAGCGACTGTCATAGATCGCGGTGTGCAGTGGTTCAGGATCGAATCGGTGTTCCTACTGTTGATGGTTCGAGAAGGATGATCTTCATAGAGGCTTTAAAGTTGGTAGCGATCTATTGGTTCAAGTGCTACAGAGACGGATTTTGATTTAAGGCAACAACTGGACAGCGGAGGATGAGGAAGGACATGTGGAAAGTATCTTGTGGTGGTTAAACATCTAGAAGGCCAAATTTGTGAAGAGGAAGTCGAGTAGTTGCTTAAAGGAGAGGGTCTGACCAAAGTGGGAGAGTGGCAGAGTATCATATGGGTTATGTGGTAGGATAGCCACACACCTTGGGAAAGTTTAGAGTGATTTGGGATTTATGGTGGACAGTGACTGGGTCTACGGACTAATTTGGAATATTGGTTGTTATACCGAGGAAGGTTGGATATGACAGAAAGGAGTTGCTTGATATGAAGAGGGATGCAACATGACTTCGGATTTGAAATGTATTATCGCACCTTTAGTTTAAGTCAATGGGGAGTGAACAAACTTGTACAGCTGATGAATGAGTACGGGCTCAGGATGGTTTACTGATTTCATGGTGATGACGGAGCTTCTACGAAGAATTCTACTGGCTATCTAGTAAGAGGTCGAATATGTGAGTGCGGCTAGTGATTCATAATGTTCACGAAATGTTTAACAGTAGGATTTCGATAAATTTGGTAGGTCGATTGTGCAGGCTCATGCCTATGAGGAAGGAGGAATATTGGCGGGTCCCTGGGTTATGTAGTTGTAGCTTCAAGCTAAGTGGGAGAGCCCCACCATCTACGATTGTATTGCATGGTTATCTACTTGTGAGGTTTCTGGTTATCGGCATATTGGTAGGTTATTACGACTAAGGAAAGAAAACATCAGTGGAAATTTGAGCAAAGGATTAGAGGAATGTGTGTTATACTTGGGCCTTATCAGTTCATGTTCAGTTTTGAGAAAATACAGAGTTTCTGCTTCTGGTGGAAGTAATGTACAAGGGAAAAGAATTCAGTTGGGTGCTTCTTTGATAAGATGTTTACATGCTGGCAGAGCGCTAGAGTTTGGCTTATACTCGGGACCAAGACAGAGTGGGTGACTCTCAACAGTGGTCCTAGTGGGTTCAAGAATTTGAGTACAGTACCTAAGGACTTGGAATATTCTATGTTATCATTAGGTATGTGGTGCAGTATTGTAGGAAGGTAATAGGTAGCTTCGGATTCACGGAAGGTCTTGCAGAACGGGTGTACCAGTTGGATGTGTTATTGAGCGCTTAAGTAGAATATGAGACGGTTCATGGGTATTGAGACGATGTGGTCTCGTGGATTGGGTCACTCGGGATGAGTGTTGTTGGGTTTCGTTACATTAATGAATGGAACTATTATTGTTTCTAAGGCAAGATGAGAATAAATTTGAAGCTGAGGATCAAGGTTGTAGTTAATGTCGACAAGAATGTCAAGAGCTTGGATGAGCAGGGAAGAATTCAAATGTTTAGAGTAAGCTGGTATTGTCTTTAGCGTCATCTGAGATCGGTGTCATGTGGAAGAGGCTTTGTGTATTGACTTGCAGATTTTTGACCCACTCTATAGAATTAGAACGACAGGTGGTATAGATGTGCGGACCTTGCTACCTGAGCGGAATGGTCGTGGGAGCATGCCCCACAATGAGATTTGTATAAGTGTGACATGCCAGTCACTTGATTGTTAAAGATTGAGACCGAATATAGAGGTCATGGTAATATTGCAAGTGCGAGAGTTTATGCCTGAGAGGCATTCTATTCCTTGGGTTGTGGACCATGT
The DNA here is from genome assembly GCF_000390325.3 of Nicotiana tomentosiformis. NCBI lineage: Eukaryota > Viridiplantae > Streptophyta > Magnoliopsida > Solanales > Solanaceae > Nicotiana > Nicotiana tomentosiformis. Next base: position 63,157,118 of record NC_090821.1, on the reverse strand, counting down.
GAGTTCGTTTCGGATTTGACGGTTGTTCTTATGTGTTGTGAATAGTTCATTGTGGGTCCTTGAAGGGTTATTAGCCCAGTACGGTACGATCAGAATCGGATTGAGGTCCGTAGATAGATCTAAATGTGAATATGTGCTCTATATCAGGCCGGATATGTTCGTTTTAGCATAGCGTTATTTTCGGACATTTCGTGAGTATAAGTGTTACGACTCTATGTGTTTTTTCTTTATATTATTATGTTTGGATCGGGTAGCACGCCGCCACGGGTATATGGTTGGATCGGGTGGCATGCCGCCACAGATATGTTGTATGGATCGGGTGGCGCGCCGCCACAGATATGTTGTATGGATCGGGTGGCACGCTGCCACGGGTATCATGGTTAGATCGGGTTGCACGCCGCAACTATATCATGTGTGAATCAGGTTACAAGTCGCAACAGTGTGATATTGAGTACAGTTTCCCATATCTATATTGGTTGAGTAGATCTTTCCAGAGTTCGTTTCCTTATGTATCACATTCGAGTTTGTAGCTTGTTGGCACATTGTGGCATCCTATGATACTTTTGGCAGTGTCTAAGGTGGCTTATTGTAACGACCCGGCCGGTCATTCTGACTATTGCAATCTCGTTCCCCCATTTACTGCTCAAATTATGAATTACAGTTGTTATTTGGCTTGCCGGAGTAATTGGTTTGGGTTCGGTGAGGTTTTGAAATGATTTAGAGCGCTTAGTTCCAAGGTTTAGAATTTAAGTTGAAAGGGTTGACCGGATGTTAACTTATGTGTAACGACCCCGGATAAAATTATGCTAAGGAAATTAAGGTTTGCTCGTCGCGGCTTGGATTTTTTGGGTTGAATAATACACCAATGTGTAAAGGAAAATTTTGTTGGAAAATGGTCATTTCTGCAACCACTATGCGGTCGCAGAATCACTCTGCGGACCGCATAATGGTCGCAAAGTGGATCAAGAGAGGGGTAACATTTGAGTAAAATATGCGGTGCACTATGATAACGCAAACCTGTTTTGCGGTGCATTATGCGATCGCAGAACAAGTATGCGGGCCGCATAATGACCGCAGACCGGGTCAGTAACGCCCAGCTTTGGAGGCCAAATTATGCGGCCGGTATGCGGACCGTATAACTGTGTCAGAGCTTCCATTCTTTCTAATTTTTGACCCGACCCAACTTCGATTTATAGCCCTTGAAGCTCATTTTTGAGCCAAAATCTAATATTTTAGAGAGAGGTGAGAGCATTTTAGAGAGATAAAGTGAAGACTTAGTCATTTATCCATCAATTCTTGTTCAAGGTTTGAAGATTTCACAAGGATCTTACTAGGGCTTCAAAGAGGTAAGAATTTCTTTCCTCAATTCTTCAATTTCGGGTTTGGAATAAAAATGAGTGATTTATAGTATGATTCTTGGGTATAAGAGTATTATGTATATATACCAATAAGGTTGTGAAAGGATTGTTAAGTTCAAATGGGTAAGAATTGGGTTGAAAATGGTAGAAATCTTCATAGATTTTAATTGAAGATTTGAGGGTCGAGTTGATGTCAGATTTTGGTGAAATTTATATGGTTGGACTTGTGGTTGGATGAGCATTCATTTTCTGTAACTTTTGTCGGGTTCCGAGATGTGGTCCCTATGGGCAATGTTTGAGTTAATTTCGGATTTTAATGGAAAAATTAGTATTTCCTTGTGGAATTAATTATAATAATTTGTATTGACTGATTCAAATTAATTGTGTCTAGATACGAGGCTTTTGGAGACCAATTCTCGTGGCAAGGGCATAGCGGAATAAATAATTACACGAGTTGAGGTAAGTAACAATTATAAATCTGGTCCTGAGGTTATGAAATCCCGGATTTTGTTAACATGTGATTATTTTGGAGGTGGCGCACATGCTAGGTGACGGGCGTGTGGGCGTGCACCGAGGGGATTGTGACTTGGTCCGTCCCGGGAAACTGTAAAGTTGAATAATTTATTGTTAGCTATATGACCTCTATGTGTTGAAGAAATTTGACTAGAAATCATGCTTAGGCTATGTTATAGTACTGTTGAGACCCGTAGAGGTCGCGTACTTGTTGAATTATTTTTTAATTATTGTCTTGTACTCAGTCATGATTTTTCTTGCGTATTATACCTCAGTCTTTCTGGATATTTGTTGATATACTTTGTTATCTTTGTTTGGGCTGATCTTGTGATTTCTGAGAGCCCGAGAGACTTGAGAGGTTGAGGACTGAGTAAGGCCAATGGCATGCCGGTGAGGTAAGGATATTATGGCACGTGAGTTGTCCATGCAGGATATTATTGCACGTGAGTTGTCCGTGCAGATTATGGCGCTTGGCCTATAGGAGCCCCTCCGGAGTCTGTACACACCCCCAGTGAGCGCGGGTACCCATTGTGTGTGAGTGTTGAGGGCTGAGAGCCGAGTGGTTGAGCTGTTGTGACGAGCTGAGTGATTGTTGCTTGAGAGGCTGTACTTGCTTTGCATTTGTTGTTGCACTTGGTTGCTATCTGTTATTGTTGTGAAATCTCTGAAAGAATTTATATCGGGATTACTTGAAATTGAACTATATAAATTGATTTGACTTAAACTGCCGGATTTGAAAGCATGTCTATTCTTTGCTAGAACTACTGAAAGTGAACTATGACTCTGTAGTTCGTAATTATCTTCAGTTCCTTAGTTATTATTGATACTTGCTGAGTTGGTTGTACTCATACTACACCATGCACTTCGTGTGCAGATCCAGGTGTTCCTGAACATAGCGGGTGCAGATCATTCCGCGCAGTTAATTTTCAGGAGATTTTGAGGTAGATGTCGTATTCTGCAGACCTTGTCTCTCCTTCTCTATCTCCTTGTTTATTATATTTGGTCTCATACTATTATAGAGCGTATTTTCCAGACTTGTACTCTTATTAGATGTTCATGTACTCAGTGACACCAGGTTTTGGGAGTGTTGTATCGGAAATTGCTAGATTTTTTGGCATTGTATTAAACGTTATGTTTTTAAATTTAAAGGAAAATCGGGATTTAAAGGTTCCAACAGGTTCATATGATGATTTTGGACTTGGGCGTATGTCTGGATCGGGTTTTGGATTACCCGGGAGCATTTCGGCGCCAATTGTGAAAGTTGGCATTTTGGAAGAATTTCATAAAAATTGGGTTGAGGTGTATTTTAATATTATCGATGTCCGTTTGGGATTCTGAGTCTGAGAATAGCTATGTATGGTGATTCTGGTATTGGGAGCGCGTCCGGAAGTGGATTTCGAGGTCTGTAGGTCATTTCGGGGCCTTTTGGCGAAAGTTAGAAATTTGAAGGGTTTTGAAAAGTTTGACCGAGAGTGGACTTTATGATATCAGGGTCGGATTCCGATTTCGGAAGTTGGAGTAGGTCTGTATTGTCGAATGTGACTTGTGTGCGAAATTTGAGGTCAATCAGACGTGATTTGAAAGGTTTTGGCATCGAATGTAGAAGTTTGAAGTTCTAAAGTTCATCAAGCTTGAATTGGGGTGCGATTCATGATTTCGATGTTGTTTGACGTGATTTGAAGGCTCGACTAAGTCTGTATTGTGTTTTAGGACTTGTTGGTATAATTAGTTGGGGTCCCGAGGGCCTCTGGTGGATTCCGAAAGGTTAACAAATCGATTTTTAGACTTAAGAATTTCTGAAGCTTAATGCTTCTGGTGTAATCGCACCTATGTAACTTTGGCCGAATGTGCGAGATCACGGATACGGCGAAATGCTCGCAGAAGTGATAATGGACTGGAGCTAGGGGAGCCGCAGAAGCAGACTGGAGCAGCGCACCTACGGGTGCGCATGAGCGAGGCAGCTGCTGTTGGTGCGTAAAAATGCGCAGATACGCGAGAGCAGGTCGCACCTGCGATGCCCACGGAAGCGAAAAGCTTTTCGCATGTGCGAGTTTTTCGCTAGGCAGTGAGGACTGTAGGAGCGGAATTTGGACCGCACCTGCGGAGCCGCAAAAGCGGTCAGGTCATCACATGTGCGATGAATGATGGGTAGTGTGTTCTCTTTAAATCAGGGGTTTGGCTCATTTTAACTCTATTTCGTTCATGGGAGCCGATTTTGGAGCATTTTTGGAGTGCCATCTTCATCAACTATAATGGTATAAGTGACTTCTTCACATTGTGAGTTAAATACATGATTTTTACATGGATTCAAGCATGAAAATTGATAGAAATTATGGGATTTTGAAAGAAACCTAGAAATTTATATTTTTGGATTTCGACCACGAATTAGGGCATGGAATTGAGTACAAATCATATATTTGAGTTCATGATGTTATGGGTAGTGGTTATCTTCGAAAATTTATAAAATCCGGGCACGTGGACCCGGGGGTGAATTTTAGGAATTCTTCAATTTGGGTTGGAAAATCACTTTAATAGCTAAGATGTGAACTCTTGAGCATGTATTGACTATTTTATATAATATTTGACTAGCTTCGATCGTTTGGCGCCGAGTTGAGGATTTAAAGTACAATTTTGGTCCAGAAAGTAAGCTTTGAGACGAGGTAAGTTTCTTATCTAACTCTGTGAGGGAAAAAATACCCCTAAGTGTTGTATGGTGATGTGTGATACTTGTTGTGGGGGATACATATGCACGAGATGACGAGAGCCCGTACGTAGCTACATTCATGTTATTGTCCGGGTAGGCTTAGGTTATATCATGATGTAGCTGCACTATTTGAGCATTTTCTCGCCTATTAAATTTCCTTGTTTTCCATTTCTACTTGAGACTAGACTTGCTATTTTAGAGACTTCACGAGTTTAGTCACCGAATAACTTTACTCCTCTTGTGACATGTTTCCGTGATATATATACTTCATAGAAAGGTTTTCTTTAAAGAAATTAAAACTCACACGTTTATTCGTGAGTGGGGTCAAGGACCTGTCAAAGCTTATTATTCTAATGGGATCGGGTTATTCGCCTCGGCATGATTATGTATTTCACTCTTATGGGATCGGGTCATTCATCTCGGCAGGATTATGGGATCGGGTGGTTCGTGTCGTTCGACCCTCGGTAGTGCACAGTTTAAATATTGATGTTTGATCGGGCTGTACGCCTCGGTATTTCCTATATCATATCCTCATGGAATCATGCGTAATATTTGTCAAGAAGACAGTGTATTTGTGAATTTTTCCGATTTGAGTTATGACAATCTATCTGACGAGATCCACTATATATATATATATATATATATATATATATATATATATATACACACACACACACACACACACACTCTGGTTAAGGAGGGAATTTCTAATTGAGAGCTTGAGTTCCTCGTAAAGAGGAGGTTTTGTACCACGTGATTTATGCTTGTTTATCTCATTTATTTACTCTGCCTCATATTTACTTACCTCTTTACTGTATCTAATATTATTGGACCACTAGTGAGTGTCGATATCAACCCCTGGTCACTACTCCTCCGGGGTTTGGCTAGATAATTACTGGGTACACGTTAATTACGTACTCATACTACATTTCATGCACATTTTTATGCAGGTACATATGTGACTAGTGGCCTTGTGAGAACAGAGGCGTGTATCCATGCAGGGACTTATGTGAGCTACATTTCATATTATGACCTGCAACTGGTAGAGTCTCTTTCAGAGTATTTATATTTCTTCTGTCCAAATTTGTATTCCGGACAGATGCTGTATTTTATATTACATTCCTAGTTGATACTCATGCACTTATGACACCGAGTTTTGGGGTGATTATGGGTTGTTCTTTATTGAAATTGTTAAGAATATTATTATTTATATTGTGAATTTCATCTTTTACTATTTAATTGAAGGAAAATATTACTTCAAAAATATTAAAATGAGAACCAAATTAAGTATTTATTTTTAGCTTGCCTGACAGCGGTGTCCGGTGTCATCACGATCTTTAATGAATTTTGGGTCGTGACACCTTTCCTATTAGATACTTAGGACTGGCGTTGTCGCCAAAATAATGGAGTAAACTTGAATGCCATCAAATGTTGGGGAGGATCACAGAGAAAATAAGTTCAGCCTCAACCAGACACTTATCATATGCAGGTAGGGTTCAAATCATCACCTCCATGCTATTTTCTTTACACAACTTTTGGGGCTCAATTTTTATTCTGCCGCAAAGTGTTCTGAAGGAAGTAGATAGGAAATGTAGAGACTTCTTAGTGGCTTGGGAAAAGGTCTATTTGCCTAAGAAATATGGGGGCATGAGCATTAGGGACTGCAAACTATGGAACATATGTAAGCAAACTGATATGGTTTTTGAATGAGAAGAAAGATGTGTAGTGGGTTAAATGAGTGCATGGGATATATATGAAGAATGGTTCGAATTTTTGGACTCATATTCCCACAACTGATAGTAGCTTGTACTGGAGGAAACTACATAAATTCAAGAGGTATATGGTAAATTGGTACAACAATAGGAAGTATTTACTAGTTGCTAATAAAAAATACTCAATGTCTAAGAGTTACTTAGCCATGAAAGGGGATATACTACCTATATAGTATTTAGCAGACTAATTTGTAGCTCAGTCACAATCCCTAAACATAGATTTATTCTCTGGCTGGCTGCCCTACGGAAACTACTAACGAAGGATCGAATGCTAAAAATGGGGATGACATGTGATGACTTAACGTGTTGTTTATGTGATTGTGGAAAGATGGAAACATCTTACCATTTATTTACTGAACGTGCATGGACTACAACATTATAGGGAGACTTCTCCAATTGGTGTAGGATGGAAATACAACAGAATGAAGCTGAATCAAGCCTTTATCAGTTGGGTAAGAAATATTGGACTAAATGAAGGAAAAGAATCATAGTTGCTGCACTTGGAGCATTGGTCTATCACACTTGGATTACCAGGAACTGAAAATTGTCTAGAGGGCAGGATGTAAATAGAAAAATAGTAATACAACAAATTCAGGTTAAAGTTAGAGAAAGGGTTAATATGTTTAGGAAGTCAAAGATAGAGAAAAGATATGAAGATTTGATAAGAAAAATATATATAGTTAGTCGAGTTCCTCTTTTTTTAAGTTCTGAGACCTCATAGCTTAGATATCCTTCTTGGAAGGAAGTCGAGGACTGAGGTGCTCTTTAGGTGTAATCTTTGAGTTTGTGCTATGGTAATATTTCACAATTATTACCAAAAAAAGAGCTAAGTGGGTTGGGTTATGACCCAAATTTTAGCCCATCTTGCCCTATCTCATCTCAGCCCAAGTAACTTTTGGGTGGATTATTTATAGACTCATCCCATTTTGACCCGCTCAAAATCGACCTAACTCACCCATTTGACACCCCGAAGCGTAAGCCTCGCTGAGTAGCATAATTGTTTCAAATTATGGGCTTGACCCACTTCTAACTCGTTGCTTTTAATGTCTTAAATACTCTTCTTTTTAATAGAAAATATTCTGCAACACAACAAACATATACACTATATTTATCATTCGTAACTATATTTTTAGAAAATTACCATTTATAGTAAATTTTACAGCAAATATACTTGATATACTGAAACAAGAGATCAATTATTTTGAAATTTGAACTGAAACAAAAGAGCAACAAGCTCTCGTAGCTCAGTTGGTTAAAGCACATGCTTAGTAAGTGGAGGTCTTGAGTTCGACTTTTAACAAAGGTATTCTATTTTTTTATATTTTTGTATTTCAGCTTGGTTGTATTAGGTGTGCGAACGAATACGGTTGGCACAAGTTGTATTTGGTGCACGTCTCAACATAAGTTATACAAGCTTGTAACAATTGCACAGCAGCTACGGATGATAATTAGGCAAACTATAATTACGTATGATAATTAGGCTCTAAACTATAGTACTTTATAAAAATTTCTAATTTAACCTTGTCAAAACCAAGAGACTAAGTATGAGTAGAAGCTTCCATTGATGCAACAACTCGAGCTCACGAAGAACAGATTTGAGAGAGAGAGAGAGAGAGCAACAGAAGCTTCTAGAGAAACAATAAAGTGGGAAAAGAAATTCAATTGTATTTATGTAATGTGTCCAATATATACCCGTATGAAAATACTCCACTAACTACCACTAGCTAATTACAAAGATACACTTACTAACTTACTCAACTAACTAACTACCATTAACTATACATATAAATACAGCTATAGTTGAGCTATTGTAACGATCCGACTTGTCGCTTTAAGAATTAACTCCCCGTTCAGTGACTTAAGGTCTCAAGCAGTTTCGTAATATGTATTATGACCTGCGGGTGTGGTCGATTTTGATTTTCGAAAGATTTAGAATTAAATTGAAAGAACAATTCCTATTTAGAAGCTTAAATGGAAGAGTTGACCAGAGAGTTGACTTTTGAGCAAACGACCCCGGAATGGAATTTTTATGATGTCAATAGTTTTGTATGGTGATTTCGGACTTAGGTGTATGTTCGGATTTGGATTTGGAAGTCCGTAGGACAATTCGACGCATTTGGCGAAAGTTGGAAAATGGAAGATTTTTGGAAAGTCCGACCGAAGGTTGAAATTTTGATAACGAGGTTGGATTTTGATTCCGAAAATTTGAATAGCTCCATTTCATCATTTATGACTTGTGGGCAAAATTTAAAGTCATTACGTATTGATTTGATACGTTTCGGCATAAAATATAGAAGTTGGAAGATTTGAAAACTCTTAATTCGATTCGTTGCGCGATTCATAATTTTGGCATTGTTTGACATGGTTTGAAGCCTCGACTAAGTTCTTATTATATTTTGGGACGTATTGGTATATTTGGTTGAGGTTCTGAGAGCCTCCGGTGGATTTTAGAAGGTTAACGGATCAATTCGGACTTGAAGAAAAGCTACTGGAATTTCTGGGCAACAGCTGATGCTTTCGTTTCTGCGGAAATTTCATCGCAGAAGTGATTGGAAAGGGAGCTGGACAGAGGCTGGCTTGAACTCACAGAAACGGACATTTCTGCGCACCTGCGCAATCGCAAAAGCGCAAGTAAGAACGCAGAAGCAAAGCTGGCAGCTTGCTATTTTATTTTTTTTACAGAAGCATGAACAGTGATCGCAGAAGCGTGAACAGTGATCATAAAAGCGGAGGTAGCACAGAAGCGTGAACAGTGCTCGCAGAAGCGGAACTGGGCAGAAACATAAGGACCAAAAATCAATCACTTTAACATTTCGTTTTGGAATTTTTGGAGCTCCGTTCTTGGGCGATTTTGAGGATTTCTTCACAATTTCAACTAAAGTAATTGTCCTATACCCGAAGGTGTTTATATTTTATAAATTCATGGTTATATTCATCGTTTAATTCGGATTTAAATGGAAGAAATTAAGATTTTTGCAAAATCTTCCAAAAACGAAAAATTTAAGACTTGGAGGTCGAGTTGTTATCGAAATTTGATAAAATTGATATGGTTGAACTTGTATCGGAATGGGTGTTCTGATTTCATAAAAATTATGTCGGGTTCCAAGGGGCAGGCCCCGCGTTGACTATTGTTGACTTTTTGGAATAAATTTTTAAGTTGAAGTTTTATTGTCCGAAATTATTTTCGATGAATTTTAATGAAGTTGTACAATTAATTTGGATAGATTTGAGCTGTCTGGAGGTCAATTCAAGCAAGAATGCAATTTTGAAATATCGGCATAACTTCAAAAAGGTAAGTATCTTGCCTAACATTGAATGGGAGAATTACCCCTTAGGCATCGAGTCTTATGTGCCATTTGTGAAATGTAAAAAGTCGTGTACGGGAGGTGACGAGTACGTACTCAGGCTTATAGGTGCAAAATATATTGGGTTAAAGTCTTAGACATATTGTGTAGTAAATTGGATAATTGTTGGCATTTATTAAACCATCTATTTTCCATGCCTCAATTCGTGTTTGTTGTATTTGTTTTTAAATGACAGTTTGATGTGATTTTTACTTGTATCTTAATGTGAATTCCGTGAGTTTGATGATTTGATATTTCTTGGAATTTAATTTCATTATGGATTTTCCCTCTGTAAATAATTAATTAAATAAGCTTAAGAATATGTGTTAGTATATTTACCAAAAACTTGTATAAAAACAAAAGGTGTTGTCGTATGCTGAGTTATTTTTCCATCATTGTTGTTGATTCGAGATTTTATACGCATTGTGTGGAGCCTTGGGCTATTTGTTGTGAAAATAATTGATTTTGTTATATCTTTAGAATTTGGTTGTGGCCGTTGGGCAATTTGTGATATTAATTGGTTTTTGTTATGTTGCCGTGATAATATTCCGTGTAAATTGTTATGTTATTTGAGTTATTATTTTGAGGATATAAGGGTGGCATTCCACTGTTGATGTTATGTGGGTATAAGGGTGGAATTTTACCGTTGTTATGTGTGTTGGGATATTGTTTGGGCGGAGTGATAAGGATGACTATAGGAGAGATAAGGGTGGCTATAGGAGCGATAAGGGTGGCTATTGATATTGTCAGAGCGTAGGGATAAGGGAGTCTATTATAGGAGTGATAAGGGTGGCTATTGTCGGGGATGATATGTGATGATGTGGAGTTGTTGCGTTGGTGATTTTTATGTGATGTTGTGATTTTCCTTGTGTTTATTTTTATATCTTGTGCAATTGGTCTTGTTGTTGGTAAATTGGTAATAGTCTTATTTATGTTGAAATTGGGGGCATGTGGCTATTGCCAGGCGAATTATGATATGAAATGTGGGCACGAGGTGCCGTGAGTAAATAATGATGATATTGGCACGTGAATTGTCCGTGCATTTGTGATATGAAATGATAGTATGAGGTGCCGTGGCTAAATGATGATGATGATAGTGGCATGTGAGTTGTCCGTGCGGTTATGATAGAGAAATTTGGCACGACATGCCGTGGAAATATGAAAGTGGGTTGAGACCCATATTTTATGATTTTGAAATGAGGTGTCACATGGTGACTTCGAATTGAAAGAATTATATTCAAAATATTTATTTAGAAGGATTATTATTCAAAAAGATCTATGTGAAAGAATCAAATTCGAAAGATATTTATTTGAAGGAATTATATTTGAAAGAGATTTATTTGAAAGATATTTATTTGAAGGGAGTATATTCGAAATATATTTATTGGATAGTATTATATCCTAAGGATTATTATTTGAGAAGTATATAGGCGAAAGATTTGTATTTGAAAGACTTGAATTAATTGGGTGTACTCGTATTTATTATTTGTTGAGCAATATTGATGGTGTTCTTGTTGCCTTGCTATGCATATTACTGGTTGATTAGTGTTGCCATTATTGTATTTGTTTCCTATTATTTTGTATACTATATTGCACAGGTTAATAGACTAGTGAGTGTCTTGATTGTACCTTATCACTACTCCACTGAGGTTAGTCTTGATACTTACTGGGTACCGACTGTGGTGTACTCATATTACACTTTTGCACATTTTTGTGCAGAGCCAGGTATTGAAGATATCGGACTTGGACATAATTAAAGCGGGATCGTAAGGATTCAAGGTAGAGTTGTTTGGTCATTGCAGTCCCTTGGAGTCTTTTCATTTTATTGTACTGTTAATTTTTAATCAAACAGTATTGAGTATTCGATCCTTGAGATCATTCTATGTATTCAGTTAGAGTTTGTGACTCAGTATTACCAGTCTTGGGAGATTTTCATATTTGTTTCCGCTGTTAGTTTTGATTACTTATACAAAAACAAATTAAAAATGGCTTGAAATCTAATTGAAATCGACTTACCTAGTCTTAGAGACTAGGTGTCATCACGACGGCTGAGGTGGGATTTTAGGTCGTGACAGCTATCAGGTAGTACTCTTAATACCCCTCCCCCCCCTAAACTCCCACCCACCACCCTCAAGTTAGAGGTGAGGAACTCACTTCCAACTTGCCAAACATGGAGGCATGCTTGATCCCTGTTAAGGCCTTGGTAAGTATGTCTGCTAGCTGAGCATATGTGGAGATGTGATGTAGGGTGATAAGGCCATCATGCAATTTGTCTCGTACGAAATGTCAATCCACTTCTATATTCTTGGTACGTTCATGAAATACTGAGTTTCTTGCCATGCGTAATGCAGCTCGGCTATCACAAAAAATTGAGATAGGATGTGGGCAAGGAACTGTTAGTTCTTCTAGGAATTTTTTAAGCCAGACTAGTTCTCCAACCACCTTTCTTACAGATCTATACTCTGGCTCTACAGAGGAGAGGGGGATTGTTTCCTACTTCTTGGATTTTTAGCTAATAGGGATATCACCTAGCAAGATAATGTGTCCACTCACTAATCTTCTAGAATCAGGGCATGCAACCCAATTCGAGTCACAGAAGGCCTTCACAGTACAATCTGGGTTGTTGGAAAAGAAAATGCCCAAGGTTGGATCATTCTTAAGATATCTTAAGACATGGAAGGCAACTTTAAGATGAGACTCTCTAGATGTTTGCATGAATTGACTTAAGTGTTGAACACTATAGATAATATCCAACCTTGTGTTAGTGAGGAAGTTGAGTTTCCCAACAAACTTTCTATAATGAGTAGGATCTGCCAATAGGGCTCCCTCTTCTGCCTTCAGCTTGACAGTACAGTCAAGAGGAGAAGAGACCGTAGTGTACTGATTGCCATACTCTTTCAACAGATCTGCAATGAACTTTCTCTGAGAAATGAGGGCCCCATTATATTTGTAGAACACTTCTAGTCCCAAGAAATAATGCAACCTCCCTAGATCCTTGATTTTGAACTGATCATGGAGGAAAGTTTTAGTGTCTTAATTTCTTCTACATTTGCACATGTAAGGATTACATCTTCAAAATAGACAGCCACAAGCATAATTGAAGAGTCAACCTTCTTACAAAACAATGAGTAATCATTGTCTGAATGTCTAAAACCCAGGTGCACAATGCCTCAGTCAGCTTGCCATACCACTCCCTGCTTGCTTGTTTCAGTCCATACAAGGACTTGTTTAATTTGCAAACTAGACCAGGATCCTCAATCCGCGGTCCCTGTGATACATCCATATACACTTCTTTATCTAGGTCTCCATGTAAGACTGCATTATTCACATCTAATTAGAATAGGTCCCAGCCTCTTTTAACTGCTATATTGATCAGGGTCCTAATAGTTGTCATCTTGACAACTGGAGAAAATATTTTAGTATAGTCTATTCCAGCTTGTTGTGTGTATACTTTCACCACAAGTCTTGCCTTGAACCTCTTAACAGCGCCATCTGCTTTGTGCTTGATTTTATATACCCATTTTCATTATATAGCTTTCTTACCTGCAGGCAATATCACTAAATCCCAAGTATGGTTAGCATACAAAGCCTCAAACTCTTGTGTCATGGCTGCTTGCCATGCGGAGTTTAAGGTTGCTTCCTCATAAGAACATGGCTCAGATTCATGAGAAATGCTTCTCATCATATGCTGACTATCTTTGCTTAATGCAGTAAAAAATATATGTTGGTGATTTGAAGGGGGAATATTGAGTAAAACAGTGTATGAGGCATTGTTCTTTAGATTTGGAAGAGAATAAACATATTCATTTAGGTAGCTTTGTGTTTTGATTGCTCTGGATGGTCTTGTAAGACTTGGGTATGAGGAAGTATCAGTGGTATGATGGTTTGTAGTATTTGAAAGACTAGGTGAGGTTTCAGAAATACCTATATCAATAGGTGAAGGGTCACTTTGATCAACTGGTGAAGAAGTATTTTGATCAACTGGTGAAAAAGTATTGATGACAGAACTTGGTGAAGTCCCAGTAGGTGACTGACTATGACTCAAGACACCACTTCTATGACCTTCACAAACAGGATCAGAATGAAAAGATGGTAAAACACAAGGGAAAGAGGTGTGATCAGAAGACACTACAAAAGGAAAGACATGTTCATAGAATTGTACATCCCTAAAATTTGTATTCTTTTAGTGGCCATGTTTAGTACTTTGTACCCTTTTTGCCAAAAGGGTAACCTACAAAGACATGAGGTTCAGTTCTAGGCTCAAATTTGTCTTTATGAGTCTTAAGAGTGGTAGGATAACATAAACATCCAAAGCTTTTAAGGTGTGAATAGTTGGGTTCCTTCTTGTAAAGCATTTCAAAGGTGACTTATTATTCAGGATTGTAGAGGGTAGTCTGTTAATCAAGTATGTGGCTGTGAGGATGCATTCTCCCCAATATTTGATAGGCAACTTGGACTGGTATAGTAGGGCTCTTGCAGTTTCCAACAAATATTTGTATTTCCTCTCCAATCACACTATTTTGTTGAGGTGTGTATGGACATATTTTCTGGTGTATAATTCATTTGGAATGAAAGAAGGATGAGGTTTCATTGTTGATAAACTCCAGTCATTATCAGACCTCATGGATTTAATGGAAGAGTTTAACTAGTTTTCTATCATACACACAAAGGTTTTTAGAACTTGAAGTGTACTACTCTTGCAACTCAGAATATATGTCCATGTTGATCTACTAAAATCATCAACTATGGTAAGAAAGTATTTATAATTGTCATGTGTGACTATGTGTAACAATTCAAAGACATTGGCAGGTGATGTGATTTTTTTTGGAAATGGTAGTCTTGTTTATCTGGCTGTAGGGCAAATTGAACATAAGAATGATTGTTTGGGTGCAAAGTTCACATATATGGAGGATATTCCCCTCATTTTTATAAAGGATACATGGCCCAATCTATTATACCACAAATAAATAACATAATTTCCATAAGATGGGGAATTAGAAAAAGATACATACACATTAGTAAAACATGAAGATATACAAGAACCTTTCTTATTGCTTGAAAGTGGAACATTTACAGATGATGATGAACGGCAATCAGCAGAACAAGTTTCTTTATTGTCTGAGTGGACAGTATTTACAGTAGGTGATACATGTGATTTGTGTGGTTGTGCATTGTATGAATTGCTAACATAAATAGAATATGAATTTGAAATGAGAGAAGTGGGGACAGTAGCTGAACCAAGGAACTGGCACTTTGAGCAGAGGAAGTACAGACCATTCCTTGCTCTACAAATCTCCAGAGGCCTCTTCATTGAAGGGGCCTGTAAAATACATGAGGAATCAGAGAATTGGACAATTGACTTAAGATGTGATGTTAAAGAATGAACTGAGATTAAATTGAACTTAAAACTAGGAACAAACAAAACTTTATGTAAAGTCAGCTAAGGACTGCATCGCCAATTTATATCACTTTAACTTTGTATCCATTTGGTAAGGTCACTAGGAAAGGATAAGGTAGAATTCTAGTGTTAGTTAACAGGTCTTTGTTATAGGACATATGGTTAGAAGCTCCGGAATCTAAAATTCAAAATTCATCAGATGATTTGAAGCATTTACATGAAAGATCCAATTATTTCTTTATGAGTAGAGCAGGCCAATATACCTACAAAATTTATTGCCCCACTAGTGATGATGTTTGAGACTTCAATTGTATTTCCGTCATGAAATTCTCCAATAGGTGCAAAAGTTGATTATGCTGCTCCTTTGTCAGGCTCTGAATCCCCGTGCTTTGATTCCCAATATCAACTTAATTACATCCTCTAGGAATCATCCCTTCAGGCCCTCCATGTACATTTGCAGCAGATGCCACATTTTTTTTCTTTGGTGAATTTGAAGTCCTAGGGAAATTTGTGTAGTTTGTAGCATTTATCTTTAGTGTTTCCTTGCTTCTTGCAGTAGTCACAAAACAAGTGTGACATATTAGGTGGATAACTGCCTCTATATGAGTTGTTTTCTATAGTGTTCCTCTGCTGAGCATAATTTGTCCTAAAAGCTAGATTTGTAGGTCCGTTGACCTTCATTGAAGTAGACTTCATCATTAGATGGTTATTTGGCCTAACTTCTCTTTGTTTTTCTTCCTGAATTGGGATAGAAAAAGCATGTGCAATGTTGTGCAACAGATTCATCATCAAAATACTTCCTCTCACAATTGTGTAGATCTCATTTGACCCCATTAGAAATCTAATTAGCCGTTTGTCTTGTTCAGCCTTGTGCATATTTGCCTTGGCACTACAAGTACATTGACACTTACAATGTGCGCATTAATGTGTTTAACTCTTTCCAAAGCTTCTTTATTTTTGTATAATATCCTGTAATGTCTAGGGTTCCCTGACTTGGGTCATTGATTTCTCTCTCAAGCCGGTATAATTTCGCTCCATTCGTCTGATTGTACCTATCCTCCAGTTCCTGCCAAAATTCCTTTCCATCGATCACATACTGTAAGCTATCTGCCAAGTCTTTTGAAAGTAAGTTGAGAATCCACGACGTCGCCATATCGTTCCATCTCTCTCACTGCTCGAATGTCGGGTAGCCGGAATTTGGCTTCTTACATTTTTCGCTGATGAAATCGACCTTATTTTCACTGAAAGGGCTCTAAGGATGCCTCTTCTCCAGGATCTATAACTGGTTCCGTCAAATACCATCGGCACCAGTGTCGATCCGGCACTCTCCGAAGGATGCATGTATAATGGATTGGTCGAATCCAATGTATTTTTATTCACATTTAGTGAATTAGTTGAATCTAAAGTATCGCCGTCTACAGCCATGATATGAGATGAATTAATCGACAAATCTGAGAGACTGTGGGTAAAAATTAGGGTTTTCCAATTTTGACTTGCAATCTTGAATCGAACAAAAATTAGGGATGAGACTGAACGAAAAATTGAGTCAACACTGAGCCTTAGCTTTGATATCATATCAAAACCAAGAGAATAAGTTGAGTAGAAGTTGCCATTGCTGCAGCAACTCAAGCTCACGAAGAACAGATTTGAGAGAGAGAGAGAGAGAGAGAGAGAGAGAGAGAGAGAGAGAGAGAGCAACAGAAGCTTCTGGAGAAACAGTAAAGTGGGAAAAGAAATCCAATTGTATTTCTGTATTGTGTCTAATATATACATGTATGAAAATACTCCACTAACTATCACTAGCTAATTACAAAGATACCTTTACTAACACACTCAACTAACTAACTATCATTAACTATACATATAAATACATCTACAACTGAGTTGTCAGGTAGTACTCTTAATAAACCTAAATAATCGTTCACCCAACCTCTTAAACCAAAAACAATCAGTGAATATATAACATATGTATAATTTATATATAATATGTCTATAATCGTATATAATTTATGTATAGCTAGAAAAAATAATGAATTCGATCAGTTGCTTATGTAATGATCTAATGATCCCTTTTTAATATGGGATATATTACAAATAGGAAATTACGTTTAATGCCCTTTAAAATGGATGGTCTTGAATTTTTGACCTCGTCTTTCTCATGGGCAAACTTTGAAAGTCAAAAGGGTTGCCCATGTGGAAAGCAAGGGCAACACTTGTTAAATTTGAAGTTCTGCCCGTGGGGCAAATAGGCTCAAAAAATCAAGAGTGGTACCTAAATGTCCTATTTGTTCAAATCACCCTATTACAAAATAGGAGTAGAATTTATTTAAGCAAAAATTTACCTGATGTTTAAATCAAACTAAAATTTATTTCTTGTTAAGAGATTTAATAAAGGAAGAATATATATTAATTGTTGAAAAGTTGGAGTTTATTTGAGCTTGGAAAAACTGTCATAATCAAGAGCGGAGCCAAAAATTCATAAAAGAAGATCAAGGTAAAACATAATAGAGTGTCACACTTAGGATTTGAACGTGTGATCTACAGCAACATTTGAACCTTCTTTGTTATTACACTAGATTTTTTTAATTTATGGATTTACTAAAATAGTACAATAAATTATGAAAAAGACATTTAAATCATAAGATTAACATAATGTGTTGCCGGCTTGTCGGCCCTAAACCAACTTTATATGCGGGTAGTGGTAGGAGGTTGAAGAGTGAAAATAACAGAATAAGTTACTAGATTGAAGAGACTTAAAAATATTCTTAAGCTATAAATAGGAGGAAAATTCAGGCGTTTAAGCCATCAGGTTTAAAGTTTAGCAAAGAAAATTGGCCTTCCTAGTATAAAAAATATTCCAGGATAAATTGATTTCTTTCACTAACAAAATATGACCAAAATATCTATAACGCCTCAATTTAAAGAATAGATTAGGAAAAGAAATGTTGTAATTATATTTTAAGATAAGAAGTTATCTTTGTCTACTTTGTTTAAAATTATTTTTCAAGAGATTTTACAAGTCTGAAAGTGATTTTCTTCTAAATTGCAAGTCCAGGCAGTCTTAATAGTAAATATAAAGGATTATGTATATTAGAAAATGTACATATATTGTTTTTGGTAGAAATGACATCAGATAGCCATTCTAAAGGATTGCTATTTAGGAATTAGTAATGTGTGATAAATTTCAGTTTTCTAGTTCAATTTTTCGAAATACAAATATCCTAAATTGTCATGAAATTAAGATTTTTAGTTCAAATTTTAGGAATAAAAATATATTGGCTAATTCCTAAGAATAGTTGATTGAAGAGAAAATGTAAGTAATTAACCCTTATGCAAATTTTCAACTATTTTAAAATGCTAATAATCACAAAATTGCATCAAATTATTACTGAGTCCCTTTTTGAAATATTTTTTAAAAAGAACTTCTTAAGAGAAATATTTTTCGCAAATTTTAGAAGCTCGACCAAACATACTAAAAATGGGATTAAAGGGCCATTTGATACTGCATGACAAATGTGTTCAACTATCGGCATAAAGAGCCAACTCTTTAGTATTTGCATTAGCAGCACAAATTCAATATTTTATCTAAAAGGTAGCAGCACAAATTCAATATTAACCAAATAATTTCCTTAAAATTAGCAAAAATATTTTGTATCCTTTCTCTCTCTCCTAATGATTCCAGCCAAAAAAAATTAAATATTTTTTTCCGAAATCGCTCTACTTCCTAACGACCTTGAAAAAAGAAAATATTTTTCCATTTTCAACTGTTTGGTTGCACAAAATAGTTTGAAAAATATTTTCCTAGATATCATATTTTTCTGATGGAGGAAAATGATTTCCGTAGAAAAAGTTAAGAAAATATTTTATAAAAACTTCACCTACCCTCACATCTAACCCTAACCCACTCCAACTTCAATTTTCGGTATTTTTTTCGGTTTTTTGCGCCACTCACCCACCCCAACCCCGTCAAACCCCCCACGGAAAACATTTTCCACTTGAGGATAAACTGATGCTATAGTAACTAGCTGAGATCCCTTCCAACTTCCCCCAATCCATAGCCGAAATTATTAAAATAATCTTCAAGCGATGAATCTAATGAATTATATTTGAATGTATATTCACTTTATATATCAGTATATATCACCATGTATTTCTGTTTTATCTCTCTTGTATATTATGCATATTAAAAACTATTCTTATGACAGAAAAAAAAAATGAGGCTTTTAAGATTAAGACGTTTGAATCCGAATGTATATTTGAATATCAAGATGTGTATTAAGATTAAGAGATTTGAATCTGAATACACATCTAAATATTAAGATGTATATTAAGATTAAGAGATTTGAATCTGAATACACATCTGAATATTAAGATGTATATTAAGATTTGAATATTAAATGATTAAGACTGTTTGATTTTTAATATCTGAATGTGTAAAAAATATCTTTATTTAAACATTAATAAACATAAAATTCAAATAAAATACTAATTAATCCAATATTCTATCAACAAAATATATAATTTTTTAAAATATGATAGTTGCTGGTGGTGATGGCTAACGATAGTGTTTATGAATGCCGACTAGAGGCGGTGGTTGGTGGTAGTTTTGGTTGATGGTGATAGTTCAGGGTAGTAGCTAGTGATGATTGGTAATGGTGGTTATTATTATTGAGGATGGCAGTGGTGGATAGTGATAGTTAATAATGGTGGGTGGTGGTGGTAGTTGTGATTGAGGAAGGTGGTGGTGGTTGGTGATAGTTTATAATAATGGGCAGTGCTGGTTGTGGTTGTTGATGGTGATGGGATGGTTAGTTGTGGTAGTTGAGGTGAATGAGTGTTGATTGTGGTTGAGAATGATGGTGGTGGGGATGGTAGGTGGTGATAGTCGATAACGATGGTGGTGGTAGTGGTGGTTGAGTATGGTGGTGTTGGTGGCATGATGGTAGTTGATAATGGTAGGCGGTGGCAGCAGTTAATAATGAATATGGATGATAGCATCTTAATGAAATTAAGTATCTGTTATATATCTTAATCATACAGACCTATTCAGACTCATTAAGTGTTGTGAAGTAAAAAATAATAAATACACTTAATGATTAATATCTAAATAATTAAGATTCGGACTTTAAAAACAAACGCGCTTAATATCTGAGATCTGAATGATTAAGATTAAGATCTCCATTAAGTGCAAACAAATGAGGCTAAAATAACATATGACCAAGATATCTATAACACGTGGATTTCAAGAATAGATTAGGAAAAGAGATGTTGTAATTATTTTTTAAGATAAGTAGTTATTGTTAGACTAAGAAATACAATCTCCGGTTAAACTATTTAATTTATATAATGAAGGGTTAAATTTAGTTAAGGATAATAACTTAGATATTAAGCACAAGGATGCACGATCGATGAGACAGAATCTGCATATGATTGATGACAATAAATGTAAAATACCCTTGCGACAAGAACATTAAATGAGATATATCTAGTAATAAATGTCTGTAAATGGCGTTTATATAAATAAAGAGAATGATTCACCCGATAATAACTGGACAAGGTGAACATTCTGTCTGACAATCGGTGAATGACAGATAGATCCAAGATTTGCATGAACAATCCTTGGATCTGGTGGAAAAGTGGGGAATAATATGAACGAGAATCTTTATAAAAAGGTAATCTTTGTGTTTTTGCCAGAGGGAAGTCTTCTTCTCAAAAAGTGTTCTTATCAGAAAAAATATTACATGCCCTTATCAGCGTCTCTTCTTTCTATATATATGGGCCATTTTTCTCAGAAAACCCTAATAGTACAAACACCAAGAATATTCACTGGAATATTCCCTTTTTTAATACTTTATTCCGACAAATTAGCCGTTACAAGTCTTACCACTAATAATTATTCCTTTCAAAATTTACACAAACCCAAAAGAACTAATGTATTACTTTACTTTTTTCACACAAGAACAATGTTGAAACTTGAGCTCAATACCTAAAAAGAAAATACTTTATTTTATTGAAAAAGAATGTATTCTTTCTCCAATATGAAAAAAATTACTCATTTTGATGAATGAAAAGACAATACTTTTCCTATTTCAAAATACTTAGTTTATTGAAATAAAAGAAAATATTTTTTCTACGTCATGAAAATGAAGTACTCGATTTGTTAAAATTTAAGAAAATACTTTTACTACATCATGAAAAGAATATTCATTTTGTTGAAATAAAAAAAAGTATTCTATCTACAACATGAAAAGAAAGTACTCTTAATAATAGTTCTATTTAGCGTGGGTGGTGGGCGAGGTTGGGGGTAGGGGTGGGTGGGGTATAGTGTGAGGGGGGGGGGCTAGAGAGTTAGAGTGAGTGGGTAAGGTTGGGGTGCGTGGGTGGGTGGGTGGGGATGAAGAATAGGGTAGAGAAGGTTGAAAAAGAGTTTTGTAAAATATTTTCCCTTCTTTTGATAGGGAAAACATTTTCCTCTAATTGGAGGAAAATGAGTTCACGAAGAAAACGTTTTCCAAAACATTTAAGACAACCAAACATAAGAAAATTGAAAAATATTTTTCGCAAAATATTTTCCTTCATACCAAACACACTCTACGAGTCAATTCTTTGGTATTTGGCATTCGGTAGCACAAATTCAATATTTATTTTAAAGAATTCATGATGTATACATACATCGAGCCAATTAATTCCGAACTCAAGAGCTTTGGCTCAAACCCATGTAATATGTGTTAAAAGATCCACTATATAAGTATATATAATTGATTTCAACCCTAGTAAATCAAATGAGTTGTGGTAGAATCCCAAATGCGAGCCAATAAAATGTAAGCTGGAGCTGCTTATAATTACTAAGCTTTACAAGAAAACAAAAGGAAAAAAGGCATCAACCGAGTGAAAAACAACGGTGTGTGCTTGGATTTTAAACTAACTACATATATTGGATGTTCACATAAATGGAGCCTATAGACAGTTGAAAGACAGAGCAAAACCTAGTAGGAGCAACATAGATCATTTGCCAAAAAGCCAAGAGAGTTTTCACTATATCTTTCCACCAAAGTATCAAACTAATAACCCTCCAAAGGATAATCAATGGTTTCAAAACTAAGTAGAACAAAAGGGAAAGTGTAGGGTCATCCTCTTGAACTCGGCGTCTTGCCAAAGCGAACACACAAGACAAGTGATAATATCAACATTCTCGACTCCCAAAACCGTCCTTCAAATAATATGCAGGATCAGTCATCACTCTAATAATATTATGGCACTAGCTGAATGTTGGAGTTGGCATGCATGCATCTTTTGCTAGTTTGTCATCCACCTTGATTTATGGTCTCATCCCGTCGTAAAGTAGATGAATGGAGTTGATAAAGGCTCCAGCAAACGAACTGGGCATTTATGATACATAAATATGGGATTATGAGTTATTTCCATATATCGTTACACTTCCGGCAGAGGCTTGATTGGCTGCACGGTTGCTTCCAAAATTCTTCCGATTTGATTCTCTTGCAATTCTTGAACCAAACTGAAGATAATGTTTAAAACATAGTTGAGTGAACTTGCCACGTTAAAAATTTGAGCAATGGAACTCTATGGCCAATGAAGGACAAGCAACAAGTGGTACCTAAATTGTAAAGCAAAGTTGATTTTGAATGCAAAACTCTATTTGGCAAAATGGATATCAACATTCAACAGTATGACAAGAAGAGTGCCATTTGGTTCTTGCATTACAGAAAGTTCTTATATTGTTTAGGAAAACCTCAAAAATTACTTCCCTAACAAACCTAGTGCCGAGGATGAGGCGAAAGGGGATCTAATGGTACAAGTAATTGGTTATTAATTTTGCAGTGAGGATTGCGATACCTTATATGATTAAAAAAACAAATCACAATCAACTTTTATCCATATTACCAATTATTCTTTATAAGTTTTAAAGTTGCTGTCAGAGTACGTGCATGCACAAGAAAGGATTAAAAAAAGAACGCTGTACTATGCACAATCACTCACTACATTAAAAAAAGTGGAAACCAAACTCCTCAATTAAGATATTTTATTGTTACTCATTCATGAATAAGAGAATATTGACTCGGCGACAGATGAAGAGCAATACATGCATACCTGGATTGCTCTTTTTGGCAGAGCGGCTGCTTCAGATAAACCAAGTAGATATGCAACCTTTAAAAGAAAAAGATAAAAGTGAAAGATATCAGAAAGGGGGAGAGCCACCGGGATGAAGAGAAACTTCGGCAGAGTGCAGCAGTAAAATTGGAAGAGAATAAAGTAAGGATTACGTTTCTGTTTAAGGTAGCCACCAAGTACAAATATAAACAAAGGATCATGACATCCTTCGTTAATGTAATTTCAAAACCCAATCTAAGATAAATTCAAAGGTGAATCTAACCTCTCTCAAGATTTTCTTGTCACCAATACCAATTGGTTGATCAAGGTCAGCGATCTCCCACAATGGAATATCTAGCAAAATCCTGATGACATCCTCATCTAAGAATGGAAACCTGGCCTGGCAAAAATAGAAAATAAGATCAGACTGTAACTATAATATAAGAAAGTACGCCATTTAAGCAGTTCAAAGTACCTCCTTGCCATTGTCAGCAATACACCTGTCATCTCTCCCTAGGTTTCTCTTCCAAATCCTCTGCATGTCTAGTTTCATTTCATCATTCAGACTTAACCAGCTGATCCAGATAGAGCACCAAATGAACAGGAAGGAGGAGCACACATTAGAACATGAGCAATTACTATTTTAAGCTCTCAGAACTACTGAAGCAACTTTTTTTGCAGGAGGAAGAGGACATAGAAACATTAAATCATCTCGAGGTGAATGCACCCCATTGCTAGCTGCCCCTAGTACTATTGAGGAAGACAAAACTACACATAAGAACGCAGTGAATCAACAGGAATTGATTAAACAGAGCAAGAGAGGTTAGCGTACTATCAATACATGCACGCTCTACACAGTTCCACCTTTTGAATTGTGGAAGACAGGGTAAATTCATATACATGAGGACTTCACCTTCCATTTCTATATTTTGTCCTATGCCGACCATATCCAGCACATTGCTCATCTGCACCAGAACCAACTAGGAGAATCCGAGCCGCAGATTTGTACTTGACACGGTCAGAGGTATCATTGTTGCCTGTCTCATCTTGCAACAGACCATCTCCACTAGCAGCCAACCACAGAGCTATACCAATATTCAGATCCTGAAGCAAGGAAAGAAATTAGTTGAGCAAATTGATCGTGACTCAACACAAAAAAGTAACAGACGCAAATCATATAAATATCGATTGAAAAGATACCATGTAGGTACTTGCAGGATTTATTAGTGACATGACATGCTTCGTTTCAGAGGTCAGCTTCAGCAGCTCAGCATCAATCTCTACAAGTTTCCATCTGCAACTCAATTTTATGATGAACAAACCTCGAAAAGAAAGAAAAATTACAGAAAATGGAGAGAAACAAAATGGTAGACGCTCAAAACCAACGCATAAAAGTGTTTTACTTTCACATGGGCAACCTAATATCTCTCTGTCTTAAAAAAGTACATTGAGCAGGACCATTTTTTTAACATACTTAGTTACAAACATACCTCACAAGGGGTGTAAATGTAGGATTTCTGTAGAATAGGGGGTGTAAGTGTAAGTGTAGGCCTCTAAAATCCAAGGGGTGTATCTGAAACTGAATCATATTACATGGGTGTTTAGTGCGATTAACCCTTTTTTAAATTGCCAAAATTCTTCAATGCCCAATTATTCTTCACAAGAGCTATGCTTGCATTTAAATTCGAGGCTCATACTTTGCTTGTAAATGCAAGGCTCATACTTTGCTTGATTCATCATTTTGGGCATTATCAGCATGCATATTCAAACATAAGTGTATCATCTTGCTTATTTCTCACGAAGAACTCCAGTCCCTAATAGTACATATGAAAGCAAGAAGGGGAATGGATACCTTCTTGATGGGGCAATTTTTTGGAGTTCCTTTAGACCTGCTCTAGCAGAGATTCGATCAGGAGCACATGAACCGTCAAAGCTTACATTAAGCAGATCAATTTCGTCTACAATTTTAACACCAGAATAGACCATTACTAAGGTTAGATTTGCCACAGGTATAACAAACAGGAAAGGAATTATAAAGAATGTTCTATTCTAAACTCAAGCAAGAGGGACATAGCAGATATTGGAAAAACTCACACTTGGCATCCATGCACTTATCTAGTAGTGCTGCAAGTATCATAGAGTCTATTCCACCGGAAAAGAGCACAGCAACTGGAGCATTGCATTTATTTGTGTAGTCAACTGTAGCGGACTACACATTACCCAAGAATTATGTCAATTATGAAAGCTAAATAGCAGCTTATGTTTTTGCTGTTCCGTTGAAGGGCTTCTAAACCAACATGACTTTCCCATGGGGGGGGGGGGGGGGGGGGTTTCAAAGCATTAGTTCTAACCATTGGGCGGAAACAGAAAACAAAAGCTAAACAGTTTCAAACCTGGTAGATTGTATTTAAGGCAGTGCGCCGCATTATTGACTCTTGTAAAGCATTCATTACCCTGTGAGGCAGCGATGTAAGTAGGCAGTCTGTAGAAGCTGTAAAATTAGAAGAAGACTGCACTCAAGTTAGACTCTGAACGCATTTTTAACTACAATTACTAAATCCACCAAACATGTAATAAATGGTATTAACAGCATGACTATGTGATATTGACCTAACTTAGATTCCATCAGAACGGAAGGAGTTAAACGTGAGTCCTCTTTCGTGCTATAAACCTTTTGACGGGAAGCAAGCAAGTCCTCGTGTTTTGGTTGGATAGAAGTTCTCTCCCAAGTGATTAACTCCTTAAGCTTTGGATCTGTCCAATCATGCTTCAAAACTTCACCAATTAAATCCTCATCTGTTCCTGAAGCACCAATAGACAAACTGTATACACCACATGGAAGTTCTTCCCAAAAGTCTATTTTGGTTATTCCACCTCCATCTGCAAATTCTGCAAGATCAAAGTGTTCCATGCGTTAAAACATTGCACTTATTCACAGAGGGATAATCGAGGAGCTATAGACTACACTACCAACTGCTGCCATATTTCGTCTTTTTCATGTCGGTAGGAGACACTCAAATAATTCACATAGAAGTTTCGAACTTGAAAGTATTAAACTATGCATAAAGAATTTCTTCCAAAATCAACTATTTTATCCAACTAATAGACCGCTTGAAAGCTCAAAAGGAACAGTTTTGGATTGAGAGAGCTAATCTTCAATTATGTTTTTACGAAGCAACAAACTTCAGAAATAGAGGATGGCTAATTACCAGAAAGCTCAGCCAAAAACAATATGTTTGATCGTTAAATGTTCTTGTCTGTACATGGCACGTTCTCAATCATCACTATTGATAATTTAATATAATTGTTCTCAAAAGAGATAATGACAACCGATTCGCTTATGTTTTGCTTCAAAATAAGATGAAGTTTCTCCAAAAAATCTTTGATATTATTAGTAAAAGATATCAGTAAACGAGTAAGATTTTGAAGAGAGTTACCAGATTTTTCATTTACAGAGGCAAGTGTTGATACGGAAGACAGCAGAAACTGAGGGTCCTCCTTCGTTGGCCAGTGAACAAGAAGGCTTCGCCTTCCAAATGCATCTCGACCAAACCATAATGTTTTTGAACTACACTATAGCAAAGAGTAAGCAGAGCATGAGAGAAGCATTTGTTTCAAAATGATTCAGCCTTTCCTGCTGAAATAAGCCAATAGAAACTTACCACAAAAAGTTACCTGCCAGTAGATCAAAGCCCACGGCCCCTTGATTCTGGAAAGAAGTTCTGGAACAGAACTTTGCCTTTCTCCTGAAGTATGAGTTTTATTATGTGGAGAGGAAACACGAGAACAACATAGTCCTAGATGTTGCATAAGAATTTCAGTGTCATTGCTATCACTACTCATTTGGATGCCTCCAAATATTTCACCTAAACAGGAATACAGGAAAACAAACAATAGTCAATAAAAATAATTAATGTTGACAGAATGAAGATAATATAAAACAGAAAGAATGCTGAAGCAAGCAACTTGGTCGAGAAAAGAAAAAAAAATCAGAATTGTTTTTGCAAACAAGAACACAAATATTGTGGAATCTGCATTTGGTCATTTACTTGAAAGTGCAGAGAAACAAGTACTCATAATTGTGTACATTCTTTGACTCTCCAAGGTTAAGCATCAACTAAGTTAGAAAAAAAAAATATCACGCATAAGAAAGTCAAGAACCAAAAAAAAATACAAGATATGCTTCAGTCTAGCATGTAGGTAAAGGCTCAGACGCCGTGGTATTACCATTATAAACAAGGATGTTCCCTGATACGTCTGTCAATGGTTGAACAATAGGATTTATGCCTCTAAGCTGCAATGTAGCACCAACAAATTGCAACTCTCCGGTGAATTCTTTACCACCACCACCCATACAACAAGCCTCCCCCTCACCGGAATCTTCATCTTCCACAAAGGCAACAACATCTTGCTCCCCACCACACAAAGATGAAACCCCAGAACGAAGTAAAATTTTCTTGCA
This sequence comes from Nicotiana tomentosiformis, assembly GCF_000390325.3. Lineage (NCBI taxonomy): Eukaryota > Viridiplantae > Streptophyta > Magnoliopsida > Solanales > Solanaceae > Nicotiana > Nicotiana tomentosiformis. Next base: position 63,129,458 of record NC_090821.1, on the reverse strand, counting down.
TCCCAAACTATCTGGACCCCTTCTTATTAACACAGCTTTTATGTCATCCACTGAAAACAAAGTCTAGTGACAATATAAAACATCGTTATCCTTTTCAAGATTTCTCTTGAAATTGAAAAAGATTACAACTTTAGAAATTCCACATAAATCTTTCCTCATTAAAGGTGCAAAGGTAGCTCTTTTCTTTTAATACTCTTTTATCAAAGCAAGCTTTTTCCTTTTCATTTGCAGCCAGTTTTTATGCTGCTTTTGCTTAATTTGAAATCTGTATAAGAAGATCAATCAAAAAGATTTTAAAGAAAAACCATACAAGTTGTTGTTCTTCTACTTAATTTAGATGTTGTAAGCAAAGGGGTTCATCTACTGAAAGAGTGATTTGATAAAGATAACAACTTTAGAAACTTCACATCAATCTTTCCTCATTAAGGTTCAAAGGTAGCTCTTTTCTTTTAAATCTTTTAGTTCAAAGCTAGTATTTTAAATTTCCCTTAAAAGACAATTTTTATGCTGTTTTTTCTACATTTATGTGTTGTAGAAAAATGGGTTCATCTCATATCAATCAAAGAGAATTTTTATTTTTTTAAAAAAAAACAGAAACTTCATAAATAATGATACAAAGATAGCTCATTTATTTGCTGTTTTTTAATTTACTTAATTTAGATGTTGTAGCAAAAGGGGTTAATCTAAAACGATAAAGAAAGGAGTTATGAATGTGAAATCAGAAGTAAAGTACAGGACTAATAAGGCTGCAGTTTTGTTGTTATTACATCAATGGTTAATTCAGTATATAATATACCTGCTGTTCCAAAAAAGGTAGTGGAGAGATGAAATTGATGTTGAGAGATGATGATAAGAGAATCCTAATTCCAGACACAATCACTGCTATACCACACATCTCTCTCTTTTTCTGCAGCGTCCCTAAACCCTAAACTCACTTGAAATACAGAGAGCTCTCGGAAGGAAGAAAGGTTTATGAAATATCAAAAAATTTAAATGAATATTAGCGAAAAAAATGACAAAAATTGTCCATTATGTTTGGGTAAGTTTAAAATAGTCACGTAAAAAATAATACAATTAACACAAATAGTAATTGACTTAAACTAAAAATAGTCCATCAATATATAATATCTACATAATTTATATATTTTATGTGAATAATTATATATAACTAATTTTTACCCTATAAAAGTATGTATAATCTTTTTTTCTAAAATAAGATCTTGAAAATAAAATTTAAACTCTTGAAAATAAAAAATAAAAATACTTCTTCTTTTATTATTTTATAACATTTATTAAATATTTGACGAAAATTAAAAGTGCTTACGCTTGACAAATTTATCAACCATAGCGGATCAGAAGTATATTTAAAAGCATATTTAAATGACTATTTATAATCTAGCCAAATCAATATTTCAAAAGGAGTTTTCGGGGCGAGGCGCACCAAAAATGCCCCAAGGCGATGATGTGGAGCGAAAATCTCAAGAGGCGTATGCCCTGGCATTCGGACGTTTGAGGCGTATTTTTTTTGTGATGCGTAAGCCCTAGAGACTTTTTCAAATTAAAATAAAATTTGTTGAATAAGTCTTTCGTTTAATACCCAAAATCTCAAAAGTCAACTTGGTAATTACTCAAAAGTTTTAAAAAGGAACTGAAATATATTAAATCTAAAAGGCAAGACCTTTTTTATTGATTTTATGGTCTTTCCCAATTCTTTATCTTATCCGCTAGTCTGCTAATATCTCCCAAAAGTAACAAATATTTTTTAAAAAAAATTACAAATACAAAGAGAACTCCATTCTCCTTCGTAGCAGCAAGTTAAAAGTTCAAGTTACAGGTTAGTCATCCTTTTTGTCCTCCATATAGAAAACTTTATTCTTTTCGGCTCAAGTTAGTTGTGATTTTAAGTAGCATATAATAGATTATTTTAACTAGTTTTTTGTGGGGACGGAGCACATCGATATATATATTTTTCACATATTTATAATTTTCTTCAATTTTTATGTAATTTTACTTATTTATAAATATTTATTATAATTATATTATTCTATAAAATATTAAAAATTAAATATGTTATGTCCGGTGTCTCGCGCTTACAGCTCGATGAGTCATACGTAAATCTGACTTGTATTACGCCCACGTCTTCTAAAAAAATTGAGCCAAATATACGAGACATTGTCTCGAATATTATCTATACTTTGATTAAATATTAAAAGGACAAAACTACCCTTCAGGTTAATTTCTTCTCCTAAGCCTTTTCAGAATAAAACGCTGAACGCTGCTGCTATTTCTCTAGTGAACAAAGCAGCCATTGCTGGCTGGGCGATTTTTTCTCCACAAAGGTTAAAAGAAGTAAAGGCAAACTGTAAAGCCAACCACCACCTCTGCTCTTCCATTTGCTGCGCTGTTCACCTCTTGCCACCGTAGTGGAGATGGAAAGTAGCAGCGGGAGCATCAGCTACGGCGGTGAGTGGAGAGCAGAGGAAGCTATTGCCGGCAACGCTGAAGCCCTTCGAATTCTCAGAGAACTCATCACTTATCCTCTCCTTTACTCAGCTGAATCTCGAAAACTTGGCCTAAAGGTACTACAAGTTTTCCAAATAGTATTTCCTTAATATTCGGCTTATTATCTTTAATTAACAACTTTCATTGCTTTGCTTATTTTTCTCTGTAGTGGCCACGTGGATTGTTGCTATATGGACCCCCAGGAACTGGCAAGGTACTATACATGAGCTTTCTTTATTTGGGTCTGTGCCAAAATCATGCCTTTTTTTTTAATTTCAAAATTGACTTATTGGTTTTGAGCCAAAATCATGACATCTCAATTTCGAAATTGACATTTGGGCTGAGCCACAATCATGTGCTTGAATCTCGAATTTGGCAATTGTTAGAGCCAAAGCCTGTCTTATCAATTTCACAGTTGACATTTGGATTTAAGTCAAAATCATATCTTTGGATTTGGAAATTGACTTTTGTGTTCTAGATAGTTGTTTGGTCAACTTTTTGTAATTTTTTTAATTGTAGACAAGCTTAGTTCGTGCAGTTGTTCAAGAATGTGGCGCCCATTTGATCGTAATAAGGTGTGTTTGATTCTCATTCAACTTTATTTTCTCTGTCAGGCTTCTTTCTTTTTGTTGCTTATGTGCAGTAAAAGTAATGGTCGTTTTCTTCATTAGTTCGGTGTTATCTTTTCCTTACTATGTATGCCTGACAAATAACAACAACTACGCCTCAATCCCTGCCTTCTTGGAGGTAGGGTTAAGGTCTGCGTACACACTACCCTCTCCATACCCCCACTTGTAGGATTACACTGGGTTTGTTGTTGTTGTTGTTTTACGCCTCAATCCCAAGCAAGTTGGGGACTGACCATGCTGCTCCAATTAAGTTCATCTTAGGACCCATATTATACAACAACAAAAAGTACTAGAAGTTCTATGCCTAGCAGAAACTTATCTAATTGGCTAATATCTATCAATTGAATCACTGAGCATTCCGTGATTGTTATGGTCCTTGATGTTATTTAATTAATTAAAGAATGTCTGCATTTTGAAAGAGTTGAGCTTTTGATGTTGGTTATTTCAGTATGGTGGGACAGTGGGTGACTCCACACTTTTAAGTACATTTAGAGAAGAGAGAAGAAATTGAACTTTAAGGGGAATCTTGCATTGTTTTGAACTTTATTGTGCCTTCTGGCTTTGGATGTATTTGCAGTCCTCATTCAGTTCACAGGGCTCATGCTGGTGAAAGCGAGAAGATTTTGCGGGAGGCATTTTCAGAAGCATCATCTCATGCAAAATTAGGCAAGCCATCAGTCATCTTTTTAGATGAAATAGATGCTCTTTGTCCTCGCCGGGATTCTAGGTACATGTTGCACCTCTTTATCCACATCCATACGACAGTGGCCTTGCTTGAACCATAGTTTTACAGTAAAAAGAAAAGATGTTGGCAGGGTAGAGTAGATGATATATACCAATGTTCTTTCTAACATGTTATTCGAGTTCTTGAATTGCAGAAGGGAGCAAGAAATTCGTGTAGCCTCGCAGCTCTTTATGTTGATGGATTCAATTAAATCATCATCAACATCTGTATCACATGTTGTGGTGGTAGCATCAACCAATAGGTAAGGGTTCTGCAACATTTGCTTTATTTGGTTTTTTATTTTTTATTTTTGTGGTGGATTGCATTTTCCTGTGTCTCTCATGTAAGTCTGCTCTCAACAGATTAATTTTTGTTGTCGTTATTAAGTAAAAACATCCATTAGATCTTTCCTAGTAGTCCTCGCAGGGCAAGCTGTAGGGCATGATATTTTGCGATGAGGAACTGCAACTTAGCTATTACCTGCCAAGGAAACCATTTCTAGGAATAGACTTGGTGAAGGATATTGTTCGCCCTTCAGAGATGTATGAAAATTATGATTGCTCTTACTTTTGTTTCTTTTGAGTTCATAAGAAACTAAAAAAAAATTCTCTTTATAATGATTAAAAAAATTCACGCGTTATATCCTAGAAGATGTATGCAAGCTACAGTGCCAGCTTACTTTATGTACGCAAGCCACTGAGCCCCTAATGATATCCTTCTAATGGTCATGAAATTCTATGCTTACTTCTGTGTCATGGTGTTGTACACTTCCAAACCAAATTAACTCTGATGCCTATATATTTTATGTGCAGGCCAGATTCTATTGATCCAGCTTTAAGAAGGGCGGGACGTTTTGATGCCGAAATTGAAGTAACAACACCTACTGAGGAAGAGCGGTTGCATATTCTCAAGGTTAGCTGCATAAGATAAGATTTTTGCGTCTGCACCAATTTAAGGAGATACAATGGGTACTCTTTGTGGATATCTACGGTTTCTCAATTCCCTTCTATAGTATGATCTACATGAAGTTGGTCTTAAGATGCTGGTTTTCATTTCTAATCTTTCAGCTTTATACAAAGAAGCTTCAATTGGATGCGAGTGTCGACCTTCGAGCCATTGCCGCATCTTGTAATGGTTATGTTGGGGCAGATCTAGAGGCTTTGTGTCGTGAAGCTGCAATGTCTGCAGTAAGAAAGTGCTCTGATTCAAATCTAGACGAAGGCTCTTACAGCATTAGTATGGAAGACTGGAAGCATGCAAGATCAGTGGTTGGTCCTAGTATAACTAGGGGTGTTACTGTTGAAATCCCCAATGTTTCTTGGGAAGATATTGGAGGGTTGAAAGACATAAAGGTATGACCTCGCTTGAACAATTAGGTCTGGTTGAATATTTGCAATATCTAATATTGTGTTAAAATCTTGAAACAGAAAAGGCTTCAGCAAGCTGTTGAATGGCCTTTAAAACACTCTGAAACATTTGAACGGCTGGGAGTATCACCTTTCCGTGGAATCCTTCTTCATGGACCACCAGGTTGCTCGAAAACGACCCTTGCTAAAGCTGCTGCTCATGCTGCCCAAGCTTCATTCTTTTCCTTGAGGTCTGTTGACCGTTCTGGTCTCTTCTGCACTTGGCTAAATTATTGTATGCTGTTTGATGCCCTGTTTCCTGCTGACCCTTGCTGCAAATAACAGAGAAATGATAACTGTCATTATAATGAAGCATGAAACAGGGCATCATAAGGTAGGGGTAAGGTCTGCGTACACATTACCCTCCCTAGACTCCACGTGTGGGATTGCACTGGGTTTGTTGTTGTTGTTGTTGCATTATAATGATTTTTTGATATAAATGCTTCCGCTAGTAAAAGGAAACATATGCATGCACTGATAAAAGTCAAAATGATCCAATAGCTGGTTATACACTTGCAGTGCTTGCAGTTATCATAGCTTTTTACCTTTCTATCTTGTCTTCTTTATTTTCACCTATTTTTCTTATTTAAGCATTTCTTTTGAATGCATCTAAGAAGTTTATCTTTATTGTTTAGTAATTATTTCATGCATTGCTTAGAAGCAACTGAGTAATTTTTGTCTCCGTGAGCCTTTGCCAGCTGATATGACAGTTTATGGAAAACCAAAACCATGTTAAGTTCCAACTTATAGTTTCTGGAAAACCAAAAACATGTTAAGTTAGTTTAGAATGGCTGCCATTTAGTAGGCTCCACCTAAATCTTGAATGTATGCTGGTGTTTTATGCCTCTTTTGGAAGGCATTAGATTGGTATTTACTATGATGTTAACTATCTTTATTAGCTTGTCCGCAGTAACTAAGTCTATATTATTATCTTGTGTATTTGATGTTTTGACTAAAAATTACAAGTCCTAATCGTTCAATTTCCTGAAATTCATAATCATGGAACAGTGGTGCAGAGCTGTACTCTATGTATGTTGGTGAGGGTGAAGCTTTACTGCGCAATACTTTCCGAAGAGCTCGCCTTGCAGCACCAAGTATCATTTTCTTTGATGAGGCTGATGTCGTCGCAACCAAACGGTAAGCTTATTTAGCTTAGCAATGTCTTGTGAGTTGAGTATGACTTTGGTATAAAACATTTTGGACCATCTCGTGTTTAGTAATTCGGATTTTGATTGTATCATGTCAAGTTTACACATATATCGTAGAGTTTATTGTACAATTTTGGTGACTAGGTGCTTGCCCCATATTCTGATTTCTGGTCTGGTAAACACATGCTTGACTGCCCTTGTTGCTTACTTATGGATGGAGATGGATGGAAGAGGGAGACAGAGAAAAAGAGGGGAATTGGGAGTCATGTAGTGAAGAGAGAAGTGGGTAGGATTGTATATGAAGAGAGAGACTGAAGAATAATCTTTTGGGAAATCCTTGTGGACTTTAGAAGTCTTCAGGCACACTTGTGCCTTGTCAAATATAATCCCTGCTTATACAAATTGCTTTTAGTTGGTACAGGACTTACCAAGGTCATGTCCCTAGAGGGGCCATCTATTTGTTAGTCTGACTGCGAGTTTAAGTTTATCTTCCTCATTATTTATGGGGTGGGGTGGATGAAGTGGAGGTCATCGTCTGGAGTCCTGTGTAACAAGAAAGTGTCACCGATACTCAAAGGTAAGTTTTATAGAGCGGTGGTTACGCTGGCCATGTTGTATGGGGCTGAGTGTTGGCCAGTTAAGAACTCACATATCTAGAAGATGAAAGTAGCAGAGATAAGGATGTTGCGGTGGATGTGCGGGCGCACTAAGATGGATAAGATTAGGAATGAAGATATTCGGGAGAAGGTGGTCGTGGCCCCCAGGGATGACAAGCTGCGGGAAGCAAGGCTCAATGGTTCGGGCACGTTCAGAGGAGAAGCCCAAATGCCTGGTGAGGAGGTGTGAGCGGCTGGCTTTGGTGGGTACGAGGAGAGGTAGAGGGCGGCCTAAGAAGTATTGAGGAGGGGTGATCAGGCAGGACATGGCCCTAGACAAGATGTTGTGGAGGTCGAGCATTAAGGTTGTAGGTCAGGAGGTAGTTGTGCATATTTTTACGACGCACCAGACTTAGGCTAGTCTGGTAGGATTTAGTCTTAGACTACTAGTGGATAGTGTTGAGTTCTCACTACTCTTTCGTTCCTCTTAGTGTCGGGGCTTTATCTACTAGTTATTGTTTTGCTTTTCATCTATTTTCTGGTCCTTGTGATGTTATTTTTTTTATGGTTTTTATTGATGGTACTGATATATTGCCTCTTTTCGTCTTCTTGAGCCGGGGGTCTTTCGGAAACAGCCTCTCTACCCTTTGGAGTAGGGGTAAGGTCTGCGTACACACTACCCTCCCCATACCTCACTAGTGGGATTTCACTGGGTCGTTGTTGTTGTTGTTGTTCCTCATTATTTATGGGAAACTCTGATATGGTTGATCCTTAAATGGCAGAGGAGGAAGTTCAAGTGGAAGCAGTACAGTTGGAGAGAGACTTCTATCCACCCTCCTAACCGAAATGGATGGTTTAGAGCAGGCTAAAGTGAGCAGTAAATCTTTTGCAGTTTTTTATGTACTGAATGCAAATAATGGATCATTGTGATCAGGTATAGAATGTGGTTCCTGTGTTTTCTAATCATTGCTTTGTCAGGGAATTCTTGTTTTGGCTGCCACAAATCGCCCCCACGCAATTGATGCTGCACTGATGCGACCCGGAAGATTTGATCTTGTAAGAAACTTATCGAATGCTTACTGTAATTTAGCATCTCAACATGAATGTTACTCTTAAGAGGCGTTCTTGTACTCGATATGGGTCATATAGTGTGGTTAGCAGCAACAGTAATTAGCTCATTTTATTCAATTTGCTTTGCTTGCAGGTTCTTTATGTCCCCCCTCCTGACCTGGAAGCTCGATTTGAGATTCTGTGTCTTCATACGCGAGATATGAAATTGAGCGATGATGTTAATCTCAGACAAATTGCAGAAGACACAGAGCTCTTTACTGGAGCTGAGCTGGAGGGACTATGCAGAGAAGCTGGAATAGTTGCTTTGAGAGAAAACATATTAGCAACAGTAGTATGTGATCGTCACTTCCAAATAGTCAAGAAGTCGCTAAAGCCAGCACTTACCGCAGAAGAGGTTGCTTCCTATTCTTCCTTTATGAAGAATCCATCTAGGAGGTCCGCAGATTCATTTGAAACCAGCTCCAAAACGAGTGACAAGCAAACCAAGAATCTGTTAGTTTTGGCCAGTCCTGTTACAATTGGTGTCATTAGTGTAGTATTGTACATTGGTGTGAGATACTTTCTGATGCCTACTGAAACATTGTCGAGGGAACTAAGGAGTACATAGAGTGCAACTAAGTTACTGTTAATTCCAGCACATTACAACACGATTAAATTACCAAATTTTGAAAACAATTTCATGGCCAGTCTAGGCAGTCCAGGTATGTGATAACAGTTTTGATGCGTTTGATTGTGTGTAACGTGACCTTTGATAGGAGAGTATGGAGGTTGAGAATTATGGTAGAAGGTTAGTAAGTAGTCGAGCTTTTCCTTTTTCATACCCGTAGTATCATTATTATTCGCAGATTTTTACACTTAGATCTCTAATACTGCCAGTTGTCTCTTTTGCTTTGGCTATCTTATTATCATGTTGGTGTTGAAATTATTGGTTTTGTTTTCTCATTCGTTGTTTCCAACTCCGGTAGCTCCCCTGTGCAAAGTTATTGCAACTGCTATGGCTGAAAGGCAGTGTCAGCAAACAAAACCAAATAAGGAACATTGGTAGAAAAAGACTTACTTTTTATTCTTCAAACAGTAGCTGCTCTTCCTATTCCCAGAGGATAACAGTTTTTTAGCAGTGTTTCATTCTTAGCCTTTGGTATTATCTTTTATATAGTTTAAAAACTTTCTTGTTGATACTTTGTTCATAATAAAAAAAAAAAAACACTAGGTGATTTCGGCTTCTATCCATATTATCTGTCAATGAACCTATTTTTTATTCATATTAAATATGGATTGGATCGGATGCTTTGTCCGTTTTTGTATTATGTGTTTTCGCTGAAAAGCATAGAAAGATCATTGCTCAAATAATAACAAAGACGAGCATTATTAAAAAAAATCGTTGCATTAGTTCAAGCCTTTATTTTCCGAGAAGATTTTTGTGACTTTAGAAGAAATTCCTCCCGCTGACTTTGTTTAGGAATTTTCCTTTTTAATGAGGTAATATATCATGAGAGTTTTTAGATGATAAACAATAACATACAAATGTAGATAGAATATAGAGGCCAATTAATAAGAAACGTAGAAACAGGATCAGACTAGTTTCTTGTAAATTGCTTCTTGACTTGCATTACATTTTCACATCTTTCTAATGACTATTAAATAATTTTTTTTATTCTTAAAAACTATCCTGATAACACTTTTAAATTAATATCTTTTATTTTTTCTAAGTATCTTTATATCCTAAAAAGATTGACAGAATTTGAAAAACCTGAATTGAAACGTCGGACTTTTGGTATGAATTCAAACAACAATTCCTCACAAGTTTTTTTTTAAAAAAAAAAAAATCAATACTCAAAAATTTTACATAAAAAGCTAAAACTCAAAATTTGTATGATTAAGAATATTTTAGAAATATTTGAAAAGTTGGACGGGAAAAATCTTAAATTAATACGAACGGCATAAAAGCGAAGAAATAAGTTGAGCACGGGACACTGGATATAAATGTTTAATATATTAAAACGCAGTGAAAACGCATAAGCTGGAATAGCTCAGTTGGTTAGAGCGTGTGGCTGTTAACCACAAGGTCGGAGGTTCAACCCCTCCTTCTAGCGTTGTTTTCTTTTCCTTTTTATTTTTTAAAATAAAATTTATTCAGACTTTGGTAGGATGCATTAGATAAGCTAATGCATGCATTAACTTTGTGTATTAATAATACCTTATTTAGTACACTTTTTGAACCTGCGGACCCTGAAGCAGATTCAATATTAGAAGTAAATAACTTTAGTCGTAAAATAGTAGTTGTCAAGTGGGTTCAAATAAAATATTTATACAAAATTTATGCAGCTTTAGTCGTAATTTATACATATACACAATATTATTTTTCGATGAAGCGAGTTCAACTGAACCCGCTTGCTACCACGTGCGTCAGCCACTGTATGCATTAGTTATGCAAGCATTACTTACACCATATTTGGCATTATCCTATGCATAACTAATGCATAAGAAACCATGGTATTAACAATGCAATGGATTTTAATGCATGCATTAGCTTAGTTAAAGATAAAATTATCCTTCAAAATTTATGCTTGATTAAAATATGATATTATATTAATGCATGTTTGAAATAATCAAGAAAGTGGGAAATAAAATTATATCACTAGTAAATAAATAAATACTTAGCAAAAATTTTATTGATAAATAAATATTCAGTTTTATACTACAATATAGGTAGATAAATCAAATATTTTTTTAAAATCTTTTTTATATAAAAATATTCCTCAACATATGTTTCTTTTAAAAATATAAAGTGATGGACTAGTTATGGGTGTATTTTTTTAAACAAATAATTCTTTTAGAAATTGTGCAATATTTTAATACGTCAAACCAAATAATGGATAAAAAATATGTCAGCATAACTAATGCAAGCATAACTAGTACCGGCATTACTAATACACCATATTCAGTATTATTCTTATACACTCTACCATTTGGTAGGATGCGTTAAATAAAATAATGCATGCATTAGTTTTGTATATTAATAATACCTTATTTGATACACTTTTTGAACATATACATTAGTTATGCAAGTATTAGTTATACAACATATTTGGTATTATCCTATGCATAACCAATGCATAAGAAATCATGGTATTAACAATGCAATGAGTTTTAATGCATGCATTAGTTTAGTTAAATATAAAATTGCCCTTCAAAATGTATGCTTGATAAAGTGATGGACTGGTTATAAGGTTATTTTTGTAAACAAACAATTCTTTTAGATATTGTGCAATACTTTAATACATCAAATAAAATAATTGTTAAGAAATATGTCACCATAACTAATGTAATCATAACTAATACCACAATTACTAATACACCATATTTATCATTATTCTTATACACCCTACCAAATGACCCCTTAGGGTCGTTTGTTATGGAGAGAACTTATGCAATGATCAATTATGTAAGGATTAAAATATGAGTTTTGTTTACTTTTAAAAAAATGTCTAATACACCGTCTATTACAATTTATACAAACCTTTTTAATCGAGCATAAATTTAAGAAAAAAAACTTTTAAAATTTATGATCTAAAATAAATTTCCCCCCGTATTATTTATGGGAAACTCTGATACAACTTTGGGAGGAGGGAGTTCAAATGAAAGCAGTACAGTTTGAGAGAGACATCTATCCATCCTCCAAACTGAAATGGATGATTTAGAGCAGGCTAAAGTGAGCAGTAACTCTCCTGCATTGTTCTCTAATCTTTGTATTTGTTTATTATTAAATAATTATATTTTATCTTTTACTCTGCCTTTTTATTTAAAGGGGAGCAACATCTTATTATCTTCGCGAGAACTTCCGGATCGTAGAAGCATTCGGAACGGGCTCCGCGTTCATTTCATTGGCAGAAACAATTCATGTAATTTTTTATCGTACCTTACTTTTTTAAAATAATATTATAAGTTTATTCTTCATATTATTGGTGCATGATATCTTGAAACGGCAGTAAACAGTACAATCTATCCAAACATTATATACATCAAACGATACAGTATAATACAATATAATACTATACGATACATTATGAAATGATACATAACAACCATCTAAAAAGTTGTAAGTTCTTGTAGAAAGATTTACCGGTGCTTTTGGGAGATAACAAGCGTCCGATAAAATAGTTGAAGTACACGCAAACTAACCCGTACAACACTATTATCCAAAACGCAAAGTTCGTTCTTTACAAATAATGGTGCCATCTACTACTGATTTTAACAAATTATTTTGCATATTCCATGTTTAAAATATTAGTTTTGGTTAGATTTAAACTCCTAGTTGTAATGTGAACATGCAAGAAGGTAAGCACTTATGCAATATGGTTCTTCTGGCGAATTATTTAAGATGGATTAAACCAAATTCGGAGAAAACAGTCCATTCCAAATTTTTTTATTCATGTATAACTTTGAAAATAAATAAATGGTTTAAGTAGTTTAAGTAAGCTTTTGAACAAAAGATCTGAACAATCAGAAAACAAGAAAAACGCACATTAAAATCTTTAAATAACTTCCCTTTACAAAAAGAATCTCTAAATAAATTCCTTAAATTGTCTGTTAAAAACAGGTTCAAAAACGAAAAATATTAATTATGCTGATTTTTTGCGATTTTTATTACTACGACATATAAATTACCTCTTTGACAAAAGAATGTCTAATAATTTTAATATATGAAATTTATAATATATAAATTCTTATATCATTTTTATATTTCAAAAATAATTTCACATTACAGCTTGTTTGGATGGTTGTTACCAATTGTACGTATTGTTACTTCAAATACAATATTTATTTTGATTGTTGCTTAAATTTTATTGTATCGTATCGTTAAATCCGTCGTTACGTAATGACAAAAAATTCCACCTTATGTAACGACAAATTTGGTGTGGTCGCGTTGTTACCTTATTTTCCCCCTCTCATCTTGCCCTTTATTATTAATAGATAATCTTATTTTATCATTTTCCCTAACGTTTTATATAAAAATTCTACCTCGTATCATAATTTTTTTTTAATAATATTGCAAGTTTATTCTTTATATAGGTGGTGCGCGATATCATGAAACGACGGCAAACGATATAGTCTATCCAAAATTTATATTCATCAAACGATACAGTACAATATAATATAATACGATACGATACATTATGAAACGATACGAGACAACCATCCAAACAAGATGTTAAAGACAAATAAACCAATTAGCAATTCTTTGTGGGAGAAAGAAATCAGACAAACTTAAAATAAGTCGCAGATATATAATATATGTATAATTCTATGTATAGTCATATATAATCATTGTATAATGTACTAGCTAGAAAAAATAAATAATGAATTCAAATTTATCTGTGTAAAAATCCCCTAAATTTGTAGGTTTTGCAAAGTGTCCGGTTTGACTCAACTTATAAACGTCGTTCTTCAGTTTAATTTTTCGGGTTCTTTGTACGCTCACAAAGTTTAGAACCATTAACAAGTCTAAGGGCGACTCCATAAAATTAGTGGCCCAAAACTAAATTTTAATAAGAGGTCTTATGCTTTTTTTATTAGTACATATACACACATATATGCAAAACAATTAATCTTGACATTTTTTTTCATACTTGTTGTTTATAGTATATATTCTTAAATGATATAAAGTCTTTTAACTTCACATAGTAATATTATTATTTATATTAGAAAAGGATAGTTTAAATGAATGAGATGTTAGACATATATTTGCAATATGTTACATTGATATCGTTGTAAAAAATATATTTACTAATATGAAGATTTAAGCAGTTTAATTCAAAGTTTTTAAAATATTACTGTTAAAGAGTAGACACCTTTCTTTCTTTTTACAATATTTTTTGTACTTTTTTATTTTTTTCTACAAATATTAATATTGTCTAATTTGAAATAAATTATAAATTTCATTATTCAAACTTTTGGGGGACCTAAATCAAGGCTTTAATAGTCTCTTACTAGAGCCACTTGTCCACCATGACATTCTAAATCAAATTTATAGAGTCTCACTTAAGATAATGCAACAATGACAAGAATATTAAAGGCAGTAGGTGTGTCATTCAGTTACCAAATGTTAATGAAGGTGGTTGAACATTACGTTCATGATGGGGCAGTAGTCTGTAAATAATTATTGATCGTCAATGATGGTCGGCTCAACATAATTGGTAGCCTAAAATCAAAATATTAAAAAGACCCTGAAACGTCTTTTACAAAATCCATATAATATTGAGACACAAAAAAAACTACATCATTTTGATACTGGTGAGAACGCAACTCATGATGTATGAGTTAGACGCACGTCATATGGTATTGAATTCTTCCAAGTGAAAAGGGTAAAGGATGAGCCTATTATCCATCATGTTTTGAACCTTGCGACATTTGTTACGGGAATTTCTTAGTTAAAAAAGATGAGGCACCAAAGAACTTGATTTCTGGTATGTGGATCAATCAAATGTGACAAAAAGGAATATATAATTTATAGAATTTCAGTTGAAATTGGAAAGTAAAAAATCGAGAGAACCATAGAAAAAGACTATACATAAAAGAAGATTTTTTTTTTGATGAGAAGGTAAATATATTATTTAATTTAGTGAGAAAAATTTATCCAATAAAAATTAAAATATTTTATTAATAGTTATATAAATATAAATTATGGGTATATATTATATAATAATATAGTAGTGCTTTTTATTTTTGGGGCCTTAATTATTTGGGGGACTAAGGGCGTAAGGCAAGGGAACCTGGAGCCGCCCTTGAACAAGTGTTTTTGGAGCAAATCTTCAGACATGCCAGGCGCTAATAATTTTTCAAGAAACAGTTATCTCCATCACCCTAACCAAACAAAAGGGGAATTTTTTGCCAGGTTTTTTACTTTTTAGCATACCCCATTTGTCTATTAACCTTTATCCCTTCGTTGTTCAATCCCTGAGGCTAGAAAATGCTATATTGTTGTTCAAAGGTTTGATCTTTCTTGTGTGAAATTTTTGCAGGAAGCAAAAGATTGAGCAACGGAGAAAAAAATTACCAATTGCTGCAGGTATTGTTTTTGTTGTTTAATTTGAATCCCTTATTCTAATGTCTGCTCTCTATCTTTATTTTAACCATGTTCTGATTATTCCAATGTGAGTTGCTTCTAAGTTTACTGATTCTTTTACAAATAAAAAATTTACGCTATGTGCTGGGTCCGGGGTCCGGGAAAGCGCCGGACCACAAGGCTCTATTGCGCGCAGCTTACCTTGCATTTCTGCAAGAGGCTGTTTCCATGGCTTGAACCCGTGACTTCCTTGTTGACATGAGTTGTGCTTAAATGGAGAAGTGAGGATTCATATAGCTGACCCCAACTTGTTTGGAAATTAATTTTGTCTGGTGGTTACAGCTGTTTTTTGTCTAAAAAATCTAGGGTGCTGTGGTTGTTCAGGAAAAAAAAGGGATGTATGCTGTGTGTCATTCATTACCTGAGAAGACAATGCCTGCATTATTTTTCATTCTAATCCTATTTCTGTTTTATTTAGTTTTCGTCCGTTCTGGATTTTGGTTTACTGAATTCTGTAGTTTTTCATCTTACATGTGATATTTTATTGACTCTAGTTGAAAGGAGACTAGTGGAGGAGGTGCGGAACAATGACACTCTGATAATTGTTGGAGAAACTGGAAGTGGAAAGACAACTCGTAAGTACTTTGCTACACGTCCTCTTGGTCTGAGTGACATGCATTTGAAGCAGAATTATTTGCTTTGCACTACTTTAAATGATACTTCAACGAAGGTGGTCATTTATGATGTTTCATAGTGTAGTACTAACCTTCTTGTGTACACGTGTTTGCATCTTTCTTCTTTATCAGTGTATTTGTGCGTTGGGTTATGTGTGTTTTATCAGTCTTTACTGATGTGTAAAAGGTCTTTCTGTATGTTTGTGCAAGTCAAGCATTATAGAACTGGTGAAATCGTGAAGATTGATGACATATTTGATTCATTGATACTTTGGTGAACATGTCACAGATGATTTACGTGTGGATTCAGTAATCATAGCACTGAATAACTTCTTAGAGTCTTTTTCTTTTGTAGTGAGGGGTTAAGGAAGTCATCTGTCTTTTTGTTGTTCGCAATTGCATGCTGAGGTTGCATCCAACCCTCTATTGTTTTTCATCTTTTGCTTATTCTTTTTATTTTGGACTCCTGTTAGAAGAATTAGGGCATATCTTACCTTTTGGTAGATGGGTGTGTTTGAGGATGGACAAGTGGGTTGCTCTAGTGGTGAGCACCCTCCACTTCCAACCAAGAGGTTGTGAGTTCGAGTCACCCCAAGAGTAAGGTGGGAGTTCTTGGAGGGAGGGAGCCGAGGGTCTATCGGAAACAGCCTCTCTACCCCAGGGTGGGTAGGGGTAAGGTCTGCGTACTCACTACCCTCCCCAGACCCCACTAGTGGGATTATACTGGGTTATTGTTGTTATTGTTGTTGAGTGTGTTTGAGGATGAGAGGGAATGTGAGGATTGACAGCAGGAAGCATGATGAATTAGGATGGGAACACTATAACCTTAAGAAAGTTTCAGTTAGATCCAAGTAACCCTCAGTAACTTGGTCTAGCCATAAACCGAGGAACGCTTGTGGTGGCTAGTGAAAG
Organism: Nicotiana tomentosiformis; assembly: GCF_000390325.3. Classification (NCBI taxonomy): domain Eukaryota; kingdom Viridiplantae; phylum Streptophyta; class Magnoliopsida; order Solanales; family Solanaceae; genus Nicotiana; species Nicotiana tomentosiformis. The sequence goes on along the minus strand of NC_090821.1, from coordinate 63,112,730 downwards.
TTTGTGATTTGGTCATAACTGCTTGACTTGTGCACCACTGCACCTGATAGTATTGACTGGATTGTCGTTAGGCAGCTCACTCTGTTTCGTCGGTTTGATATTTTGAGTGTGTCCTAATTATACATCCTGATAATGATAATGAACTTATATGTACTGGCCTGTGAATTCTGAGATTATTCTTGGATGCTCTTTTGCTAATTTCCTTCATCTCTCTCTCTCTCTCTATTAATACTTCATTACTTAGGAAGTAGTAACAAAATTTGTTATTCATTCTATAGAAATAAATACACCAGAATACTCTTGAAAGTTGTGTCTTTTGTAATATTCATCAGATACAAATAGGTACGTGTTACATGGTCTATCTTATCCTGGCATATATATTTGCAGAAATACCTCAGTATCTTTTTAAAGGGGGATTTTGCCGTGATGGTGGTATCATTGGGATAACTCAACCTAGACGTGTGGCTGCTATTACTGTTGCTAAACGTGTTTCTGAAGAATGTGGAGTTCCACTGGGACAAAAAGTTGGATATGCTATTAGATTTGAAGATGTAACTTCTGGCCTAACAAAGATCAAATATATGACAGATGGTTTGCTTCTAAGGTAATAAGGAAGAATAGTTTGATGCATAATGTCCATGAGTCTTGCTTTTTCCCCCCCAAAAAAAGAAGTAATATATACCCATGACTATGGACTCGATTGTTGCATACATGGTACATGTATGGAGTGATTGTTCAAGTTCCACGTAGAGTTTACCTTACATCACAAGATATAGCTATTTATGGTTATCAACAGCTGTATGCGTCTAGAAAAAGCATTTACAAATGGCGAATGACATGTCACTATTGCAGGGAAGCATTATTGGATCCATACCTCTCCAAGTATTCTGTTATTATTGTTGATGAGGCGCACGAGCGAACTATCCACACTGATGTATTGCTTGGCTTGTTAAAGAATGTACAGAAAGCAAGGTCAAAGGGTATCAACGAAGTGGTAAATACTGATCATAATAATTCTAATAACGGGCATGCCTCGGAGGGGAGGATTGACAATCAGAATAATGGTATTTTGAAGCCAGGTCAAGCGAAAAAGTATAACCCATTGAAATTGATCATCATGTCAGCTAGTCTGGATGCACAAGTTTTCTCAGAGTACTTTGGTGGTGCAAGAGCTGTTCATGTTCAGGGACGGCAGTTTCCTGTCGATATATTCTATACCCATAAGCCTGAGACAGATTGCATAGATGCAGCTTTGATTACTATATTTCAGGTTTGAACTGAACGACAATGTCACTAAAAATTTTCACAAAAACACAGCATTTTTATCCTTTGTTGTTGCTTTCTCATAGTATCTTATAAGCTCCATTTGCTTGATTTCCTACTAACATTGGCTTTTTTCCGTAGCTAATTTTTAATGTTTCACGTAGCGTTGGGAGTTCAATTAGTTAAGATTATAGTTTGTGGTGTTGCTGAATGTCTTATTATCTATTCATCTCTTTCTAACTTGTTTTCCTAGATACATCTAGAGGAGGGTCCCGGTGATATACTTGTATTCCTTACTGGCCAAGAAGAGATTGAATCCGTTGAGAGGCTTATCCATGAACGCCTCCGACAATTACCTGAATGCAATAGGAAGCTCTTAACTTTTCCCATATACTCGTCACTTCCCTCTGAGAAGCAAATGAAGGTTTTCATGCCTTCACCAGCTGGATATCGTAAGGTTGATTTGTTTCTTCGGATAGCTTATTTTTTGAAGTTTGAGATGGATGTATTCACTGTTTTTTTTTTTTGGGGGGGGGGGGGGGGGGGGCTGCAATTAGGTCTCTGTGAAAACATGACTTAAATGAACTTCTTTTATGGATTTGTTCAGAAGATAATTTAAGAATTGAGGGTGATATCCTCTGTTAAAAAAAAAAAATTTAAGCTTGAAATCGTCTGAAAATTCAAATCGAGTTGCAGTTTTTAAAGGAATAATCCACTTGCCAAAATACAGACACTACTCAATTGAGATGAATGCTTGAAAACAAAGGTTCATGCGACTTTAATATGCTTTAATTGGTAATCACTGATTATTTTATGAATTCCTTCCATTACCTTTACACAAACATAGTATAAATACGAGTTTCATGGTCCTAGAAACGTTTTTTTTTCACGTAGATGCCAGATAAGAGGTGATGATAACACCGGACAAGCAAAATTTTGAAGGGCTTTACATAGACCCTTCATTGCCTTTATGTAAATGTGTAGAACGGGTGTCACGTTGGTGTGTGGGTATTTCGTGTGGATTCTTCAAATACACCCAACAAATGCAAGTACGCCCACTGCGGTGCCAGGTAGTTGCACTTGTATTAGAGTCCTTGTAACATATATTAAGGGGATATATATGTCTTGGGGATAAACGTATGGGCCAATTTTTTTCTCCGGGATAGGTCCATATGGGTGGTCAGTTAGTGTTTTCAATATTTTCTTTCTTGGTTGAGTTTATAGGGGTGCATCCCTTTGTCCCTTTTTTTGTACACTTTTATCTACTCAATAAAAGTATATGAAATTAATACCTGACTTAAAGAAGGCATTCATTTGGTTATCTCTGACATGAGGGAAATAAAGTTTGGTTATCTGCTAGCTTGTAGCCTTGTACTTGTTGTGATATGGGCTTAGCATTGTGAATGTGCATCTGTTTATTATTTAACTGTTTTAATGATAAGGCCTACTAATTTTTTATCCAATATCTCTTTTATGCTTGACATGGGGTTTTCATTGCTGAAAATATTTGGTATTTGCTCTGAGTTGGCAAGCTATGTCCATTAAAACCAAATTTTAATTCTTTCATGTGGTGTTTAGGTGATACTGGCAACAAATATTGCTGAGACATCGGTGACAATACCTGGAATTAAGTATGTTGTTGATCCCGGATTGGTGAAAGCACGAACTTATGATCCTAAGATGGGAGTTGATTCATTGATCATTGTCACAACATCTAAAGCTCAAGCTCTGCAAAGGAGGTAGGGTGTTTGCACGTGCATTTAAATCGCAATACACATGTTGACTAAAACACTTTTCCTTCACTAACTTTAGAAACATTCTTTGTCCAGCTTTTATACTATATTATGGTGGTTTGAACCATAATTTCCTTCTTACTTAAGGAAGCGCATATATCAATAAGGCCTCGTATGCATGTCATATTCATATTTGACAAGTGGGATAGGCTCGGGATATGTACCCGGATGTGCTTGTGATTCAAAGATTTTTTTATCTTGGATCGGTATCTACTACTAGGCACATATATCCTTCAAAGGGTCAACATAATAATGATGATACCATCAGAGGAAATAAAAGGATTGTAATTGTAAGCATATTTTTTTGAAGCAGAAGAATTGTTTTTATTTCTGGTAATATATAGAAGCTTTAAATTTTAAAATTGCAATAAATGGAAGTTAAGCTTATTCTTTCCATATGCCTAATCTTTGGTGGGTAGAGTTTTGTGGGAGGTAGCAGGTACTCAGCGGAATAATCGAGGTGTGCACAAGCTAGCCGTAATACGACCGTTATAAAAAAGAAACAAAGTGAAACGTAAAAAATTATGGGTGCACCCTCCGAAGTAAAATCCACGGGAGGATAAAAGTTGAACCAATGCAGTAGGATTTATATATACATGAGTTAAATGGATAATGGACCTGTGCTCTGTTTTGGTCATGTTGTCTGTTAAATATCAGATCAAGGGCTAATTTCTTGAAATATTTATAGTGGACGTGCAGGACGTGAAGGACCTGGGAAATGCTATCGCCTCTATCAAGAAAGTTTCTTTGAGAAACTCACAGATTCTACATTACCGGAGATTAAGAGATGTGATCTCTCGAATGTTGTATTGCAGCTTAAAGCTCTAGGCATTGATGATGTCATTAATTTTGACTTCATCGAAAAACCAGACAGGTGATTACACCAATCAGTGAGACTAGTTTTCCGGTGCATATTTCCAAGTGTAATTTGGCTATCAGCATCTATGGTGCTTTTTCTTCGAATCCTTACTCCCCAACATTGTCCTCTAGTCTGGTACTAATATTTGCATGACTTAAGTTTGTCGGGCGTGTTTGACCATTCATTTGCATCTATCTCTAGCCTGGTGCTAGTATATTGTTTCACTACACATATGTTCCTAATTTTGCTAATTTCTATGTATTAGAAACCATTATATGTTTTGTTAAATTAACGAAGCACTAGGGGGAGAACATCCCTCCTATAAACCTGCATTTTCCTTGTGAAACTGTTTCGAAACGTCATCAGTATCCTTGAAATTTACTCTCTATTTGCTGGAAAATCCTTGCGTCGTCTTATAGTACTATTTTATGAAATATCCCTCCTCAATCCTACAGTTTATAAGAGAAGAAACTAGAAATTTACTGGACAATTGCCAAACATTTCTCCTGCCCCTTCCTTTATGTAGCAGAATGTTGCATCATCTGATAATGCAGTCATTGAGTGCTTGGATGTTGCTGTGGAGTTATTTTTTTCAACCTTTTGGGAAAATACTGTTTTCATCTTTAACTATAGCTTCTTCGTTGATTCTCTTTGAACAGGACTGCGATAGTCAACTCACTGTGGTCTCTCTACTTGTTGGGTGCTGTAACAGAAGAGAATAAACTTTCAGATGTTGGATATCAAATGGCCAAGCTACCCCTTGATCCAGTCTATTCTAAGGCTCTCATTGTTGCTAGCCAATTTGGCTGCTTGAAAGAAATGTTGATCTGTGTTGCAATGCTTTCAGTCGAATCTATTTTCTATGCTCCACGTGAAAAGTTGGAAGAGGTAGTCCTTTGTGCTGCTAGTTGTGATTCATCCCCATTTTCCCTTTATCAACAATCACAATATTTTGCAAACTTGTGGGTATACATGAGAAATTGTTTCCTCTGTGTTATCTCTCAACTTAGCATTCACCTTGACTTTGTTGATGTGTTGCACTATTTCTGGCAGCTAATGTTAACAGAAAACACAATCTGAACAATTTTACTTGTTTTTACCAGTCACGAAATGCGTTGAAAAGCTTTGCAAGTCCGGACGGGGATCATTTGACTTTGCTTAATGTATACCGCGCTGCTGATGAGTTCTTTCAGAAGAACAAGATGGTAAATAGTGAAGAAAAGGCTGAAAAGAGTCTTAGAAAATGGTGCAAGGATAATTATATTAACAGCCGCTCTCTAAAACACGCTCGTGATATCCACAGGTGGGCTTATGTACTTACAAGATTATTGAAAATCTATTCTTATGTATTCTTATACTTAGTCAAATATGATGTCTTAGCTTCTTCTTCTCATTTGCCCGAGTCCTCAAGCATGTGATTTATTTAAGCTTTCTACTTATTTTGTAGTCAAATTCTGAGGAATGTAGAACAAATGGGTCTTCGTGTCACTTCTTGTGAAGACGATATGCTCCTCTTCCGTAGATGCCTTGCTGCTTCGTTTTTCCTTAAAGCAGCTATGAAGCAGCCTGATGGTGTATACAGGTAAAGATTTGTGGTTTTATCTGTTTGTATTTCTATTTGTGTTCAACTTTTTAAACAAAGGCAACTTTGACATATTATCCATATGTTCCCTTGATATCTGACATTCATTTTATATACTCGCAGGGTCACATTAAGTGGTTTGATAGTGCAAATACACCCGTCTTCTGTCTTGTTCCGAGCCAAGCCAGAGTGTATAATTTTTAATGAATTAGTCCATACTAATCATAGTTATGTCCGTAATGTTTCTAGAATCGATTACTTGTGGCTAGTTGAGCTGGCTCCTCACTTGTATGCCTTGCAAGACTAAAGGTGTTTACTGTCATATTATTTATAATAGTAAGAGATCCCTTTGTTCACTGTCATATATTCTGCCTACTCTGGTGTTCAAGTTGGAAGTAAAGGAGAAGGAAACTAACATGTGAAGTTCCGACTTTGAGTTCGTTCCAACTTTATTTAAGTCTCCGGCATGTAAATATTTGACAAGAGTATGTCTTCTGATGTCAACCAATTCTCAGTTACAACAGCCTGATGAGATCTGTCCGCGGTATTGTATATGACATTACCTTTCCTCATTTGTATGTTGTGAAATCCTTCGTCAGTAGACGATATTTGCTTTGGAGGGAGACTCTCTTGAAGTGCCAAAAAGCAGGACTGAAGCGTTGAATACGTATACGAAGGCGCCATGTTTATCTTGCCTAGGGTGTTGAATCTGGAGAAGTGTTCATCATCTTTAGCAGACTCTCCAGCTTTTATTGATGCAGAGGTACCACTGGTTATCGATCTTTTTCGGGTAGGAACGTCTGAATACTTGAGCAGAAACTAGCATTTCTGGATATACTGCTGGATAAATACCTTTGGCGGCCAATTCTCTTGATAGTAGTACGGCAGTAGAATCTATATGTGCAAATGTCGTATCAGGAGCAGGGTTGGTCAAATCATTTGCGGGTTTTCTTTCCATTGAAAATTGATTTTACTCTATCTTTTTCGAGCCAAGGGTTTTTCGGAAACAGTCTCTCTACTTTCTTAAGGTAGGGGTAAGGTCTGCGTATACTCTACCCTCCCAGACTCCACTAATAGGATTACACTGGATTTTTTTGTTGTTGTTAATCGATTTTACTGTATAGACGCTTATGACCTCCCACTCTATGCTTTAGCGCTAATAATTCCTCTGACATTAAGGCCTTATGTAATTGCTTTGTAAAGAGCGCTTTATCCTCCTTAGTGGTTTGGATTAGTCGGCCCAGCAAGTTTCAGATACTTATCCTCCTTAGTGGTTTGGATTAGTCGGCCAGCAAGTTTCAGATACTTGATGACCAAAAAAAAAGTTAATGGAGTTGTAATGCCAACTCATTAGAGTGACTCAAATATTTATTTATCAATATAACAGAAAATGTGAAAGTTGTAATCTTGTTAGTGGTTTTTACCAAACCTAGTCTTTTTTATTTTCTCTCTTTTGATGATGATAATGTGAACGTCAAAGAAAGACAAAAAAAGGTTTCAGTTGCAGTCAATCACCAAAATATATAAAGAGCACTAACTTTTAGCCACTTTCTTTAAGACCGAGGAAAATAATTAATCAAAAACAATAAAATTTTGGATTTTTTTCAATTTCATCCCGCGCCAGAAATTATTTACATTCGATAGCCGAAAACGTATATAATATATAGAATGTATGTATATATATATATATATATACACATTTTTTTTTTTTTTTTTACATATTTTGGCTATTATTTGAGAGCGGCTATACAGTGTCATTTGGAGTAAAGTTTTATTACCTCCACCAAAACAAGTTAAAAGAAATTAACAGTGTAAACATTTTTAACACTGTTAGTGTTAATAAGTTTAAATCCTAGACTAATATTATTATTTATCTAAATTTTACAACTTTCAAGAATTTAAATTCATTAATTATTTAAAATTTTAAACTTCGGTGGTGTGTTCTTTATCAAATTAATATCTTATTGTCATTTAAGATTTTCTTCTAGTACTATTAAGTGAACACTCTTGTAAATGAAGAACGGAAGCCTTCGAGCAACAATAAAGTTATTTTCGTGCGACTCATTGGTCACGGGTTCGAGCGGTGGAAACAGTCACATGCTTGCATTAGAATAGATTGTCTACATCACACTCCTTGGGGTGCGGCCTTTCTCTGGATCCTGCGTGAATACGGAATGACTTGTACATCTAATTTTTTTTTTTTTGTGTACCTAACTATCAAACTTAGTATCATAATATTTTGAACAATTTGCTAATAGAGCATTTCATAGCTCCAAGCAGGTGTGTTATTTTAAAAGGAGGAAAGAAATATCCCACTAAATTCCAAATAGTGATATAGTTGTTTAAAATAACGCAACACATTTTCTAATTCAAAGGTCAAAATTGTACTACTGCATGTTATGAATATATGTTTCTCTTTCCACACTCCTTTCCAAAATCAGCTTTCCTATTGACTCTTTAACAATTTCTTGGAAATTTCACTTTCTTTTAACAACTTTCCATTCCTCCTACTCCTAACCTTAACATATAGTATAAACATTTATATTAAGCCTTATTTCATTCACATTCAAGGAAATTAAACCGCTGTGTATTGTTGTCAACTCAACTATATAGTCGCACATACCAGCAACAAGACGACTAGCCAAATTTCCAATGGGCAATTCATTAGCATGTTTTTCTGAGAAAAATCAAGCAACTAAATTTAGAAAAAGCAACAAAAGTAGTAGATCATTCAATGGTAATGTTCCTCCTCCATGTATCTCAAGATCAACGAGTCGAAAATCGGATAGAATTTATCTAAATTCTTTAAGATTTGATCAGGGAAAATGTGATGATGATTATATTAGAGAACAAGCTCGAGTTGCTGCAGCTTTATTACTACAACATCATCAACAAAATGGAACACTTACTCAATTTGAACGTTCAGTTTCTCTTAGGGAAACTTTAACTTCTTCTAGGAAGCAAAAGAGGATTCCTAGAAGCTCGAGTTGTCGTGCCAGATCTCTCTCTGATTCAATTCCTCAGCATCTGGAGCTTCTTGATCAGGTTTGTCTTTCTATAGTTTGCTCCAAATTATTGGTAATTTACACTTTTCAAGGGTCTACTTTGACCAATATACTGATTACTGGGTTAATTTCATGTATGGTAAATATTTACATGGATGATCGTTTTATTTTCTAGGCCTGAAATTTGACCTTCGGGTCATTTGTATTCTCTGAGTAATTCACACATAGGTTAGTTACTTTAATGTGATAAAAAATATTTAGTGTTATAGTGGGTAAAAGTCAGTTGCACGCAATAAAAAAAAAATAGTTTTTTGACTTTACGATAATATTAGTTTGTTTAATGGATAAAGTTCATGAATCATACCAGAAATTAGCTCCCAATATGCTAAATGACAATCAGAAACTACACGAATAATACTGTAGGATGAAGGTAATTTCCCTCAAATTTAGCTATAGTTTAATGTAGAAAGGTGACTCTTTGAAATGTGAAGAATGACAAAAAAGAAAGTTTTCTACCATGGCAGTACGTGTAAATAACAACATGCTTTTTACCATTTTCAGGGTACAGATGTTGAAAGTTTGAAGAATAAACATTTTGTTCTTGTACATGGAGGTGGTTTTGGTGCATGGTGTTGGTATAAAACTACAACACTTCTCAAAGAATCTGGATATCAAGTTGATGCTATAGACTTAACTGGTTCTGGTGCACATTTCTTTGACTCCAACAACATTACTACTCTGTCACAATATGTAAAACCACTCACTGATTTCCTCGAAAATCTCGACGATAACAAGAAGGTTTGATGATTCACTTGCACCTTTGCTATCTTATTTTCGGTTTTCTTAATATCTTGTATTGTTATTATTTGTTGTAAGTGCTTCTTTCATCTTTTCTTTAGCTGATGGTCTATCGGAAACAAACTCTCTGCCTTCCCAGAGTAGTGATAAGGCTGCGTATATCCTACCCTCCCCAGATCTCACTTGTGGGAATCCACTGGGTTGTTGTTGTTGTAGTTGTAAGTTCAGATATTGAAAAAAATTTGATCTTTTCTTATGCAGGTCATATTAGTCGGGCACGATATAGGGGGAGTTTGTATTTCTTATGCAATGGAATTGTATCCATCAAAAGTTTCTGCAGCAATTTTTGTTGCTGCATCAATGCTGAAGAATGGACAAAACATACTCGATATGTTCTCCGTACAGGTTGGTTACATTAGTTATACGAAGATTTAATTAGTTATATGCATGATTTTATACCATAAACCAAACATAGTATAAGTGATACAGAAGTTCATACAGAGATTAAATTTGCTAATTTGCAGCTTGGATTGAACAATCTATGTCAACGCGCTCAAGTTTTTCGCTATGCAAATGGGAAGAATCATCCTCCAACTGCTATAGATTATGACAAGTCATTAATCAAGGAAGTGTTGTTCAATCAAACCCCAACTAAGGTATTGATTGAGTTATTATATACATTGTGAAAGAAACTTTTATGTATTTCTCTAGTCCAATGTTATGGTGCGACTATGCCCGCCTTAGCCGGGGGTCTTTTGAAAACAACCTCTCTACCTGCACAAGGTAGGGGTAAGGTTTGCGTACATACTATCCTCCCAAATCCCACTTATGTGATTTCACTGATTTTGTTGTTGTTGTTTCTGTTCCAATTTTGTCTCACTGTGATAGAGAAAGGTGTTTTTATTTTGACAATTTGCTCTTAATTTCAGGATGTTGAATTAGCATCAGTATCAATGAGGCAAGTTCCCTTTGGACCACTAACAGAAAAGCTAACACTTTCTGCAACAAATTATGGTTCTATTCCAAGATTCTATGTCAAAACACAAGATGATTTTGCAATTCCTGCATCTCTTCAAGAAGTTATGATAGATTCAAATCAACCTGAACAAGTTTTCCAGATTAAAGGGTCCGATCATTCCCCCTTTTTGTCGAAACCTCAGTCTCTCCACAAGATTTTAGTAGAAATTTCCAACATTCCTCCAAAAATGAATCTCAAAACTACCATCTAAATAAAAATGAATACTAGCCAAGATGATTCTTTTTCCATGACATGTTCCTATATATGTACATATCTTTCTTGAGCCGATGGTGTATCGGAAACAACTTCTCTATCTTTTCAGGGTAGGGGTAAGGCATGCGTACACACTATCCTCCCCAGACCCCACTTGTGGAATTCCACTGGTTGTTATTGTTGTTGTTCCTATATATGTACATACCAAATATATAGTATCAAATCTTTTTGTGAAATTCTCAATTTTCATTTTATTCTTTCTTTTTTTCGAATGAAATGCCGTATCAAAGAATGAAAAGTGAGAAAGGTCTTGTGTAACTATGTAAAACATATTGTTTGATCATATGGTGTAGTGAGTATAGCACGAATGATTCATATAGCAGATTCCAACTTTGTATTTTTTCTGTAGAAACATACTATCTTTTATTCATATTAATATTACATTAGTTTGAAAATGTTCTAACGAGGAAAACAATCATGATAACAAGCGCAAAGGCGAAGAGCAGAGCCAGGAATTTTTTCACTAAAGGCAAAAGGATGAAGTCCATTGTAGTCATTAAGACACTGCTTCCAACAACAATCTTTGTTACAGTACTTATAGTTGCAGGGACCTAATTGAGCCAAGCACTGATACTGTGGCTTGCCGTGTGATTCAGGTAATATTTTACGAACTTCTCCCTCTTCATCTACTCGTGTGGGCGCCTTCGCCATGTTGGTAGCTGCTACTTTGCCTATAAAAAAAATGTTTCATTAGCTAACCATAAGATAAATAAGGTCACAAGAATGAGATAAGTTAGCTCAATTAGTATGATGTTCAAAAGCGGATTTGAGACGGGTTTTGTGGCTTCAATTAAATTCATTATTTTCAGCTTGAGCTATACATAAATGTACGAAAGAATATTTTATTGTATACATATAATAAGATCATTGAATCCATTAGATCTAGGTCATGCATGTATTCGCCTCTAAAAGTGAATATAAAAGTACTTTTTTTCTTTTTTTTGCTTAGTCGTTCTAACAAATAAAAACCTACAATAATCATTGTTAGAATTTTCATTATGAAAAATCACAAAAACAAAGAATAAAGGCCAGAGAATATCACCTGATGGAAAAATGAGAAATAGGAAAATGAAAAGAGTTGGTGAGATCACTGTCATTTTCTTTTTTGAGTATAATATAAAGATCTTTTTGAAGCTGGAAGTTCAGTAGAGAGAGTGCAATTTCACTTTGCTTTATATATTCCACAAATTGTTGGACTCCCATTTTGATTTATGTTAATTTTTACTCATTAAGGAAATATCAACCATATCCAAAATTGAAAAAGAAAATATCCTTAGAAAAGTGGTAAAAAATCAATAATTACTGAATTCAAACTGAGTTCATACAAGATATGGCAAGTTTAATTTTCTTTTTTTGTGTAGGTTCAATGTTTAGTTGGAAAGTTTGTGTTATTAGGCAGAAGCTGAAGATAAATGGAGATTAATTTAGATTTTAATTCTCAACTTGAAGATACGTAAGAATTAATGACTAATTCCTTGCTCTTTAAACCTGAGATTTTTGCCTCCAAAAGATAATGATTAGTGTAACATCTTGATAAGTATTTATTATATTTTCAAGTATATAATGCTAGCATTCATAACCCTATTGAGGAGTAAAGGAGAGTAACGATAAAAATTTATCCACGCCCGAGTTTATGTCAATTGAATGATTGCACGGTTTGTCTCTGCATATACATTGCTATGACTTCAACTTAATTAATCAACATTTTTTACCTCATTTTTATATTTAACTATAATAAATTGACGTTGTAAAATATATTCCACCACCGGATTTTTACATTAATCCAATAATTAAATGACATGTATCTTTATATACATTGTTATGACTTAATCATAGTTAATTCGGCAAAGGGCCAAATATACCCCTCTACTTTCGAAAATGGTCTAAGAGTACCCCTCGTTATACTATTGGGTTATCTATACCCCTGCAGTCATACTTTGGGATCAAATATACCCCTCATTTAAACGGAGGGACACGTGTCATCGTCCTGTTGGTCAATTCTAAATATCTCCTAATTAATTAAAAAGACCCATTATCCATACCCGAAAAATATTTTTTTTTGTAAAAACTAGAAAAAACTAAAAAAACATGAAAAAAACAAAAATATTTTTTTTTCCAGTTTTTACAAAAAACTGCTTTAAAAAACTGAAAAATATTTTCTAAAACAATATTTTTGTAAAAACTGAAAAAAAAACTGAAAAGCAATTTTCTAAAGCAGTGTTTTTGTAAAAACTGAAAAAACAAATATTTTCTTCCTTTTTTTTTTTCCAGTTTTTAGTTAAAAATATTTCAGTTTTTTCAGTTTTTAATTGCTTTAGAAAATTGCTTTTTAGTTTTTTTTTCCAGTTTTTACAAAAATATTATTTTAGAAAATATTTTTCAGTTTTTTTAAAGCAGTTTTTTGTAAAAACTGGAAAAAAAAAAATTTCATTTTTAGTAAAAATAATTTCAGTTTTTTCCAGTTTTTACAAAAATAAAATTGCTTTAAAAATTGCTTTTCGGGTATGATTAATGAGTCCTTTTAATTAATTAGAAGATATTTAGAATTGACCAACAGGACGATGACACGTGTCCCTCCGTTTAAATGAGGGGTATATTTGAACCCAAAGTATGATTGCAGGGGTATAGATAACCCAATAGTATAACGGGGGGTATTCCTAGACCATTTTTGAAAGTAGAGAGGTATATTTGGTCCTTTGCCGTAGTTAATTTACATGATTTTTACCTTACTTTCATATTTAACCATATAAAGTAATGCGATTTGATATAAACACGTAAAAATTGCATGGGGCGTCCTATTTGGTCACCCCTTTTAACTTATACCTGTTTTGTTTTTCCGTTTGCATCCGTATCCATTTTTTTGTTAAAAGCGTTTTAAAAAGACGATTTTGCCCTTCAGGACTATTGACAAAACTGTAGACTGCAGGACAACACTTCAACATGTTTTGGCATGAAGTTTTAACAAATGAACTAAATAATTTCAGCATGTTTAGTCTGAAATTTTAGCAAAAACTCATTAGAAAATTACATATTGCAAGACAAAAACTTAAACATGTTTAGTCTGAAGTTTTCGAAAATGAACTAAATAACTTGAGCATGTTTAAACTGAAGTTTTAACAAATGAACTAAATAACTTCAGCATGTTTAGTCTGAAATTTTAGCGAATGAACTAAATAACTTCAGCATGTTTAGAGTGAAGTTTTGGATAAAACTCATGACAAAACTGTTGACGGCAGGATAAATTACTTCAGCATGCATTAGCATGAAGTTTTAGCTTGAATGTAAAACAACTTCAGCTGCTACTGTAATTAGCTGAAGTTTTACACCATCTCGCATGCTAATGAATAACCCCTGGTATTGTAAAACAACGTCATATCCAAACGTTAGCATGCTGCTACGTTTATCAGGGCTTGTTTTACAGGTCATCTCCAAAGTAGCATGCTAATGCTAATACTATCAGGGGTGTAATTATCATATTATTACGGTTTTTTGGTCAACTGGCTACCAAATCAATAATTTTTAAAAATAGGGTACAAGTTAAAATGTGACACAAATATAGGGTACGGTTGCAAATTTCCCCATAAATACGGAGTGTGAATAAATTTTCTGCAACTTGGTATGACTGATTCACTTCCTATAAGATAAATAAATAATTTTTCCTAAAATTAAAATCTGGGTAAGAAAACAACACTAATAATATACCACACCGTTAATGAAACAGCTTTTATTCTCTTTATAATAAAATCCACAACCGCATTGGTTCAACTCGACTGCAAGACGACGTGAATGGGCTTGGGCCCGTTCTTTGAATGGGTCAGGGCCCAGGAAAGTCCCCGGGTCATTTCTGCAGAGATGCAGTCCCGGATACGGGTTTGCTTCACGGGCTTAGGAGTCTAATCTTACACTTGTGAGATGGGCCGAGACGAGGTGGAGCCTATGGACTCCTACCGGAAGCGTTATTGGCCGATGATTACAGTTATTCACGTGGTTCAGTATGTACTGGACTAACTGAACGGGGCTTATGTTCTTGCAGTTCACTTTTTTTTTTAATTTTTATTTGGTGTCCGGCTAGTCCGAATTTACGTCGCGTAAAATCTATCAGTATGGCTTAATTTTTATTTGGTGTTTGATTAGTCCGAATTCACGTCGCTTAAGATCTATTAAAAGGAACTCCCCATTAGGATTTTTTTTTCCATTCTCAAAGCTTGAATCCAAGACCTCTGGTTAAAATGGATCATATCCATCCTACTATAACACTTAGTACAGGTACGTGGTTTGGTCCTAATACATGTATAATCTATGAAGATCCCTTCTTTTATCAAAATTGTTGAGATTTTGTTTCCTCTCATCCCTTTTCTTCAAGTCTAAGCTTCGCATCCCCTTCTTTTATATGTGTTATTTCCCTTATCAGTGTTATTTAGCGTATTTGTATTTTCTTTAGCAGTGTAATTCGATGTTACGTTATTGTAATCAGTGCTGCTCTTCTTGAATATAGTAAAGGATTTCAACTAGGACACGTTACAAAATCCCCGAAGTTCCTACAAAATTGAATCGTATAAACCATCTAAATAATGATGGACATATATCAACACGTAAGATCTTTTGGTTTAGAACATGGTCCGATGTATATGCATGTCAAATACATACATATCTTATGTCTCTTCAAGAAGAGAATTACGAGAATATTTGTTTTCTAAGTTAGATTACTTAAACTATTAGTTCTTACTTGGTTTCATGTAATTCTTGGGTGCTTTTTATTTGTTTCATGCAAATTCGTTCGTACTTTTATTTGACTTTAGAGAGTGTTTGGCTAAGCTTATAAGCAAGTTGTTGCTTCCAAATGCACACGCAAGTATACATGGTCGTACAAGTAATATAGGATTGTAAGTCCAGATATCGTACCCACAGGAACTTGTGATTAACTATTTACTGAATTAAACTAAGACAATTAATCTCTTCAAGAGATTTTCTAAAGTATGAATATTTAATTAAAACGAATCTAGAATAGCAAACTAAGCGATTACAGAAAACAAGTGGGCAATCTTAGAGATGAATTCAATGGGAGAAAATATTACAGAGCTATGAGTTAGCTAACAATCCCATTGAGTTTTTTTACTTAAATTGTCTAATTAATTTATCTAGTTTATTGATTGACAAGGTTAATATTACTCGTAGCATTCTCCCAAAATACTACTCGCCTATTCAAACTAACCTAACGCCTATATTCCTATAGAATTAGGATTAACAAGAACGCATTAATAATTCCCGTATAAAAACCAAGTAAGGCGATTAGGTATATCCCTATCCTAACCGCAAATTCGTTCCCGATGCTCGAGTTCAAGATGTTGCTCTACTCAATCTTATATGCAATTTAGAATTTTCTCTCCCGAGTTTAATCCTAAATTCGTAGATAGCATTCAATTGGTGATCAAGCAATCAAATAATTAAGCGCAAGATTGAATAAATAAACCAATATAATAAAATAATAAGAGCAATCAAGCTTCAAACTACAACGTTCATGTAGCACCCAAAACTCTAGAACTAATAAACTATAAAGTTAAAGGAAGAGAAGATGAAGAAAAAACTGAGAATCCTTGCTCTTGAGTGTTCCGTGCGTGTATTTTCCTCTCAAAGTGGTGTATTCACCTCCAAAATAGGTTTAGACTTGCTTTTATACGCATTGGGGAGGGGGGTCTTGCGCCGAAATAACCTTGTCCCGGGCGAACTAGGTGAACTTTCCCGTCACCAGCACCCAGGGTAGCGTGGGGAGCTAGGCCTGGCGCTGGAAATATTTGTGTTTCTGGAAACTGCGCCACAAGTGGCGCCCCACGCTGCCTGTGGCGCTACACTGTCCCAATTTTTTATTTTGTTACCTTTTTGCTTCAACTCGTGTACTTTCGTCCCACATTGCCTCTAGATGACTCCTACACATAAAAATACCATAAATTAGAATAAATCATTACATTGCACATTCAAAAATTCACAAAACATGAGTAAAATGCGAGGCGATATGCATAGAAATATACATACTTTAAGCCGAATATCAACATCCCACACTTAAACTCTTGCTCGCCCTCAAGCAATGAAATTATAAACTACACCCCAACAACGTACATATCAACAAGGGAGGAGCAATTCGATTCCGTTTACAACATACACTCTACCAATGACCATGGTTGATAGCAACAATTAAACTGTGGCATATGCAATCACTTACACTTCCCTTTACTTATGTCATTCTTCAAAAATATTCACAACAAAGACAACATGCTCATAACAATCTTAACCTCAAAAACTGACTCAATATCACAATGCACTCATGGCTTGAACACTCAACATTACAGAAAAGTCTAATAACGTTACTTATCCCTCGTGAAGCCATGTGCCCTCACAACAAGAACAAGAGAGAGTAAGTTGAATCCACACATTCGAATCTCATGATCAAATATAATCTAAAGACTCACATCTATCAAAAAAATTACTCACTCTCACAAAGAAGTTGCATGCATGCAAAAGATACCATAGGCTTGCCCATAATGTAAATCTTCACTAATGTAGGCTCACTCGATCTAAAATCAATTAGGACTTTATTGTGGTTGTAACGTGGGCTAAGGAACGAGTAGGATATATATAGGAAATAGTGGTTCACCATTCTAAACACTTTAACACATCACATAATAAACTTTAAGCGCAAATTCTTCAATCCACTTCAATTTCACACACAAGACCACTCCCCAAATTATTCCCTCTTTCTTTAAGCACTACTTTAATTTATACCCCACTAGTAAGAACAATACAATAATTTATTCATCTCTATCTTTTTGTTCTTTCTTTTTTTTTTTCTCCAGATTTTTCTTTATTCTCTTTTTTTCCCCTCAATTTCCGCTAGTGATGTATTATTCTACAAAATAAGTGCACCTTTTTTTCTTTCATTGGTTCCACTCGAAAGACACCCCACACTTAGTCCGTACTTCTTCTAGCATTAATTTCACAATTATAGTGCTTTCAGAGGTAACAAGATCAAAATAATGTCAATTAAGAACAAAAGGATATCAACTCGTAATGTGAGTGCCAAATAAAAGTCTATAGGCTCAAAAGGGTTTACTAGGGTTAGTTTTTATTTGATGATAAGCATTAAGCTCAAAAAGATCAAAGAAAGCCTAAAATCATTTTTCAAACCGAGCATCACCTAAAATTTCGCTTCGACTCACATACCGTGCAAGTTCTAGACTCAATCAAAATAACATGGACTACGCAAAAACTCACTTCACACATAGCACATGACTCACTAAGGACAATTTCATTCTGACTCTCAAACAATGCAAGTATTCATGGAACCACAAGATATTAAGCATTAAACACAAAGTGAATATAAGTCAAGCAAAAGAGACATAGGCGTCATAACAAGCTATCTAGTTTCATCAAGGCATCATGAACAATTTCAAAACATATGGAAGATACTCCACATGCCAAAACCAAATAATGCTACTATCAAAGAAGTCAATGGCGCCTAAGAATTACATTATTCTTCTTCCTTTTATTTCCTAAATCCTAATCTACTCTAAAATAAATTACTACCCGGTTCAAACTACATCCCATGGAAAAGAACCGGGGCTCAAAGAAAAATCACACGTGATTATTACTACCTAAAGAAAAATAAAAGACACGGTTTTTGGATTTTTCTATTTTTCAAATTTTTTTGGTTAAACTGTAATTCCTCAAGAAAACTGTCTAGGAGATCCATCGTCGGGAAAAGTCGAAAATTTTCTGAATTTTTTTCTCAATTTTCATTTTTTTTTGTTTTTTGTTTACAAAAATCACTACACTAAGAAAGAATACTATAATTAAGCTAGGATAGCACAGAAAATCACACAAACAATCTCCTCACCCCACACTTAAAATTGTGCAATGTCGTCAACGCACACTGTAAATAACTGGAGGGTAAAATAGACTCCCCGGTAGGCCAAAGGCCGAAGCATTAGCAGCTCATGAGATACTTAGACTTCTCCCAGGTATGGTTCTTTCTGTGAACACCCCACACTTAGTTCCAAATTACCTGCTCGCTTATGCATACTTCCTGTTAGCTTTGCCTCCATGCTCATACTCCTACAAAACACAAAAATAATACTACAAAGATAACACAATAATAAAAACAATTAAACAAAAATAAAAATAAAAAATTAAATTGGGTTGCCTCCCAACAAGCACTTGATTTAATGTCGCTGCACGACGCCATCACTTTCATCACTTTTCTTTCCACTTTGAGCATATGAATTGAGTCCCCAATTTTGCATCAACTTTTTCTGTCAAGTTCCTCGGGCAGTGGTGTGAAAATAAAGGAACCAAGCAATAGATATCGCATCTTGCACTTCTTGGCCCTCAAATGAGAGATGTCATTTTGTCTCCTTGGCATCACAAATTCCAGGATGTATGCTCTTTGTTTCCCATCCATTGACTCCTTCATAGGCTCGAATGGGTCGATTCTCGTGTCACTATCCAAACACAATATTAAAAAATGTTTAGAATGAGTTCCAATGCGCTCCAACCCTAGAACCTCTTCACTTTTAACATCCTCACTTTAACACACTTCCTCAACCTTGGCATAATTAATAATATTATGGTCGAATGATTGGAATTCCTCTTTTTGCTCCACATGTTGGCCAGTATCCACAATAATTTGTTGTTGGGCATCAGACGCCTCAATCTTTTTATTCAATTGAGCCTGCAAGTCATGGATATCTCAACCAAATTGGTCTATCTCCTCTCTGAGCTCAGTTCTTCCTTCTATTAGATGTTCTGCCATATTTGAAAGACCATTCCGGAGAAACTCATGATATTTCATTACTTGAGCTTGTTCTTCTAGCTGAGATTGACTCACTATATCTGCTTCTTCAACTTTTACCTCTTGTAGGATCTCACTCTCTTCGTCGAGTTGAGGTTCTTCTTTAAATTGACCATTAATTCTTCCATTCTAGCCTGCGGTACTTTGATTTCTAAGGCAATCTTTTTTTTTGAATTTCATCTTGTTACTCGGCTACTTGCCTCACCATGTCCATAATACGAGCAACATGTTCCACATCCTCCACTTCATTGCTCCTATCAAACTCATAAACATTATTAGAAATATCATAATAAGGGCTCAGGGAAGGGTAAAAAGAATTAGGACAACCATCCCAATGGCCACCTTGACAACCACATACATTACAAATATTCCACGCAAAAGATTGAGATTAACAATTTTTGCCACAAGTGTGGTCCTCCACAATATGGACAACGATCACCTAAAAAAGAATAACCAATATTTGACCAATTCTCATTCTAAGACGGCATGTCAACAAAGATAATAAAATTTTAAACTTATATTAAATAAATAAATAAAACTTAAAAAGACAAAAAGTAAAAATCTAATCTAGTAAAATAGTTAGTTTCAAAGTCCCCGGTAACGGCACCAAAAACTTGTTGCTCCCAAACGCACACACAAGTATACGTGATCGTACAAGTAATATAGGATTGTAAGTCAAGATATCGTACCTACAGAGATATGTGATTAACTATTTACTGAATTAAACTAAGACAATTAATCTCTTCAAGAGATTTTCTAAAGTATGAATATTTAATTAAAACTAATCTAGAGTAGCAAACTAAGTGATTACAGAAAACAAGTAGGCAATCTTAGAGATAAATTCAATGGGAGAAAATATTTCAGAGCTATGAGTTAGCTAACAACCCCGTTGAGTTTTTCTCTTAAAATTGTTTAATTAATTTAGCTGGTTTATTGATGAACATGGTTAATATTACTCGTAGAATTCTCCCAAAGTACTCCTCGCCTATTCAAGCTAATCTAACGCCTATATTCCTATGAAATTAGGATTAATAAGAATGTATTAATAATTTCCATATAATAACCAAGCAAGGCGATTAGATATATCCCTATCCTAACCGTAAATTCGTTCTCGATGCTCGAGTTCAAGATGTTGCTCTACTCAATCTTATATGCAATCTAGAATTTTCTCCCCCGAGTTCAATCCTAGATTCGTAGATAGTATTCAATTGGTGATCAAACAATCAAATAGTTACGCGCATGATTGAATAAATAAACCAATATAATAAAATAATAAGAGCAATTCAAGTTTTAAACTACAATGTTCGTGTAGCATTCAAAACTAACTAATAAACTATAAAGATAAAGGAAGAAATGA
This sequence comes from Nicotiana tomentosiformis, assembly GCF_000390325.3. NCBI lineage: Eukaryota > Viridiplantae > Streptophyta > Magnoliopsida > Solanales > Solanaceae > Nicotiana > Nicotiana tomentosiformis. The sequence goes on along the minus strand of NC_090821.1, from coordinate 63,091,940 downwards.
TGAAGAAAAACTGAGAATCCTTGCTCCCGAGTATTCCGTACGTGTATTTTTCTCCCAATGTCGTGTCTCCCCCTCCAAAAGAGGTTTAGACTTGCTTTTATACGAGTTGGGTAGGGGGGGGAGGGGGGTCTTGGACCGAAATAATTTTGTCCCGGGCGAACTAGGTAAACTTTCCCGTCACCAGCGCCTAGGGTAGCGTGGGGCGCTAGGCCTAGCACTAGGAATATTTGTGTTTCTGGAAACTGCGCCACAAGTGGCGCCCCACGCTACCTGTGGCGCTACACTGTCCCAATTTTTTATTTTGTTCCCTTTTTGTTTCAACTCGTGCACTTTTGTCCCACATTGCCTCTGGATGACTCCTACACATAAAAATATCACAAATTAGAATAAATTATTACATTCCACATTCAAAAATTCACAAAACATGAGTAAAATGCGAGGCGATATACATAGACATATACATACTTTAAGCCGAATATCAACATCCCACACTTAAACTCTTGCTCGCCCTCGAGCAATAAAATTATAAACTACACCCCAACAACGTACATATCAACAAGGGAGTAGCAATTCGATTCTTTTTACAACATACACTCTACCAATGACCATGGTTGATAGCAACAATTAAATTGTAGCATATGCAATCACTTACACTTCCCTTTACTTATGTCATTCTCAAAAATATTCGCAACAAAGACAACATGCTCGTAACAATCTTAGCCTAAAAAACTGACTCAATATTATAATGCACTCATGGCTTGAACACTCAACATCACAGAGAAGTCTAATAACGTTACTTATCCCTCATGAAACCATGTGCCCTCACAACAAGAACAAGAGAGAGTAAGTTGAATCCACACATTCGAATCTCATGATCAAATACAATCTAAGAACTCACATCTATCAAAAAAATCACTCACTCTCACAAAGAAGTCGCATGCATGCAAAAGGTACCATAGGTTTGCCCATAATGTAAATCTCTACTAATGTAGGCTCACTTGGTCTAGAATCAATTAAGACTTTATTGTGGTTATAACGTGGGCTAAGGAACGAGTAGGTTATATATAGAAAATAGTGGTTCACCATCCTAAGCACTTTAACACATCATATAATAAACTTTAAATGCAAATTCTTCAATCCACTTCAATTTCACAAACAAGATCACTCCCCAAATTATTCCATCTTTTTTTAAGCACTACTTTAATTTATACCCCATTAGTAAGAACAAGACAATAATTTATTCATCTTTATATTTTTCTTCTTTTTTTTTTCTTCAGATTTTTCTTTTTTCTCTTTTTTCCCCTCAATTTTTGCTAGTGGTGTATTATTCTACAAAACAAGTGCACCTTTCTTTCTTTAATTGGTTCCACTCGAAAGACACCCCACACTTAGTCCGTACTTCTTCTAGCATTGATTTCACAATTATAGTGCTTTCAGAGGTAACAAGATCAAAATAATATCAATTAAGAACAAAAGGGTATCGACTCGTAATGGGGGTGACAAATAAAAGTCTATAGGCTCAAAAGGGTTTACTAGGGTTAGTTTTTATTTGGTGATAAGCATTAAGCTCAAAAAGATCAAAGAAAGCCTAAAATCATTTTTCAAACCGAGCATTACCTAAAATTTTGCTTCTACTCACATACCGGGCAAGTTCTAGACTCAATCAAAATATCATGGACTACACAAAAACTCACTCCACACATAGCACATGACTCACTAAGGACAATTTCATTCTGACTCTCAAACAATGCAAGTATTCATGGAACCACAAGATATTAAGCATTAAGCACAAAGTGAATATAAGTCAAGCAAAAGAGACATAGGCGTCATAACAAGCTATCTAGTTTCATCAAGGCATCATGAACAATTTCAAAACATATGGAAGATACTCCACATGCCAAAACCTAAAAATGCTACTATCAAAGAAGTCAAGGGTGCCTAAGAATTACATCATTCTTCTTCCTTTTATTTTCTAAATCCTAATCTACTCTAAAAAAAATTACTACCCGGTTCAAACTACATCCCATGGAAAAGAACTGAGGCACAAAGAAAAATCACATGTGATTATTACTACCTAAAGGAAAATAAAAGATACGTTTTTGAATTTTTGTGTCTTTCAATTTTTTTTGGTTAAACTATAATCTCTCAAGAAAACTGTCTAGGAGATCCATCGTCGGGAAAAGTCCAAATTTTTCTGAATTATTTTCTGAATTTTCATTTTTTTTGTTTACAAAAATCACTACACTAAGAAAGACTGCTATAATTAAGCTAGGATAGCACAGAAAATCACACAAACAATCTCCTCACCCCACACTTAAAATTGTGTAATGTCGTCAACGCACACTATAAATAACTGGAGGGTAAAATAAACTCCCCGGTAGGCCAAAGGCCGAAGCATTAGCAGCTCATGGGATACTCAGACTACTCCCAGGTATGGTTCTTTGTGCGAACACCCCACACTTAGTTCCAAATTACCTGCTCGCTTATGCATACTTCCTATTAGCTTTGATTCTATGCTTATACTCCTACAAAACACAAAAATAATACTACAAAGATAACACAATAATAAAAATAAATTAAACAAAAATAAAAAGAAAAAATAAAATTGGGTTGCCTCCCAACAAACACTTGATTTAATGTCGCTGCACGACGCCATCACTTTCACCACTTTTCTTTTCACTTTGAGCATATGAATTGAGCCCCCAATTTTGCATCAATATTTCTGTCACGTTCCTCGGGCAGTGGTGTGAAAATAAAGGAACCAAGCAATAGATATCGCATCTTGCACTTCTTGGTCCTCAAGTGAGAGATGTCATCTTGTCTCCTTGGCATCACAAATTCTAGGATGTATGTACTTTGTTCCCTATCCATTGACTCCTCCATAGGCTCGAATGGGTCGATTCTCGTGTCACTATCCAAACACAATGTTGAAAAGTATTTTGAATGAGTTCCAATGCGCTCCAACCCTAGAATCGCTTCACTTTTAACATCCTCACTTTTGCACACTTCCTCAACCTTGGCATCATTAAGAATATTGTGGTCGAATGGTTGGAATTCCTCTTTTTGCTCCATATGTTGGCTAGTATCCACAATAATTTATTGTTGGGCATCAGACGCCTTAATCATTTTATTCAATTGAGCTAGCAAGTCATGGATATCTCAACCAAATTGGTCTATCTCCTCTCTGAGCTCAGTTCTTCCTTCTATTAGATGTTCTGCCATATTTGAAAGACCATTCCGGAGAAACTCATGATATTTCATTACTTGAGCTTGTTCTTCTAGCCAAGATTGACTCACTATATCTGCTTCTTCAACTTTTACCTCTTGTAGGATTTCACTCTCTTCGTCGAGTTGAGGTTCTTCTTTAAATTGGCCATTAATTCTTCCATTCTAGCCTGCGGTACTTTGATTTCTAAGGCAATCTTTTTTTTGAATTTCATCTTGTTGCTCGGCTACTTGCCTCACCATGTCCATAAATACGAGCAACACGTTCCACATCCTTCACTTCATTGCTCCTATCAAACTCATAAACATTATTAGAAATATCATAATAAGGGCTCAGGGAAGGGTAAAAAGAATTAGGCCAACCATCCCAATGGCCACCTTGACAACCACACACATTACAAATATTCCACGCAAAAGATTGAGATTCACAATTTTGCCACAAGTATGGTCCTCCACAATATGGACAACGATCACCTAAAAAAGAATAACCATTATTTGACCAATTCTCATTTCAAGATGGCATGTCAACAAAGATAATAAAATGTTAAACTAAGATAAAATAAATAAATAAAACTTGAATAGACAAAAAGCAAAAATATAATCTAGTAAAATAGTTAGTTTCAAAGTCCCCGGCAACGGCGCCAAAAATTTGTTGCTTCTAAACGCACACACAAGTATAAGTGGTCGTACAAGTAATATAGGATTGTAAGTCAATATATCGTAACCACAGATACATGTGTAATTAACTATTTACTGAATTAAACTAAGACAATTAATCTCTTCAAGAGATTTTCTAACGTATGAATATTTAATTAAAACTAATCTAGAGTAGCAAACTAAGCGATTACAGAAAACAAGTGGGCAATCTTAGAGATGAATTCAATGGGAGAAAATATTTCAGAGCTATGAGTTAGCTAACAACCCCGTTGAGTTTTCCTCTTAAAACTGTTTAATTAATTTAGCTGGTTTGTTGATTGACATGGTTAATATTACTCGTAGCATTCTTCCGAAGTACTACTCGCCTATTCAAGCTAACCTAACGCCTATATTCCTATGGAATTAGGATTAACAAGAATGCATTAATAATTCCCGTATAATAACCAAGCAAGGCGATTAGGTATATCCCTATTCTAACCGCAAATTCGTTCCCGATGCTCGAGTTCAAGATCTTGCTCTACTCAATCTTATATGCAATCTAGAATTTTCTCTCCCGAGTTCAATCCTAGATTCGTAGATAGTATTCAATTGGTGATCAAGCAATTAAATAATTAAGCACAAGATTGAATAAATAAACCAATATAATAAACTAATAAGAGCAATTCAAGTTTCAAACTACAATGTTCGTGTAGCACCCAAAACTCTAGAACTAATAAACTATAAAGATAAAGGAAGAGAAGATGAAGAAAAACTGAGAATCCTTGTTCCCGAGTTTTTCGTGCGTGTATTTTCCTCTCAAAGTGGTGTATCCCCCTCCAAAAGAGGTTTAGACTTGATTTTATATGCGTTGGGGGGGGAGGGAGAGAGGTCTTGGACCGAAATAACTTTGTTCCGGACGAACTAGGAGAACTTTCTGGCGCTGGGAATTTTTGTGTTTCTGGAAACTGCGCCATAGGTCCCATGTTACCTGTGGCGCTACACTTATTTTGTTCCCTTTTTGCTTCAATTCGTGCACTTTCGTCCCACATTGCCTCCGGATGACTCCTACACATAAAAATACCACAAATTAGAATAAATCATTGCATTCCACATTCAAAATTTCACAAAACATGAGTAAAATGCGAGGCAATATGCATAGACATATACATACTTTAAGCCGAATATCAGTGGTCAAACTAGCTTATAAACATTTTTTGACTTATCTATGCGTTTGATAAACATCAAAAGTGCTTATAAGCCAAAATCGACCAAAAGCCATAAGTAGGTAACCTCCTATTTTTTATTTTACAGTTTATAAACACTTTTGGTTTGATCAATAATTTTACTATTTTATTCCTATTATTTTTGTGTAATCCTTATACCTTTTCTAAAACAAAGGCTAACCTTCTCCATGACTATATTTTCTACCATCAAAGAACAATCAAATTTCCTTTGGCAATTGACATTTTTGTTTGGATAGAAAGCTTTTGTCTGCTTTGTTATATCATTTTTCATATTGTTATATATAAAAGATCTGGTGTGTTCCTAATTAATTACTTTAACTAATAAATATCATTGATGGTCTACGATTTTTGATTGGATCCGTTGACTATGACATTCTTAATCTGTTGAAAACAGATCGAAGAAGAAAAAGGTACAAGTTTGCAATGTGTTTGAAAGGGACAATGTTGCTGTGTTGCAGCAAATGTGTTTCCCAGTTAGCAAAGTTCCCTTGTATTAATTTGTATTCCAAATATCGAACCAACATGTTTTCTTTGTTCTGCTCTTTTAGAGTGTAACAAACGTTAATCAAATTATTAATTATTTTTTATTACCAAAAAATATTAATTATTTCTTTTTATTATCACAAATAATTTATATTTATTAGAAATAATTTTATCTAATCAATTTTACTATAATAAATTGAAACATAAAGTATTTTGTATTTGAATCAATATGAATTAATAAAATAAAATCTTGTAATACTAATATTTGTATTATATAAACAACTTTAAGGGCATTTAAGTTATGTTAGTAGAAAAAATGTGCTTATAGGTATTTTTTTACCAAACACTTCAACTTTTTATTATCAATTTTAGTACTTTTATCCAAACACGCAACTATTTATTTATGCTTTTCAGCATTTAATGCTTATCAGCTACTTTAGATCAGCTAAACTAAGCCAAACAAGCTCTTAGTCCATTTAGAACTATCATATTGTCAATGAGACAAAGATAGAACTACATATCCACAATTGATTATTGTAAAATTAAATTGAAACAACGATTTATCCAAAATGAAGAATGATGTTTATAGAAACTCCTAGCAATGTATGTTTTCCTTTTTATGGGCTTTATGCGATGCAAATCTGAATTAGTAGTATCAATAAATTCTGAAATCAGATGATTATACAAAAAGAGAAATAATCTTTGTGAAGAAAGATATCATGTTATCATATTATATTTTATGAAAGTGTTCTAAATGAGGAAAACAATCATGATAACAAGCACAAAGGCGAAGTGCTTGACCAGGAATTTTTTGACAATAAGCCACAGGATTAAGTCCACTATAATCATTTAAGCACTGTTTTGTAAAACATTTTTCATTGCAGTATTTAGTGCTACACGGACCCAATTGAGCCAAACACTGATAATTTGACATAATTTGTGATCGTGCTGTTATCAATTGATGCTTATTTTCTCCCTCTTCAGCTGCTACGTTACCTGGGAAGAAAACATTATTATAAATTTTCGCATAACTTATTATTGGATGTTAGCTATTTAATATTGTTAACCAATTGATGCATTATGCAACCATTATTTTTTCTTAAAGCATAGAACCTAAGAATAACCATTGCCAAATCTTGTGATTATGATTTTTAAGAAAAATGAGGAAGAAATTAAAAGGCCGCACAGAATAAATAAAAATGTATATCACCTGATCCAAAAATGAGAAATAGAAAAATCAAAATAGTTGGTGAGATTAGGGACATCTTCCTTTGAGTACCAAAATCTTTTCAACTGGAAAACTCAAGGCAGGCTGGACTATAGGAGAGTGCTGCTTAATTTTTAAGTATTTATTTTAAGTACTCCAGGGATTTTGTTGACTTAATTCCCTTTTGGATTTATTTTAAATTTTTATTATTAATTAAGGCATCATCTAGATCAATAATTTAAAAGACTATTTTTAGAAAACTAATATTTTCTTTATAAAAAAATTATTCATTTCGAACAGAGTTCACATAAAATGTGGCTAAATAATTCCTACTTTTAATCAATTTTTTGGGTGTCAACCAATATTTTTCTTTTGGTTTCTCACCCGGTGTTCGATGTCCACATTGATTAACTCCTAATTCACGCAAGCAAATCTCAGTTAAGGGGGCAACGCGGTCCGTAGCAAAGTCGAGTTCAAACTCAGGTCTCGAACCCAAAACTAATTACCACTCCACAAAATCAATGTTGAAGTGACAAGGTTTGTATTATTAAGCTTAATGCCTGAATCTAAGAATTACTAGAGATTTCTTTAGATTTTAGTTTTCAAAATTGAAGATGAGTAAGAATTAATGACACTCTAGTCCCTTGCTCTATAAACTTGAGCTTTTTTTGCCTCCTAAATGATAATAAGTGTAGTGCTAATTTTTATTTTTCAAAAATAGAGTTGCCACTTAACATTTGCATCTCAATATATAAGTATTACTATTCAATTACAAACAATTCGAAATAATGTTACGAAAAGAGAAAATCAGAGACAAAAGGGAGTTTTTATCTTTATTTCTCCCAACATAACTCTGATACCATGAGAAGACACAAATGAAAGATGGGCACTACTATATATTATAGAGGAATTTTTATAAAGCATTATAATTTAGAGCTTAATTATCATATATAATTATAGTTTTCCTAATTACCATTTTAGCTATTGTTCAATTGTTATCAACTTGTATCACTTGTATTTAAACGCGCAACGAATACAGCTTGTGTCGACTGTATTTCTTCATGCAAGGAATACAACTAAGGCAAAATACTAGGGTGTATATGTCACGACCCAAAATCCACTAAAGGTCATGATGGCGCCTAACGCCTCCGTCAGACAAGCCAACAATGATTGATCAACTTAATTACTCATTTTATTACTTTCAAAATCATAATCTCTATTAATTAAATAGTATAAAATAGAATTTACAGGGTAAAATAAAAATAATTACGTGAACTACAATAACGAACAACCAGTAGGAACTCCCAAAATCTGGTGTCACAAGTGCATGAGCATTAACTAGAAAATATAATAAAATGCAATATCAGTCTGGAATACAAGTTAGACACGAGAATATAAATAACTTTGATGGAGACTTTGTATGCTGCGGATCGTAACATGGAATGCAACTCACCTTAAAGTCCCGGCAAATGCCGCGCCTCTGCGCCCAGAGAACCACCAGAAACACACACACACACACACACACATACACACACACACACACACACACACACCTGCACAATAAGTGCAGCAAGTGTAGCATGAGTACGTAAATCAACGCGTACCCAGTAAGTATCTAGTCTAACCCAAGAGAAGTAGTGATGAGGGGTCGACATCGACACTTACTAGTGGTCCAATAAGACAGGTACAGTAAGGAGTAAATAAATATTTGGGCAGAGCAGATAAACGGTATGAACAAATATAAATACGAGCTACAATCCTCCTCTGAACGGTAAACTCAAGCTCTCACTAAGCAGTTACCTCCTAAATCGGAGTGTATATATATATAATGGACCTCTCCAGATATATCACGACCCGAAATTCCCACCTTCGGGACCGTGATGGCGCCTAACATTTCACTTGTTAGGCAAGCCAACGTTAGAAGAATATTAACCATTTTAAAATAATTTTAAATTAATTAATAACAAAGAAACAAATGCGGAACTAAAGTCTGAAATATAGTAATAATCTATAATAATAGCGATATCTAAATACCATCCCAGAACTGGTGTCACAAGTGCATGAGCTACTAGAATAATACAAATAAAGGTCTGAATGAAAATGAAGCTGTCTGAAAGAAATACACAGCTACGATAAAGTGGAAGGGGACTTCAGAACTGCGAACGCCATGCAGTTATACCTCAAGTCTCTTGCGAATAGCTGAATCCGATCAAATCTACTATATGCCGCTGGGACCAACTCCGGTATCTGCACAAAAAGTGCGGAGTGTAGTATCAGTACAACCGACCCCATGTACCCAGTAAGTGCCGAGCCTAACTTCGACGAAGTAGTGGCGAGACTAAGACATGTCACTTACATTAACATGTACGCAATAATAATAATAATAAAAACAATAATAGAAATAAAATAGGTATCTCATTTCAATAGTTGAAACCAACTCGGCAGTCATAATCAATTATTATTTCAATCAGTTTTCGTTGCGGCGTGCAGCCCGATCCCACAATATATTCATATTCAATTCCGTTGCGGCGTGCAACCCGATCCCAATATATCTTTTCAATCAATTATGTTGCGGCGTGCAACCCGCTCCTCCAATATATTCACTTTCATTTCTGTTGCGGCGAGCAACCCGCTCCTCAAATAATATAATTTACCAATTTTTATAAAAGAAATTACTCCAATAAATGCAACAATTAATTTGAAAGTATAAGGCAACAAGCATACAATAATTATGATTTATTTAGAAATAAGTGATGACAAGTAGCAATTAATTATGAAAATTAAGAAGGTAATAGGCAATTTAATAATTAGTATGCTAAATGTCAAGTAGCAATTAAGTTACATAAATCAAATAAGCATGTAGCAATTATAGCATGGATTCAAGGCATAATATTGAGCAAGGAATATGAGAGAAATAATTAATTCATGATTTAAAATAATTTATGATTTTTAAATAATTAGGTAGACAATTAATTTGACGACGTATAGACACTCGTCACCTCGCCTATACGTCGTTCACATGAATTTCACATAACAAATAATTCAAGGGTTCTATTCCCTCAAGTCAAGGTTAACCACGACACTTACCTTGCTTCGCAACCAAATTCAATATTCCAATAAACCTTTGTCTCGCAAATTCGTATCCGAAAGCTTCAAATCTAGTCACAAACAATTCAATATACTCAACTCGAATCGTAGGAATTAATTCCATATAAATTTACTAATTTTTTGAATTAAAATCCAAAATTCATTTTAAAAATTGACAGTGGGACCCACGCCTCGAATCCCGAAAAACTCAGGAAATCCGAACACCCTTTCCGATACGAGTTCAACCATACAAAAATTATCGAATTCCGACATCGGATTGACCTTCAAATCTTCATTTTATATTTTTTGAAGATTTTATAAAAATCTGATTTTTCTTCCATAAATTCATGGATTCATGATGTAAATGAGTATGGAATCATGAAATATAATCAATATAGGATAAGAAATATTTACCTCAATATTTTTCCGTGAAAATTCCCCAAAAATCGCCTAAACCGGGCTCCCCAACTCTATTTTTGTCAAAAATGGCAAAAACTCCTGTTTATAGAGCCTCTGCTGTTTTCGAGCGCCACAGGTAGCGTGGGGCGCTGCCTGTGATGCAGTTTCCAGAACCCCAACAGTTTCCAGCGCCAGGGCTAGCACCCCACGCTATCCTGGGCGCTGGCGGCGACAGAAAATCTTTTCTGACACGGAAATGGGCATAACTCTCTCATACGATGTCCGAATTCGATGATTCTTTTTGCTATGACTTTAAAATTCAATACAGATCTAATGTTTCAATAAAAAACTAAATTTGGAGCTCATTTGATTAATGTGATACCACTTATTCTTGAAGAAACGATGTCAAAACATTCTAGAATATCCAAATTAAATTCCGCTAACTATCCAAAATCCACCCGAGGCCTTCGGGACCTCAACCAAATATTCCAACAAGTCCCGTAACATAATACGGACTTACTCGGAGTCTCAAATCATATCAAATAACGTTAAAATTATAATTCACACCTCATTCAAACTTATGAGTTTCAAACTTTTCATTTTACAAAACCTGTGCCGATGTCACGACCCGAAATTTCCACCTTCGGGACCGTGATAGCGCCTAATATTTCACTTTCTAAGCAAGTCAACGTTAGAGGATTCATTAAACCAATTTTTAGTAAATTTCAAAAGCAGAATCAATTAAGCTAAATAGATGCTAAAACTGAAGTGCGAAATAACATAAAGCCCATCATATTTGATACAATACGGATCTTATGGAGTCACAAATCACGAGCTTCTAAAATTTATTACAAACAGAGTCTGAAAGAAAATGCAACTTTTCTTAATGAAAAGAAACAGTAAAATAAGGAAACTAGGAAGGGACCACAAGGTCTGCGGACGCCAGCATATCTACCTTGAGTCTCCGATAAGCAAGTTCGGACTGCCGAGTATCACGATCAGCTAGGGTCGGTACAAAATTTACACAAGAAGTGCAGAGTGTAGTATGAGTATAACCGACCCCATGTAGTCGTAAGTGTCGAGCCTAACCTCGACGAAGTAGTGACGAGGCTATGACAAGACACCCACATAATAAACCTGTGTAGATAACAGTATATGCACAAGAAAACAACAATAACCGCTAAACATGTACTATTGGGAGGGGGACATGCTAAAGGGGCACAAGATATAAGAGATACAACGAAAATGATAACAAGAACAGTCAACATGCTTTTAACCAGTGAAAACAACTAAACACAATGAAGAAAATTATACGACATCACCCTTCGTGCTTTTACTCTCAACCTCACAATGAAACAATAATACTGCACGACATCACCCTTTGTGCTTTTACTCTCAGCCTCACAATATAAATCAATAGATATGGCACATCATCACCCTTCGTGTATTAACACTCACAATATGGCACGACATCACCCTTCGTGCATTAACACTCACAATATGGCACAACATCACCCTTCGTGCATTAACACTCATAATATGGTACAACATCACCCTTCATGCATTAACACTCACAATATGGCACGGCATCACCCTTCGTGCATTAACACTCTCCCTTACCACATAAAATTGAACAAGTAATAGCAGGGAGATAGAATCAACAAGAACATGCCTTACTTCAACAATGGTTCCACAATACCAATCTCAACTTTGGAATCAATACTCAATTTTTACAAAAAACCGATAAACACGGTAAGAACGATCAATTTAACAGATAACTAGTCTAAGCATGGATAACATGATCAAAGTAAGCAATAATTACAAGAAACAAGTCTCACCCGCATGCTTTAGCCCGACAACAATGCATAAGTACTCGTCACCTCACATATACGTTGTACCCAACATCTAAACATGTAGCAAATAGACAAACAAGTCCTAATCCCTCAAGTCAAGGTTAACCATGACACTTACCTCGCTTCAAAAGTCCGCTCAAAGCTCAATCACATCTTTGCCTTTCAAATAAGCCTCTGAACCAATAGAATCTAGCAAATTGCCAACCAAATGATTCAAATTAAGCCTTAGAAACTACCCACGATTGCAAAGGATTCAATTTAGGTCATTATTGAAAACGTCAACAAAAGTCAACTCCCAGGCTCCCTCGGTCAAATCCTGAAATTCAGACCAAAACCCGATTACCCATTCACCCCGAGCCCAGTTATGTAATTTATTTTGGAATCCGACCTCAATTTGAGGTCTAAATCCCCATTTTACAAAAATCCCTAATTCTACCCAAAACCCCTAATTTCCACCATGAAAACACAAGATTTTTGGTTGAAATCTTAGGAAGTGTAGTGAAAGATTGAAAGAAACTAGTTTAAAATCACTTACCAATGATTTGGGGAAGAAAGATTCTTTGAAAAATCGCCTCTAGGGTTTCTTGTTTTGAAAATTTGAGAGAATGAACCAAAATCCCGTCTAAGTCCCATTTTGATTAGTTGCAGATATCGCATTTGCGACCTGGGGTTCTCAAATGCGAAGAATCAATCGCAAATGCGAAGACCTTCACATTTCTGCTTTCATCGCATTTAAGATGACTTGTTCGCAAATGCGAACATTGATCTTCCGCATTTGCGACCAAGCCTGCCCCAGCCCCACTTCGCAAATGCGAACTCTGGCCTCCCCAAAATTGCGATCTCTTGATCGCAAATGCGAACTCATGCTCACCCAGGTACTCTTCGCAAATGTGAAGAATTTGCTCACAAATGCGAGCCTGTCAGGATTGGGGAATGTTCGCAAATGCGAACATTGATCTCGCAATTGCGAGATCAGACACCAATTACCATAAATTGCAGAACCAACTCAGTTTTCTAAGTCCAAACTACTCCGTAGCCTATCCGAAACTCACCCGAGCCCTCGGAGCTCCAAACCAAACATGCACACAAGTCTAAAAAATCATACGAACTTGCTCGCGTGATCAAATCACCAAAATAACACCTAGAACTATGAATCAGACACCAAAATCAAATGAAATTTTCAAGAAACTTTAGAATTGCTATATTAACAACTGGACGTCCGAATCACGTCAAACCAACTCCGTTCTACACCAAATTTGACAGATAAGTCATAAATGTAGTATTGGACCTATACCGGGTTCTGAAACCAAAATACAGACCCGATATCAATAAAGTTAAACATTGGTCAAATTTGCAAAGTCATTAAGCTTTCAAACTTTCAAATTTCAACAAAGTCTGATAACTCGAGCTAGGGACTTCTGAATTCGATTCCGGACATACGCTGAAGTCCCAAATCACAATACGGACCCACCGGGACCGTCAAAACATGAATTCAGGTCTATTTGCTCATAACATTGACCGAAGTCAACTCAAATAAATTTTAAGGCAAAATTTTCATATTTTCTCAATTTTTAACATAAAAGCTTTTCGAAAAAAATACCCGGACTGTGCATGCAAATCGAGGAAGGCTAAAATAAGGTATTTAAGCCTTCAAAGTGCAGAATTAGGTTCTAAAACATAAGATGACCTATCGGGTCATCACAACCGAAACATATTAAATGAATCCGGAATGATTTCAAATTTGGCGCACAAGTCATAAATGACATAACGGAGCTATTCCAACTCTCGAAATCTCAATCCGAGTCCGATATCGATAAAGTCAAATTTACGGTCAAACTTTGGAAATCTTTAGCCTTTAGATTTCTAGTTTCCGTTAAATGGCGATAATTCGAGGTAGGGACCTCCGAATTTGATTTCGGACGTACGCCCAAGTCCCAAATCACGATACGGACCTACCGGAACTTTCAAAATTTTGATCCGGGTCCGTTTGCTTAAAACATTGACCGAAGTCAACTCAAATAAGTTTTGAAGCTCCATTTCACATTTTAATCAATATTTCACACAAAAACTTTCCGAAAAAATTTACGGACTGCGCCCGCAAGTCGAGGGATGCTGAAGGGTGCTATTCGAGGTATCATAATATAGAAATAAATGTTTAAATTTAAAGATAACATATTGGGTCATCACAAGATAGGTCGTCACAGTTCAAATCAGGAAAACACACATATACACTGGCTTCTTGTCAAATAATACGCACGATTTCATAAGAGTATTTTATAGAAATGTCCAGGCGTACCGCCCGATCCCATCATAATATATGCACTGCCGAGCGGTACGATCCATAGATGCATCTATTATATTGCCGAGGCGAACATCTCTTTCCCATGAGAGTGTGATACAAAATTCTGCCGAGGCGAACGACCCGATCCCATTGTAATATGCGCACTGTCGAGGGTTGAACAATACAAACCATAGATGTATCTATTATACTGCCTAGGCGAACGTCCTGATCCCATTAGAATAAAAAGCCTTAACGGGTCCTTGACCCCATTCACGAATAAACATGCGAGTTATGAACCTTATGGAAAACTTTTCGATGAAAACGCATAGCGCGGGAGAAATTCATAAGAGGAGTACAATTATTCTGCGGCTAATCATGAAGCCCGTCAAATCTCTACAATAGAAAGTCTATCACTCTCTACAAGTCTAGTCTCAAGTCGTAATGTAAAATAAAGGAATTTAATAGGCAAGGGACAACTCAAATAGTACAGTTATAGCATGGTGTGAACCTCAGTCTACCTGGATAATAACATGAATTTATCTACGTACGGACTCCCGTCACCTCGTGCGTACGTAGCCCTCGCAACAAGTAGCACATATCAAATACATCACCTGGGGGTAGTTTCCCCCTCACAGAGTTAGACAGGAGACTTACCTCACTCTGAAGTTCTATAACCAGCTCCAACACCTCTCAAACACCTCAAACTGATGCTCGTATCTCCAAAACTAGTCAAACAAATGTGCAAATCCATAAATATATACTCTATTACCCACAATTAATCAATTTATAACAATTCCCAACTCCGCTCAAAAATTCAATAAAGTCAACCCTCGGGCCCACTGTCACGACCCGAAATTTCCACCTTCGGACTGTGATGGCGCCTAATATTTCACTTGCTAGGCAAGCCAACGTTAGAATAATATTATCAATTTTTAAAATAATTTTTAAATTTATTAATAACAAAGAACAATTGCGGAAGTACATTCTGAAATATAGTGAATAATCCATAAAACTACGGTGTCTAAATACCATCCCAGAATTGGTGTCACAAATGCACGAGCTTCTAGAATAAATACAAATAAAGGTCTGAATAAACTAAAGGTGTCTGGAAACAAACACACAGCTAAAGTAAAATAGATGGGGACTTCAGAACTGCGGACATTGTGCAATTATACTTCAAGTTTCCTCCGAGTAGCTGAAATCCGAGCAAGTCTATGGTGCGCCGCTGAGACTAACTCCGAAATCTGCATAAGAAGTGCAGAGTGTAGTATCAGTACAACCGACGTCATGTACTGGTAAGTGCTGAGTCTAACCTCGACGAAGTAGTAACAAGGCTAAGACGGGTCACTTACATTAACCTGTACGCAATATTAGTAACAACAACAGCTAAGAGAATTAAATCAGGTAACTCATTTATAATAATTGAAGCCAACTCAGCAGTCATAACCAATTATCATTTCCATCAATTTCCGTTGCAGCGTGCAACCCGCTCTCACAATATATTCACATTCAATTCTGTTGCAGCGTGCAACCCGCTCCCACAATATATTCATTTTCAATCCTCTCATGTAATTATTTTTAATCAAGTATATATATTGACTTTTAAATAAGTCTATTGCGGCGTGCAATCCGATCCCCCAAATATTAACTTTTAATAAGTCTATTGCGGCGTGCAACCCGATCCTCCAATATGGACTTTTTAATAAGTCTGTTGCGGCGTGCAACCCGATCCTCCAATATATTTATTTCAATCAATTCTATTGCGGCGTGCAACCTGATCCTCCAATATATCCATTTACCAATTCTTATAGAAGAAATTTTCCCAATAAATACAATAATTAATATAAAATTATAAGACAACAAGCATACAATAATTATTATTTAATTATAAAATAAACAATGACAAATAGCAAATTATTATGAAAATCAGGGAGAAAATAGGCAGTTTAATATTTAATATGCTAAATGTCAAATAACAATTAAGACACATAATTCAAATAGCATGTGACAATTAATGCATGAATTCAAGAATTAATATTTGACAAAGAATAGGAGAGAAATAATTATTATAATAATTAATTCATGATTTAAAATGATTTATGATTTTTCAAGTAATTATGCAAACAATTAATTTGACGACGTATAGACACTCGTCACCTCGCCTATACGTCGTTCACATGCATTTCAGATAACAAATAGTTTAAAGGTTTTATTCCCTCAAGTCAAGGTTAACCACGGCACTTACCTCGCTTTACAAATTCCAATCAATTACTCGACCACAACTTTTCCTTTTAAATTTGCTTCCAAAAGCTTCAAATCTATTCACAAACAATTCGATATACTCAATACGAATCAATTCCATATGAATTCACTAATTTTCCGGATAAAAATCTAAAATTCATTTAAATATTCGACAGTGGCATCCACGTCTCAAATCTCGGAAAAACTTACGAAATCTGAACACCCGTTCCGATACTAGTTCAACCATACAAAAATTATCCAATTCCGATGTCAAATGGACTTTCAAATCAAAAATTTTCGTTTTTGAAAGATTTTATAAAAATCTGATTTTTCTTCCATAAATTCAAGGGTTCATGATGTAAATGAGTATGGAATCATGAAATATAATCAATATAGGATAAGGAACACTTATCCCAATTTTTCCCGTAAAAATCGCCCAAGCATTCACCTTATCCGAGCTCAAAATGACCAAAATGAGAAAAAATCTTGGATTCTTCGATTTATACACTGCCCAGGCATTTCCACACCTACGGTGCCTGGGATCACACTTGCGAGCTCGCATTTTCGAGAAAATCTCGCATCTGCGAAATGGGCCTGTCAGGCGAGGCTTCGCATCTGAGGATAAAAAATGCGCACCTGCGTTGCCTTCCGCTTCTGCGGACGCGCGGGTGCGTGCAGGTTTCCGCACCTGCGGAATTTTGCCCAGCTTGCCCAGGCCGCTTCTGCGATGGAAGGCTCGCTTCAGCGAGCTCGCACCTGCGGTGCAAAATCCGCAGGTGCGATTACACCAGAAGGCCAAAAATTAGATTTTTTCTTAAGTCCAATTCTTATTCCGATTTCGATTTGAATCACACTCGGGGTACTCAGGACCCCGTACGAATATACCAACAAGTCCCGTAAAATAATACGGACCTACTCGGGGTCTAATATCACGTCAAACAATGCAATTCACACCCCGATTCGAACTTTTGAGTTTTAAACTTTTCAATTTGCAAATCTTATGCCAAAACATATTAAATGAATCCGGAATGACTTTAAATTTGGCACACAAGTCATAAATGACATAACGGAGCTATTCAAATTTCCAGAATCAGATTCTGGCTCCGATATCAAAAAGTCAACCCCGTGGTCAAACTTGGAAATCTTTAGCCTTTGAATTACTAGTTTCCGTTTAAATGGTCATAACTTGAGCTAGGGACCTCCAAATTAAATTTCGGGCATACGTCCAAGTCCTAAATCACGATACGGAGCTATTGGAACTGTCAAAACACTACTCTGGGTCCATTTGCTCCAAATTTTGACCAAAGTCAACTCAATTGAGTTTTAAGGCTCTATTTCACATTTTAATCCTTTTTTCACATAACAACTTTTCGGAAAATTGTACGGACTGCGCACGCAAGTCGAGAAATAATAAATAGTGCTTTTCAAGATCTTAGAATACAAAATTACTTATTAAATTTAAAGATGACATTTTGGGTCATTATATTCTCCACCTCTAAAACAAATGTTCGTCCTCGAACGGAGTTAGAAAAAAGTACATGTGCTGGAGAAAAGGTGTGGATATTTACTTAGCATGTCCGACTCAGACTCCCAGGTAGATGCCTTTACCGGCTGACCTCTCTATTACACCCGAACTGAAGGATAACTTTTATACCTCAACTGTCGGACCTGCCGGGCTAGAATAGCCACCGGCTCCTCCTCGTAAGTCAAATCTTTGTCCAATTGGACTGAGCTGAAATTTAACACATGGGACAGATCACCATGATATTTCCGGAGCATGGACACATGGAACACCGGATGAACCGCTGATAAACTAGGTGGTAATGCAAGCCTGTAGGCTACTTCACCCACCCTTTCAAGAATTTCAAAGGGTCCAATATACCTAGGGCTTAGCTTGCCCTTCTTTCCGAACCTCATTACACCTTTCATAGGTGAAACTCGGAGTAATATTCTTTCTCCAACCATGAATGCAATATCACGAACTTTACGGTCGGCATAACTCTTTTGCCTAGACTGAGCTGTGCGAAGTCGATCCTGAATAATCTTGACCTTATCCAAGGCATCCTGTACCAAATCGGTACCCAACAACCGAGCCTCTCCCGGTTCAAACCAACCAACTGGTGATCGGCATCGCCTTCCGTATAATGCAATGCTCGACTGGTAGCTATTATTATAAGCAAACTCCGCAAGTGGCAAGAAATGATCCCAAGAACCTCCAAAGTCTATAACACAAGCGCGAAGCATATCTTCCAATATCCGAATAGTGCACTCTGACTGTCCGTTTGCCTGTGGATGAAATGTTGTACTCAAGTCCACTTGCGTTCCTAACTCACATTGTACATCCCTCCAGAAATGTGAGGTAAACTGCATACCTCGATATGAAATAATAGATACGGGCACACCGTGAAGGCGGACAATCTCACAAATGTAAATTCCAGCTAACCTTTTTGAAGAATAGGTAACTGCCACTGGAATGAAATGTGCTGATTTGGTTAACCTATCCACAATGACCCAAACCGCGTCAAATTTTATCTGAGTCTGTGGGAGTCCAACAACAAAATCCATAGTGATACACTCCCATTTCCATTCAGGAATTTCTAACTTCTAAAGCAAACTACCAGGTCTCTGATGCTCGTACTTAACTTGCTGACAATTCAGACACCGAGCTACATATGCAACTATATCCTTTTTCATTCTCCTCCACCAATAATTTTGCCGGAAATCTTGATACATTTTGGTGGTACCTAGATGAATAGAATACCTGGAACTGTGTGCCTCTTCAAGAATTAATTCACGAAGCCCATCCACATTAGGCACACAAATATGACCCTGCATTCGCAGAACTCCATCTTCCCCCACAACAACCTGTTTGGCATCACCGTGCCGCACCGTGTCCTTAAGGACAAGTAAATGAGGATCATCATACTGCCTCTCTCTGATGCGCTCATATAAAGAAGATCGAGCGACTATGCAAGCTAGAACCCGACTGTGTTCTGAAACATCTAAACTCATGAACTGATTAGCCAAAGTCTGAACATCTGCAGCTAATGGCCTCTCACCAACCGGAATATATGCAAGACAGCCCATACTCACAGCCTTTCTACTCAAAGCATCGGCCAACATATTGGCCTTTCCGGGGTGATACAAAATGATGATATCATAGTATTTCAACAACTCCAACCATCTTCTCTGCCTCAAGTTAAGATCTTTTTGTTTGAATAGGAACGGAAGGCTACAATGATCAATAAATACCTCACACGAGACACTGTAGAGGTAATGCCTCCAAATCTTGAGCGCATGAACAATGGCTGCCAGTTCTAAGTCATGAACATGATAATTCTTCTCGTGAACTTTCAACTGCCACGATGCATATGCAATTACCTTACCATCTTGCATTAATACTTCACCAAGCCCAATATGATATGCGTTATAATATACCGTATACGATCCTGAACATGTGGGTAATACCAACACTAGCGCCGTAGTCAAAGCAGGCTTGAGCTTCTGAAAGCTCAACTCACACTCGTCTGACCATCTGAATGGGACACTTTTCTGGTTCAGTCTGGTCAGTGGGCTTGCTATAGATGAAAACCTTTCCACGAAGCGACGATAATAACTTGCCAAACCCAGGAAACTCCAGATCTCTGTAATTAAAGTAGGTCTAGGCCAATTCTGAACAACCTAAATCTTTTTTGGATCTACCTTTATGCCTTCTGCCGATACAACATGCCCCAAAAAGGCAACTGAGTCTAACCAAAACTCACATTTTTAAAACTTGGCATATAACTGATTATTCTTCACAATATGAAGCACACTCTGAAGATGCTGCTCATGCTCCTCTCGACTGCTGGAGTAAATCAAGATATCATCAATAAATACAACCACAAAAGAATCCAAATAGGGCTTGAACACCCGATTCATCAAATCCATAAATGCTGCTAGGGCATTTATCAACCCAAATAACATCACTAGGAATTCGTAATGCCCATACCGAGTTCGAAAAGCTGTTTTAGGGACATCTGATGCCCTAATTTCAACTGATGGTAACCAGACCTCAAATCGATCTTCAAAAATATCTTGGCACCCTGAAGCTGATCAAATAGGTCATCAATTCTTGGCAACAGATATTTGTTTTTGATAGTGGCCTTATTCAACTGCCGATAATCTATACAAATTTGCATTGAACCATCTTTCTTCTTTACAAATAATACCGGTGCACCCCAGGGCAAGACACTGGTCTAATGAATCCCTGATCAAGCAAGTCTTGTAACTACTCTTTCAATTCTTTCAACTCTGGCGGGGCCATACGGTATGGTGGAATAGAAATGGGCTGAGTGCCCGGAGCCAAATCAATACATAAGTCAATATTTCTGTCGGGTGGCATCCCCGGCAAATCTGCAGGAGATACTTCTGGAAATTCATGAAAAACTGGTACTGAGTCCATAGAAGGAACACCCGCGCTGGGATAGCGAATATAAGCCAAATAGGCTAGACACCCTTTCTCTACCATACGCCGAGCTTTCATATAAGAAATAACCCTGCTGGCAGAATGACCAGGAGTTCCTTTCCACTCTAACCAAGGTAACCCCGGCATAGCTAGGGTTACTGTCTTGGCATGACAATCCAATATAACATGATAAGGGGACAGCCAATCCATACCCAAGATGACATCAAAATCTTCCATATCAAGAAGTAAAAGATCTACACTAGTCTCCAGATTACCAATAGTAACCACACACGAACGATAGACATGATCTACTACAACAAAGTCTCCCACCGGTGTAGATACACACACAGTAGCACTCAGAGAATCACAAGGCACAACCAAATATGAAGCAAAATAGGAGGACACATAGGAATAAGTAGATCCTGGATCAAATAGAACTGAAGCATCTCTATGGAAAACTGGAATAATACCTGTGATCACAGCATCAGATGACTCGACCTCAGACCTAGCTCGAAAATCATAGAATCGGGGCTGGGCCCCATCACTCTGAACTGCGTCCCTGGGACGGCCTCTAGCTGGCTGGCCTCCACCTCTAATGACCTGACCTCCACCTCTAATGGACTGACCTCCACCTCTAGCTGCCTGGCCCCTACCTCTAGATGGCTGAGCAGGCGGTGAAGCAACCGGTGTCGGTATGATTGCACGAGAATCTTGCCGAGATCTGTTACTCGCCAATCTAGGGCAATACCTCCTGATGTGACCAATGTTTCCACACTCATAACACCCATCCTGATGTCATGGCTGCTGAAGTTGAAGCTGACCCAAATGGGCTGGATAACCAATGTAGTAACTCTAGAGTGGTGATGCACTGATAGGAGTTGAATGTGCACTAAATACTGGCTACCCAGAGTAAGGCATAATAGGACCGTGACTCCCTGAAGCACCGGGAGATGCATGAAGTGCTGAATGAAATGGTCTAGGAGGATGACCCCTACCAAAATTACCCCTGCCTCCAAACGAGGCACCACTGAAACCACCGAACTAACGAGGCATCTTATCAGACCTCTGCCCTCTCTTTTGTGAAAGAACCATCTCGATCCTTCTCGCGACATTAGCAGCCGCCTGAAAAGAAATCTCACTTCTGGTCTCCTTGGCCATCTAAAGCCTGATAGATAAACCTCCTCACTCTCTCTCCCTCAGTAGGTAGTAAAAGGAGAACATGACGGGCCAAATCCACAAAACGGGACTCATACTGAGTAACAATCATACTGCCCTACTGTAGACGCTCAAATTGTTTGCGGAATTCCTCTCTCAGTGTGATAGGAAGGAACTTCTCCAAAAATAACTGAGAGAACTGCTCCTAGGTAAGTGCAGGCAATCCAACTGGTCTGGTCAATGTATAATCTCTTCACCATCTCTTGGCGGAACCCGCCATCTGAAATATAGCAAAATCAACCCCATTGGTCTCAACTATACCCATGTTCCGCAACACCTCGTGGCAGCGTTCAAGATAATCCTGTGGGTCCTCAGAAGGTGTACCACTGAAGTGAACTGGAAAGAGCTTAGTTACTTATCCAGTCTCAATAAGGCCTCAAAAGACATGGCGGGCCTATCACTGGTCTGTACAGCAACAACTGGCTGAACTACCCCAACTGGCGGGGCTGCTGGAGCCAGAGTCTTGGGGGCCATCTGCTCCGGAGCGGGAGTAGTGGGAGTTTGTGCTCCTCCCCCAGCCTGTGAGACGGCTGATGCCACTGAAAATGTACCATTCTGGGCCACGCCCTCCATAAGACTTACCAAATGGACTAGAGCGTCCTAAAGTACTGGAGTGGCTATGAATCCTTCCGGGACCTGAACTGGTCCAACTAGTACAGTCTGAACTGGAACTTCCTCTTGAAGGTCTACTTGAGGTCCTACAACAGGTGCAACTGCTCGAGCTCTGGACTGAGCTCTACCTCGGCCTCTAGTACGACCTCGGCCTCGACCTCTACCCCTGGCCATAGTTGCCACCGGGGGTTCTGGTCCCTGACCATCGGTAGAGGTATTACGTGTTCTCACCATTTGCGAGAGAATAAGAGTAAAATGATTAAATCATCGATGTTAGGATAAAATTGCATGACAGAATAAGAAAGAAGTGATGTTGTTCCTAAACTTCATTACCTCTGAGAGATAAGTACAGATGTCTCCGTACCGATCCTTCAGACTCTACTAAGCTTGCTCGTGACTCGTGAGGCCTATATAACCTAGTGCTCTGATACCAACTGTCACGACCCGAAATTCTCACCTTCGGACTGTGATGGCGCCTAACATTTCACTTGCTAGGCAAGCCAACGTTAGAATAATATTATCAATTTTTAAATTTATTAATAACAAAGAACAATTGAGGAAGTAAATTCTGAAATATAGTGAATAATCCATAAAAATAACGGTGTCTAAATACCATCCCAGAATTGGTGTCACAAGTGCACGGGCTTCTGGAATAAATACAAATAAAGGTCTGAATAAATTAAAGCTGTCTGGAAACAAACACACAGCTAAAGTAAAATAGATGGGGACTTCAGAACTGCGGACGCTGTGCAGTTATACCTCAAGTCTCCTCCGAGTAGCTGAAATCCGAGCAAGTCTATGGTGCGCCGTTGGGACCAACTCCGAAATCTGCACAAGAAGTGCAGAGTGTAGTATCAATACAACCGACCCCATGTACTGGTAAGTGTTGAGCCTAACCTCGACGAAGTAGTGACAAGGCTAAGGCGGGTCACTTACATTAACATGTACGCAATATTAGTAACAATAACAGATAATAGAATTAAATCAGGTAACTCATTTATAATAATTGAAGCCAACTTAACAGTCATAACCAATTATCATTTCCATCAATTCCCGTTGCAGCGTGCAACTCACTCTCACAATATATTCACATTCAATTCTGTTGCAGCGTGCAACCCGCTTCCACAATATATTCATTTTCAATCCTCTCATATAATTATTTTTAATCAAGTATATATATTGACTTTTAAATAAGTCTATTGCGGCATGCAATCCGATCCCCCAAATATTGACTTTTAATAAGTCTATTGCGGCGTGCAACCCGATCCTCTAATATGGACTTTTTAATAAGTCTGTAGCGGTGTGTAACCCGATCCTCCAATATATCCATTTTAATCAATTCTGTTGCGGCGTGCAACCCGATCCTCCAATATATCCATTTATCAATTTTTATAGAATTTTTTTTTCCAATAAATGCAATAATTAATATAAAATTATAAGACAATAAGCATACAATAATTATAATTTTATTATGAAACAAACAATAACAAATAGCAAATTATTATGGAAATCAGGGAGAAAATAGGCTATTTAATATTTAATATGCTAAATGTCAAATAACAATTAAGACACATAATTCAAATAGCATGTGACAATTAATGCAGGAATTCAAGAATTAATATTTGACAAAGAATAGGAGAGAAACAATTATTATAATAATTAATTCATGATTTAAAACGATTTATGATTTTTCAAGTAATTATGCAAATAATTAATTTGATGACGTATAGACACTCGTCACCTCGCCTATACGCCGTTCACATGCATTTCACATAACAAATAGTTTAAGGATCCTATTCCCTCAAGTCAAGGTTAACCACGACACTTACCTCGCTTTGTAAATTCTAATCAATTACTCGACCACAACTTTTCCTTTTAAATTTGTCTCCAAAAGCTTCAAATCTATTCACAAATAATTCGATATACTCAATACGAATCCTAGATATTAATTCTATATGAATTTACTAATTTTTCGGATAAAAATTCGAAATTCATTTAAATATTCGACAGTGGGACACACATCTCAAATCTTAAAAAAAATTACGAAATCCGAACACCCGTTCTGATACGAGTTCAACCATACAAAAATTATTCAATTCTGATGTCAAATGGACCTTCAAATCTAATTTTTTTATTTTTGAAAGATTTTATAAAAATCTTATTTTTCTTCCATAAATTTACGGATTCATGATGTAAATGAGTATGGAATCATAAAATATAATCAATATAGGATAAGGAACACTTACCCCAATTTTTCCCGTGAAAATTACCTTACCCGAGCTCAAATTGACCAAAATGAGTAAAAATCTCAGACTCTTCGATTTATACACTGCCCAGGCATTTCCGCACCTGCGGTGCCTGGGCTCGCATTTGCGAGAAAAATATCGCATCTGTGAAATGGGGTTGTCACGCGAATCTTCGCATCTGTGGTGAAAACATGCGCACATGCGCTGCCTTCCGCTTCTGCGATCGTTGAGTCCGCTTCTGCGGACGCGCGGGTGCGTGCAAGTTTCCACACCTGCAGACTTTTGCCCATCTTGCCCAAGCCGCTTCTACGATGGAAGGCTCACTTCTGCGAGCTCGGACTTGCGGTCCAAAATCCGTAGGTGTGATTACACCAGAAGGCCAAAATCAGATTTTTCCTTAAGTCCAATTCTTGTTCCGATTTCGATTCGAATCACAACTCGGGGTACTCGGGACCCCGTCCGAATATACCAACAAGTCCCGTAACATAATACGGACTTACTCGGGGTCTAATATTATGTCAAACAATGCTGAAATTATAATTCACACCCCGATTCGAACTTTTGAGTTTTAAACTTTTTAATTTGTAAATCTTGTGCCAAAACATATTAAATGAATCCGGAATGACTTCAAATTTGGCACACAAGCCATAAATTACATAATAGAGCTATTCAAATTTTCAGAATCAGATTCTAGCTCCGATATCAAAAAGTCAGCCCCGTGGTCAAACTTGGAAATCTTTAGCCTTTGAATTACTAGTTTCCGTTAAATGGTCATAACTTGAGCTAGGGACCTCCAAATTAAATTCCGAGCATACGCCCAAGTCTCATATCACGATACGGAGCTATCAAAACTGTCAAAATACTGATCCGAATCCGTTTACTCAAAATGTTGACCAAAGTCAACTCAATTGAGTTTTAAAGCTCTATTTCACATTTTAATCCATTTTTCACATAAAAACTTTTCGAAAAATTGTACGGACTGCGTACGCAAGTCGAGGAATAATAAATAGTACTTTTTGAGGTCTTAGAATACATAATTACTTATTAAATTTAAAGATGACATTTTGGGTCATCACACCCACGTGCCCGGATTCCGAAAGTTTTCAAAGATAATCATTACCCATAACATTACGAACTCAAATATATAATTTATTCCCAATTCTAGGTCCAATTTCGTGGTAAAAAGTCCAAAATACCAAATTCTAGATTTCTTTCAAAATCTCCCAATTTCTACTAATTTCTATGTTAAAATTTCATATGTATTCATGAAATATAATCAAAAGTGGTTTAGAAATACTTACCCCAAAGAGGTGGATGAAATAGCTCTCCAAAATCGCCCTAAAGTCGGCTCTAAGCGTGAAAAATGAGATGAAATAAGCAAATCCCGCATTGGCTAGCATATATATTCTATCCAGTCGATTTTCCGTATCTGCGGAACTCCTTGTGCTTCTGCGGCTCCACTTCTGCGAACGCTACCTCGCAGATGCGGCTTTCTCCCAAGATGCCATCTTTCCGCTTCTGCGGGCCCTCAATCGCAGATGCGCATCCGCTTTTGCGGAAACCACCCGCATCTGCAGAATCCCTAGCTCGAGCAGCCTTCAGCACATGCGCGCCCACGATCGCACCTGTGGCTCCACAGGTGCGCTACAATATCCGCACATGCGATCTTCAAGCCCCAGTCCACTTTTGCTTCTACGCTCCTCTGCCCGCATCTGCGCGCCCGCAGGTGCGGTAAAGTCCTCGCACCTGCGAATCCAACCAACCTCAAACCCAACCGCTTCTGCGACACCAGGGCCGCTTCTGCGGTCTCGCACCTGCGGCCCTTTCCATGCAGGTGTGATTGCACCATATCTCAGCTGTCTCGTCAATTCTTCCAAGCCCAAGCTCGATCTAATTCGCACTCGAGGCCCCCGGGACCCCGTCCAAGCATATCAACACATCCCAAAATACGATACAGACTTAGTCGAAGCCTCAAACCACATCAAACAACATCAAAATTACGAATTGACGATCGAAACCCTTCTTTAAACTCTCAAACATTCAAACTTCGTTGAACGCATCTGAATCACACTTAAACTTTCCGGAATGATGTCAAACTTTACGCACGAGCCATAAATCATAATATGAACCCATTCCAAGGCTCGGAACCTTAAATGGATATCGATAACACCAAAGTCCACTTCATATCAAACTTAAAAAGTTCCTAAATTTTCAAAATGTTAACTTTCCATAATAAGCGTCGAAATGCTCCCGGGAGACCCGATACTCAACCCAAACATACGCCCATGTCTGAAATCATCATACGAACCTATTGCAACCTTCAAATCCCGATTCTGAGGTCGTTTACTCAAAAGTCATACCTTAGTCAACTCTTCCCACTTAAAGCTTCCGAATTTAGAATTTTCCATCCGAATCAACTCCGAACTTCCTGAAATTTAATTTTGACCACACGTACAAGTCATAATACCTGAAGTTAAACTACTCAGGGTCTCAAACCGCCGAACGATACGCTAGAGCTTAAAACGACCGGTAGGGTCGTTACAACATACAAGAATAGAACCTATATCGACTGCTTTCGTTCACACAACGAATACAACTAAGGCGCAATACAGAAATATAAAAGAATAGAATGCTCATATGGAGAGTCAAACTCAAGACCTTTGCTTACTGAGTTGGTGCTCTAACCAACTAAGCTACGAGAACT
The DNA here is from genome assembly GCF_000390325.3 of Nicotiana tomentosiformis. Classification (NCBI taxonomy): domain Eukaryota; kingdom Viridiplantae; phylum Streptophyta; class Magnoliopsida; order Solanales; family Solanaceae; genus Nicotiana; species Nicotiana tomentosiformis. Next base: position 63,064,060 of record NC_090821.1, on the reverse strand, counting down.
TGTTGCTCTCTTGTTTCAGTTCAAAATAATTGATCTCTTGTTACAGTACTATAAAATTCAAATATAGCTACGAATGATAATTTTCTAAAGTATAGCTACGAATAATAAATACAGTGTATATATTTGTTGTGTCGCGTAATTTTTCGTGTATTATACTAGCATAACGTTTGCTTCAAACAATAACATCTAGACCAACAACAATAATTAAATATAAACAATATAATGTGATTTATCACATTTCATATTTTTAAAACATGAATATTAATTTTAAACTCTAATTAACAATCATGGTAACAATTACATAAACGATATCCAGGAATTAGCTCGCAAATTGCAGTTGGATTTTGTGACTTAAAGTTGTCATAACAGTTCTGTTCACAACATTGTGTGTCGCAGAGATTGCTACAGAGGCCCAAACCAGTCATGCACTTCTCATTTGGGATTGCGTCTTTGCTCGCTAGCACCATTGAACCTATTAGAAAAGTAAATAGTAAATATATATTAAAATAAGCATAACACGAAAAAATTTATATACATATAAGATACTTATTGTATAAGTACAAGATTCCTAGATAGGGCTGTCTAAGGGTAGGGCATTATCCGTATCTGTATCGGTTTGTACCAGTGCTGGTACCGGATCATATCGCTCTGATTTGGGAGTAGGGGTGAGGGATTTGGGTGAAGGGTAAGGGTAATGGTAGGGTATCCGAAAAAAATACCCTTAGTACTGGTCTGGTAAGTACCCTTAAGGTTTCGTACCGGTACCCAATGCTTTTTTTAAAATCTAGTCGTATTTGTACCGTTAGCGATTTTAAAGTCTAGCCGTTGGCAATGGCCCAAAACGACTATTGTTTCCTCTCTAGCCGTTGGAGACTACTGTTTTATTTAGAGATTAGATTAAAGCCGAGAGAAAAAACGTTAGCCTTCCAGAAATAATTCAAGAAGACGACGATGCATATAATGAAATACTATCTACCGGAGATGGCGGAGACGCAGACGAACAAGTGCTACTAATTCCAACCGAAGAACCACGAAAAATTATTAAACAATTGCGTAAATCGTTCAAAAGAAATATGTAATTTTATTCTTACAAGTGTTGAAATACAAATAAATACTTCTAACTTGTATTAGAAATCTAATGTTTACATTGAATAAAATAAAATAAAATAAAAGTCACTTCATAGCCTTTAATTTTTTTCATCAATTAAAGTTTGTTTGTATTTAAATATAATTTTTTTTTAATTTTTAATTTAAAGTTACCTTAAGTACCGGTACCGTACCCTTAATTCGTACCCTTAAATCTCCTTAAGGAACCCTCCCCTTACCCTTACCCTACCGTACCCTTTACCCTTAAGAACCCAATACCCTCGCCATAGACAACCCTATTCCTAGGGTGTCTAATCTTATAGTTATCTTACTAATCACTATTATTATATCCGGCGATTATCAAAGTTGATGAGTTTTTCTGAGACGTTAATTAAAAATCAGGCTTAGAATAAATGCCGAAAGATAAATATATCATACCTGATACAACAATGAGGAACAACATGCATAAAGTGGTTGAGGAATTGGCCATTTTGCCTATGAAGGAGGTGCCAAATTAATCTTTTGAATTGGATTATCAAAGACTGTTGCAAATTGTTTATCTAGTTAGGGGCATAAATAGAGTGCACAATCTATGAATTTGAATTAGAAAAATATTCCTGAATTGGATTTTTCTCATCTTTAGGTTAGAAATCTGTTTTGGTTGTGTAATTCCAATCAAATGGAAAGAATATAATGTTTTATTATTTGGTCAATGGGTAAAATGGAAAGAATATGATGTTTTTTATTAATTTATTTTTGGTCAATGAGTCAAATACAAAGAATATGATTTTTTTTTCATTCATTTATTGGTCAATGAGTCAAATACAAAGAATATGATGTTTTATTAATATTTTGGTTAATCTTAAATATTGTTTGATACGCTTGTGCTAGGACAAGGCAAGAGAATAATTACCATGCACAACTTCTTTCCAAAAACATTGTAGCCGTTTGTCGGTTTGGACATAAAAATTGTAATTTAAAAAATAAATAAATATTTAGAGTTAAGTTGAAAAATAATATTTTAAATTTGAAATTATGTTTGGACATTCATTTCACTTGAAAAAATATTGCAGTTTTGCGAGTGGGGAAAAAAGTTTTTCTGAAAATTTTTGAAAAATTTCAAAAACTTGCAAAATTTCATGGACAACATATTTTTGAAAAATTATGAACAAACGGGAAAAAATTACATTGTATGTAGTATTTTGGTTACTCATTTGTTTTGTTAGAGATGTTGAGTCAGAAAAATTAAATAAGAAAAAAGCAAATGCATTGATTAAACTTCAACATTCTAGTATTAATTTCTATGATGAATGACTTACACTGTGTTACACAATAAATCACATATTTGTTCGAAGTTATCCATGTAGCCATGCAAATGTTTTTTTCTCTCATTTTTGCTACATAGTTTGTATTAGAGAAAGACAAAGTACAATTAGGAAATAAAAAATGAAAGAAGAATTTCAAATTTCATGATTATTTCTGAGAAATAAGCATAATTGTCTTACATAGAAAACAATCTACTTCCACAATATAAGTGAAATTTGTGCATAACTCAAACACCTTATTCATACGAGGTATTCGTTTTCACTAATAGTTCGTATATTTAACTACAGTTAGACTTCTGTATAACAATATCCCTATATAACAATCATTCACAATAAAAGTCAAATTTTTTCGAAACTAATCTTTTATGTTATAGTATAATATATGTTCTCTATAACAGCACCTCACTATAGCAACAAAAAAATATCGGAACAAACGACGACATTGTTATGGGGATTGAATGTACCACAAATGGATACAAATAGATGCACTCACATTATGTGCATGGAAGATAAGTATATACAGTAATGCATTTTATAACGAATCATATGATGACTTATTTTTTCTATTGAACCTAATTTTATTTTTACATTCCGAAAAACGGGGAAGGAATGCTAAAGGAAGTTAGGAATAAGTTTCATTGATAACCCCAAAAATGGTTTCGATGGTAGAATATAAGGAAGAAGCCCAAACTAATTGACAGGGGTCTAACTGAAACTTTTACAATGTTAATGGGCTAATTTTGTAACTAAAAAAACTAAACTAACGGGGTTAGAGTGCAAATATGGACATCTTATGCAAAACAAGCCTTTTAATAATAGTAATAGACAACTCAGCATGCATGCTCTTGGTACATTCTTGTTTTGCACTCTATATTTGATATTCTTACTTAGACCTGATTGAATGCGGATTCGCGCTAACAAAGGCGATACACAACTCGAACCGAAGATTTCTGGTTATATACCTTCTTTTTCACTCTTTCTATTTTTACCATGGGACGCTTTACTAAATTAAATCATATTATATTTCAGAGGCCATTCTGTTTTTTAGTTTATTGACATAACTTCAACGCAAAAGTAATGTAAAATTAAAGATGGGCGCTACTATTAGGCTAGCATTTCTTTATACGCAAATTAAATACCACAAAATATTTCCTGTTTTACCAAAAATAACCTTTTCTATCCACATTGCAACTGTTTATATTTCTTTCTTTTCTTTTTAATTGAATCATTAATTTGAAATTCACATATAGTTCCAACATGAAAGGAGAAATAAATGCAAATGAAAGATGGGCACTACTTTACTATATTATATTAAGATAACATTTGGTTCAAACAACATGACATCTAAACCAACAACTACATCAATTAAATATAAATGATATAATATGGTTTATATCACAGTTCATATTTCTAAAACATGAATATTAATCTTAAACTCTAAACACAATCATGGTAACAATTACATAAACGAACTGCACTTCCAGGGGCTATCTCGCAAAGTGCATTTGGATTGTTTGACCTGAAATTTTCAAAACAATTCTGTTCACAACATTGTGTGTCACAGAGTTTGCTACCACAGGTGCCCAAATTAGTCATACATTGCTGCGCATTTGATACTACATCTTTGCTTGCTAGCACCATCGAACCTAAAAATAAATAATAAACATTAAAATAAGCATGGCGCGAAAATCACTATATATGTACATATACTGTATTTATACAAGATCGTTTAATGTCTCATCTTATAGTTATTTTACTATTATTATATCATGCGATTATCAGAATTCAGTGACTGTTCCTAAGACATTAGTTAAAAATCTGACTGACGAGAGAAATTAATGTCGTCATACCTGATACAACAATAAGGAGGAGTAACATGCATAAAGTGGTTGAGGAATTGGCCATTTTGCCTACGAGGGAAATGTGTCAAATTAATTTTTTGAATTGGATTATCAAAGTATGTTGCAAATTGTTCACTCTAGCTAGGGGTATAAATAGGGTGCACAAACTATGAAGTTTGAATTAGACAAAAAATTGTGAGCTGGATTTTTCCCATCTTTAGGTTAGAAATCTTTTTCTTATTATGTAATTCCATTTAAATGGAAAAAATATGATGTTTTTTCTTAATATATTTTGGTCATTCATTAAATTTTGTTTGATATACTTGTGCTATTACAAAGGCAAGAGAATAACTACACCTCGCAAGTTTTTTCGCTATTAACTCAATAGGGGGGGGGGGGGGGGGCGAGGAAAAAATAAAGTGAGAATGAGGCTAACTAATAGTAATTATTTATTCTCATCGGTTAAACGAGGAAAGACTAGTATTTACACTAAACTAATTAAATTTATCATGGTTAAGTGATCTAGTGAAGTACAAATATGCATCAAATAACCATGATTAATGTTAGTTCCGCTTATATTGCTGTATATGTAAATAATAATTCTACAAAATATAAGTTATCGTAATGAAACAGTAAATAATTCGAGCCCACTGAATTCACAGTGTTTCCTTAAAGAATTTAATCCCCTCCTAGTACCCAAGGTAATGGATTATTTCCTCCCAGGATAGAACGAATCACACACTTGTGTAGCGGTACTTCAAACCCCAGTGTTTAAGCGAACACAAAGTTCGGTAGCAAATCACACTTACAGTTGCTTTGTTTGAAGTTAAAAACAATGCAGAACGAGGGAATAGAAACTCAGAAAATCGTATGGAAATGCTGAGAGGAAGGAGTGCAATGTATAGCCAAATCTGTTGAGCGATTTCAGTTTGTGTCTTGTGTGTTGTGTGTGTCTTTCTTCAACAGACATTCATGGTGGGAAGAGCATTAGGTGGCTGCCATTACAAATGCGGATAATCTTACGCGAAGTCGAAGCCGAAGCCGTAGCCGTAGCCATAGCCGAAGCCGAGCCGAGCCGAGCGAGCGACGAGGCTTGCTTTCTTCTTAACTCTTTAAGAGTTATAAGAAGAGTAATTATATATATACCCACCAAAAATCTTTTCCTCTTCCAATATGGGATAATGTCTCATTGTCAAGAGGGGGAAACTTAAAATTTTACTCAAAAATTTTATTTTCCCTCCATTTCCCATTCACCCTCATTTTAAGATTATTTCATCTTAAAAAATAAAACCTCAACAATCCCCCACATGAATGGGGAATGGCTATATCAAGGAAGTATGCATGAAAAAACTGTGTGATTTACAAGCAAGGATTAATCGCATCTGGATAAGTAGGTTTTCCTTTGAACTTTCCGTAGTAAACTTATGTCGGATATACTCGGTCAATCGGTAGATTTGATATCTTTGAACCGTCGATCTTTGGTGTATATCTAGACAACCATAAGTCACACAATCAACCCTTAACCGTCTTTGGTTCTCATTGTTTTGTTCGTTTCAGCCATGAACACCGCCTGGTTTGATAAGTGCGTAGAGAACTGGCCTTAGAGAGTTCTCTTTGAAGCGGCTAACACTTCACACTTACATAGGTGATTCCTAAAGGTATCATACTGTAGATACACTATTTGATATACCCCGTATCAAATTTAGAAATCATTAAAAAGCCTTAATGCTTTATCCTTGGTACTGAACATTGTCTCATCACGAGAACAGATTAAAATTTTATTTGACAATGTTGAACCGTCATTAATGACTTTGTTTGATCTCCTTGAACCTAGATCTTGGGATCTCTAGTCTTCTAGGTAGAGTTACCGCCACAATGACTTGTTCTCGGCCATAGCCCCATTCCCCTTGATGATTTCTCAACTACCTCTCTAGTTAGGCCTTTTGTAAGTGGATCCGACACATTATCACTTGACTTTACATAGTCAATCGTGATAATTCCTCTAGAGAGTAATTGCCTAACGGTTTTATGTCTTCGTCGTATATGATAAGATTTACCGTTATACATAACGCTCCCAGCCCTTCCAATTGCCGCTTGACTATCACAATGTATGCATATTGGTGCCAACGGTTTGGGCCAAAATGGAATGTCTTCCAAGAAATTTCGGAGCCATTCAGCTTCTTCACCGGCTTTATCTAAGGCTATGAATTCAGCCTCCATTGTAGAGCGGGCAATACATGTTTGTTTGGATGACTTCCAAGATACCGCTCCTCCACCAATAGTGAATACATATCCACTCGTGGACTTAGAATCAGTTGAACCGGTGATCCAATTTGCATCACAGTATCCCTCAATCACCGCAGGGAAATTACTGTAGTGCAATTCAAAGTTCTGGGTATGTTCTAAATATCCCAAAACTCGTTTCATTGCCATCCAATGAGATTGGCCTGGATTGCTCGTATATCGACTCAGTTTACTTATAGCACAAGCTATATCTGGTCGTGTACAATTCATGATATACATTAAGCATCCCAACACACGAGCATAATCCAATTGTGATATGCTTTGGCCTTTATTCTTTGCTAATGCAAGATTCACGTCAATTAGAGTCTTTGCAACTTTAAAGCCCAAGTGCTTGAATTTTTCAAGTACTGTCTTAATATAATGAGATTGTGACAATGCCAGACCTTGAGGAGTCTTATGGATCTTAATTCCCAGAATTAAATCAGCAACTCCCAAGTCTTTCATATCAAACTTGCTATTGAGCATACGCTTAGTAGCATTTATGTTGGCAATGTCATTACTCATTATCAACATATCATCCACATATAGGCAAACAATGACTATGTGATTTGGAACATTTTTAATGTACACACATTTATCACATTCATTTATCTTAAAACCATTTGACAACATTGTTTGGTCAAATTTCGCATGCCATTGTTTGGGTACTTGTTTTAGTCCGTAAAGAGACTTAACAAGGCTACATACTTTCTTTTCTTTACCTGGAACCACAAACCCTTCAGGTTGTTCCATGTAAATTTCTTCCTCCAACTCTCCATTTAAGAAGGCCGTCTTAACATCCATTTGATGAATTTCAAGACCATACACTGCAGCTAATGCTACTAACATCCGTATGGACGTAATTCTTATAACTGGAGAGTATGTATCAAAGTAGTCTAGACCTTCTCGTTGTCTATACCCTTTGACTACGAGTCTTGCCTTGAATTTATCAATAGTGCCATCATCTTTGATTTTTCTCTTAAAAATCCATTTAGAACCCAAAGGTTTATTTCCAGGAGGAAGATCAACCAATTCCCATGTATGGTTGTTCAATATGGATTCTATTTCACTATTGACTGTCTCTTTCCAAAATAATGATTCCGAAAAATCATAGCTTCTTTAAATGTTTGAGGCTCATTCTCCAATAAGAAAGTCACAAAATCTGGTCCAAATGAAGTAGACGCTCTTTGACTTTTACTACGTCTTGGATCCTCCTGATTACATGTACTTTCTTTTGTTTCTTCCCGAGGTTGTTTAGGTCCTTCACCAAATGACTCACATTCCTTTTTATACGGATATATATTTTCAAAAAAACTCAGCATTATCTGATTCTATAACCGTATTATTATGAATGTCGGGATTTTCTAATTTATGAACCAGAAATCGATATGCTTTACTATTTGTCGCATATCCTATGAAAACACAATCAACGGTTTTCGGTCCTATCTTTATCCTTTTGGATTTAGGAACTTGCACTTTTGCCAAACACCCCCCACACTTTAAAATAATTCAAGTTAGGCTTCCTTCCTTTTCATTTTTCATATGGAATGGATTTTGTTTTGTTCTGGGGCACTCGATTTAATATTCGATTAGCCGTAAGAATGGCTTACCCCTACAAGTTCTGTGGCAAATCAGAACTTATCAACAACGCATTCATCATCTCCTTTAATGTGCGATTCTTTCTTTCCGCAATCCCATTAGATTGGGGCGTGTAAGGGGCTGTTGTTTGATGAATAATTCCATATTCTAAACATATTTCTTCAAAAGGAGATTCATATTCACCACCCCTATCACTTCTTATCATTTTTACTTTCTTGTTAAGTTGCGTTTCAACTTCATTTTTGTATTGCCTAAATGCGTCTATTGCTTCATCTTTACTATTCAGTAAGTAAACATAGCAATATCGAGTACCATCGTCAATAAAAGTTATGAAATACTTCTTTCCACCGCGAGATGGTATTGACTTCATGTCACAAATATCTGTGTGAATTAAGTCTAAAGGATTTGAATTCCTTTCAACTGACTTATAAGGATGTTTAACATACTTAGATTCCACACATGTTTGACATTTTGATTTTTCGCATTCAAACTTAGGCAGTACTTCCAAGTTAATCATTTTTCGCAAGGTTTTATAATTGACATGACCCAAACGTACATGCCATAAATCATTTGACTCAAGTAAGTAAGAAGAAGCTGAAATATTATTATTGTTTTCCACAACCATTACATTCAGATTGAAAAGGCCCTCGGTGAGGTAACCTTTTCCTACAAATATTTCATTCTTACTAATGACAACCTTGTTGGACACAAAAACGCACTTAAAACCGTGCTTAACAAGAAGTCCAGTGGAGACTAAATTCTTTCTCATTTCGGGAACATGAAGGACATTGTTCAAAGTCATGACCTTGCCAGAAGTCATTTTCAGAAATATCTTCCCATATCCTTCAACTTTTGCTGTTGAAGCATTTCCCATATAAACTGTCTCTCCGGGTCCAGCAGGAGCATAAGTAGCAAAAGCTTCTCTAACTGCACAAACATGGCGAGTGGCTCCTGAATCAAACCACCACAGTTTAGGATTTCCCACCAAGTTACATTCAGAAAGCATGGCACACAAGTTATCAACATCATCATGGTTTACTACCATGTTTGCTTGACCCCTTTTCTTGTCTTTCTTCGGAGCACGACACTCCGTAGATTTGTGTCTGGTTTTCCCACAATTGTAGCAGTTTCCACTGAACCGCTTCTTGCTTGGGTTGTATTTTGGACCAGAAGCCTTCTTCCTCTTTTTGTTATCTTCAACAATATTTGCTCCCATTATTGTTGAATTTCCACGGCCTCTCCTTTCAGCAGCTTTATTGTCCTCTTCGATTCTCAACCGAACAATGAGATCTTCAAGGGACATTTCCTTTCGTTTGTGTTTTAAATAATTTTTGAAGTCCTTCCACAACGGAGGCAACTTCTCAATCATTGCTGCTACTTGGAATGCTTCGTTGATGATAAGACCTTCAGCAAGTAGATCATGAATAATCACTTGCAATTCCTGGACTTGGGTAATAACAGACTTGCTATCTACCATTTTGTAGTCCAAAAATTTTGCGGCAACGAATTTCTTCATCTCGGCATCTTTAGTTTTATATTTCTTTTCAAGCGTATTCCACAATTCTTTTGACGTCTCCATGCTACTGTATACATTATACAGATTATCATCCAGTCCGCTAAGAATATAATTCTTGCATAAAAAATCAGAATGCTTCCACGCTTCAATCACGAGAAAGCGTTCATTCTCTGGAGTTTTATCTGGCAGATCAGGAACATCTTTCTTGATGAACTTCTGTAGACATAACGTAGTTAAGTAGAAGAACATCTTCTGCTGCTAGCGCTTGAAATCAATCCCGGAAAATTTTCTGGGTTTTTCTGCCCGTGCCAACGCCGGTGTTCGGCTTGTCGATGCGTTGGCAGTCACCATCAGAATAGCTTGGTTTTCGCTTTCAGTCATCATTTTTTCTGTAAAAGAATGACACAAACAAACGTTTAATACACGTTTTCAAACTGGAGTAAAAAATCACGTAGATTTTAATCTCCAACAAAATGCCACGAAGGCTTTACTCTCCAAAACGGGAGTACACAAAACCACAAAGGTTTTAGTTTGCAGAATAATAAGAATAACACAAATACAGAAATAAATATTAAATTCCTTAAGATTGTTAGTCCCGCCTATATTGCTGTATATGTAAATAATAATTCTGCAAAATATAAGTTATTGTAATGAAACAGTAAATAATTCGAGCCCACTGAATTCACAGTGTTTCCTTAAGGAATTTAATTCTCTCCTAGTACCCAAGGTAATGGATTATTTCCTCCCAGGATAGAACGAATCACACACTGGTGTAGCGGTACTTCAAACCCCAGTGTTTAAGCGAACACAAAGTTCGGTAGCAAATCACACTTACAGTTGCTTTGTTTGAAGTTAAAAATAATGCAGAACGAGGGAGTAGAAACTTAGAAAATCGTATGGAAATGCTGAGAGGAAGGAGTGCAATGTATAGCCAAATCTATTGAGCGATTTCAGCTTGTGTCTTGTGTGTTGTGTGTGTCTTTCTTCAACAGCTGTTGTACATATATATAGCAGCCAGTGTTGAAGAAAACCAATCATCCACCTCCATGGTAGAGCAAGTATTAGCTTGTTTGTGGAGCAAGCACATTCATGGTGGGAAGAGCATTAGGCGGCTGCCAAATGGTCAATACACGGATTGGAAAATATCTGTTACAAATGCGGATAATCTTACGTTAATATTTACTATTAACAAATAAATTTGGTCGAAAAAATTAATCAATCAATCGATTATTTGACCAAATCCAAATCCAAATCCAAATCCAAATCCGAAGCCGAAGCCGTAGCCGTAGCCGTAGCCGATGCCGAGCCGAGCGAGCGAGCGACGACGACGGTGCGAGGCTTGCTTTCTTCTTAACTCTTTAAGAGCTACAAGAAGAGCAATTATATATATACCCACCAAAAATCTTTTCCTCTTCCAATATGGGACAATGTCTCATTGTCAAGAGGGAAACTTAAAATTTTACTCAAAAATTTCCTTTTCCCTCCATTTTCCATTCACCCTCATTTTAAGACTATTTCATCTTAAAAAATAAAACCTCAACAATACCCCACATGAATGGGGAATGGCTATATCACGGAAGTATGCATGAAAAAACTGTGTGATTTACAAGCAAGGATTAATCGCATCTGGATAAGTAGGTTTCCCTTTGAACTTTCCGTAGTAAACTTATGTTGGATATACTCGGTCAATCGGTAGATTTGATATCTTTGAACCGTCGATCTTTGGTGTATACTTAGACAACCATAAGTCACACAATCAACCCTTAACCGTCCTTGGTTCTCATTGTTATGTTCGTTTCAGCCATGAACACCGCTTGGTTTCATAAGTGCGTAGAGAACTGGCCTTACAGAGTTCTCCTTGAAGCGGCTAACACTTCACACTTACATAGGTGATTTCTAAATGTGTCATCCTGTAGATACACTATTTGATATACCCCGTATCAAATTTAGAAATCATTAAAAAGCCTTAATGCTTTATCCTTGGTACTGAACATTGTCTCATCATGAGAACGGACTAAAAGTTTATTTGACAATGTTGAACTGTCATTAATGACTTTGTTTGATCTCCTTGAACCTAGATCTTGGGATCTCCAGTATTCTAGGTAGAGTTACCACCACAATGACTTGTTCTCGGCCATAGCCCCATTCCCCTTGATGATTTCTCAAGTACCTCTCTAGTTAGGCCTTTTGTAAGTGGATCCGACACATTATCACTTGACTTTACATAGTCAATCGTGATAATTCCTCTAGAGAGTAATTGCCTAACGGTTTTATGTCTTCGTCGTATATGACGAGATTTACCGTTATACATAACGCTCCCAGCCCTTCCAATTGCCGCTTGACTATCACAATGTATGCATATTGGTGCCAACGGTTTGGGCCAAAATGGAATGTCTTCCAAGAAATTCCGGAGCCATTCAGCTTCTTCACCGGCTTTATCTAAGGCTATGAATTCAGCCTCCATTGTAGAGCGGGCAATACATGTTTGTTTGGACGACTTCCAAGATACCGCTCCTCCACCAATAGTGAATACATATCCACTCGTGGACTTAGAATCAGTTGAACCGGTGATCCAATTTGCATCACAGTATCCCTCAATCACCGCAGGGAAATTACTGTAGTGCAATTCAAAGTTCTAGGTATGTTCTAAATATCCCAAAACTCGTTTCATTGCTATCCAATGAGATTAGCATGGATTGCTCGTATATCGACTCAGTTTACTTATAGCACAAGCTATATCTAGTCGTGTACAATTCATGATATACATTAAGCATCCCAACACACGAGCATAATCCAATTGTGATATGCTTTGGCCTTTATTCTTTGCTAATGCAAGATTCACATCAATTGGAGTCTTTGCAATTTTAAAGCCCAAGTGCTTGAATTTTTCAAGTACTGTCTTAATATAATGAGATTGTGACAATGCCAGACCTTGAGGAGTCTTATGGATCTTAATTCCCAGAATTAAATCAGCAACTCCCAAGTCTTTCATATCAAACTTGCTATTGAGCATACGCTTAGTAGCATTTATGTTGGCAATGTCATTACTCATTATCAGCATATCATCCACATATAGGCAAACAATGACTATGTGATTTGGAACATTTTTAATGTACACACATTTATCACATTCATTTATCTTAAAACTATTTGACAACATTGTTTGGTCAAATTTCGCATGCCATTGTTTGGGTGCTTATTTTAGTCCGTAAAGAGACTTAACAAGCCTACATACCTTCTTTTCTTTACCTGGAATCACAAACCCTTCAGGTTGTTCTATGTAAATTTCTTCCTCCAACTCTCCATTTAAGAAGGCCGTCTTAACATCCATTTGATGAATTTCAAGACCATACACTGCAACTAATGCTACTAACATCCGTATGGACGTAATTCTTGTAACTGGAGAGTATGTATCAAAGTAGTCTAGACCTTCTCGTTGTCTATACCCTTTGACTACGAGTCTTGACTTGAATTTATCAATAGTGCCATCATCTTTGATTTTTCTCTTAAAAATCCATTTAGAACCCAAATGTTTATTTTCAGGAGGAAGATCAACCGATTCCCATGTATGGTTGTTCAACATGGATTCTATTTCACTATTGACTGTCTCTTTCCAAAACAATGATTCCGAAGAAATCATAGATTCTTTAAATGTTTGAGGCTCATTCTCCAATAAGAAAGTCACAAAATCTGGTCCAAATGAAGTAAACGTTCTTTGACGTTTACTACGTCTTGGATCCTCCTGATTATCTGTACTTTCTTTTGTTTTTTCCCGAGGTCGTTTAGATCCTTCACCAAACGACTCACATTCCTTTTTATACGGATATATATTTTCAAAAAACTCAGCATTATCTGATTCTATAACCGTATTATTATGAATGTCGGTATTTTCTGATTTATGAACTAGAAATCGATATGCTTTACTATTTGTCGCATATCCTATGAAAATACAATCAACGGTTTTCGGTCCTATCTTTACCCTTTTGGGTTTAGGAACTTGCACTTTTGCCAAACACCCCCACACTTTAAAATAATTCAAGTTGGGCTTCCTTCCTTTCCATTTTTCATATGGAATGGATTGTATTTTGCTATGGGGCACTCGATTTAATATTCGATTAGCCGTAAGAATGGCTTCCCCCACAAGTTCTGTGGCAAACCAGAACTTATCAACAACGCATTCATCATCTCCTTTAATGTGCGATTCTTTCTTTCCGCAATTCTTTAATGTGCGATTCTATCTACCATTTTGTAGTCCAAAAATTTTGCGGCAACGAATTTCTTCATCTCGGCATCTTTAGTTTTATATTTCTTTTCAAGCGCATTCCACAATTCTTTTGACGTCTCCATGCTACTGTATACATTATACAAATTATCATCCAGTCTGCTAAGAATATAATTCTTGCATAAAAAATCAGAATGCTTCCACGCGTCAATCACGAGAAAGCGTTCATTCTCTGGAGTTTTATCTGGCAGATCAGGAATATCTTCCTTGATGAACTTCTGTAGACATAACGTAGTTAAGTAGAAGAACATCTTCTGCTGCCAGCGCTTGAAATCAATCCCGAAAAATTTTCTGGGTTTTTCTGCCGGTGCCAACGCCGGTGTTCGGCTTGTCGATGCGTTGGCAGTCACCATCGGAATAGCTTGATTTTCGCTTTCAGTCGTCATTTTTTCTGTAAAAGAATGACACAAACAAACGTTTAATACACGTTTTCAAACTGGAGTAAAAAATCATGTAGATTTTAATCTCCAACAAAACGCCACGAAGGCTTTACTCTCCAAAACGGGAGTACACAAAATCACAAAGGTTTTAGTTTGCAGAATAATAAGAATAACACAAATACAGAAATAAATATTAAATTCCTTAAAATTGTTAGTCCCGCCTATATTGCTGTATATGCAAATAATAATTCTGCAAAATATAAGTTATCGTAATGAAACAGTAAATAATTCGAGCCCACTGAATTCACAGTGTTTTCTTAAGAAATTTAATCCCCTCCTAGTACCCAAGGTAATGGATTATTTCCTCCCAGGGTAGAACGAATCACACACTGGTGTAGCGGTACTTCAAATCTCAGTGTTTAAGCGAACACAAAGTTCGGTAGCAAATCACACTTACAGTTGCTTTGTTTGAAGTTAAAAACAATGCATAACGAGGGAGTAGAAACTCAGAAAATCGTATGAAAATACTGAGAGGAAGGAGTGCAATGTATAGCCAAATCTGTTGAGCGATTTCAGTTTGTGTCTTGTGTGTTGTGTGTGTCTTTCTTCAGTTTTTGTCTTGAAGAAGACCAATCGTCCACCCTCCATGGTGGAGCAAGCATTAGCTTGTTTGTGGAGCAAGCACATTCATGGTGGGAAGAGCATTAGGCGGCTGCCAAATGGTCAATACACAGATTGGACAATATTCGTTACAAATGCGGATAATTTTACGTTAATATTTACTATTAACAAATAAATTTGGTTCAAAAAATTAATCAATCAATTGACCGAAGCCGAAGCCGTAGCCGAAGCCGAGCTGAGCGAGCGACGACGGCGCGGGGCTTGCTTTCTTCTTAACTCTTTAAGAGCTACAAGAAGAGCAATTATATATATACCCACCAAAAATCTTTTCCTCTTCCAATATGGGACAATGTCTCATTGTCAAGAAGGGGAAACTTAAAATTTTACTCAAAAATTTTATTTTCCCTCCATTTCCCATTCACCCTCATTTTAAGACTATTTCATCTTAAAAAATAAAACCTCAACAATTAAGTGATAGAATTTTATGTGCAAACATGTCATATTTTGATTGGTTTGGTATAAATATCTGATCGAGTAATTTTTACCCTAATTTACTTATGATATGTTCCATCCTAGAGATGGGTTAATTCAAGTATCATAATCATATGAGCTACTCATTTTCACTAAAATTTTATAAATTCAACTACCACTAATTATATTGTTACAAGATATATATGCACGTGCTATTTGTACATCATGCTCCTTTATGCGAGTACATTATGGGTATTGAAGACAATATACTAATGTGTTTCATAAGTTTTTTCTATTGAATAAATCATTATACAAGCGACTTATTTTCTTTAAGCGTTTATGAATTCAACGATAATAAATCGTTACAAAGTAAATGCACTCATATCATAGGTAACCTTTGATCCTAATTAACTCAATATCAGCTTCACCTATAACCGTAAGTAATATAAAAAAATATTCAAAATTTTCAACAAGGATTTTGTCTGCTATACATTCCTAAATTCCTTTCATCTTTAATTAGCTAACTCGATAGGACATCAATGGCGAAAATGCTAAATGCTAGATTTTTTATCCTCTAATTTTGACAATCATGGTAACAATTACAAAATCTCAGTGCAGCGCCAGGAATTTCCTCACATGTACCACTTGGATTTTGTTCTTTGAAGTTATCAAAACAACTCCTCACAACATTCATTGTCACATAGCCTAGCACTGCATAATCCCAAACCTGTTATGCATTGTCACAAAATACGATTCTAAGAAGAAAAATTGAAATATTAATGTCATCGAGAACATCGATATCATATCAAATCTTTTTAGTGGAATCATATTTTCAACAAAAAAAAAACAATAAGACATGTAAGTTACACGAATAAAATAATGATTAGATTGATGATTGATAGAAATGATGAGACGCGAGAAACCAATAGTGATGATGAAAGGTTCGGTTTGTTATCATTAGTAATGAATAATGATAGAAATAAGAGTTGATTATTTTATTCACCGATAGTGTAATAAGTATTTTCTGCACAATAAAACTACGTAATGGTGCTCTTTAACTAAACTAATTGATAAAATGATCGTTTAAATTGTTTCTATTGTAGCAATTTGACCTTTGTAATTATCATCCACTTACGTTCGCATGATTGTGATTTATTGAGCATATTAAGTGCAAAATAAACTTACTTTAATTTGGGCATAAAAAGGGAAATAAGGGTATGAAAATCAAAAGCTAGTACTCAAAAAACATATACTTGGCATGGAATTTGACGAAAAACAAAAGAACAAATCTTAATTCTAATATACGACGGTTAGGATTATATTTTACACATAAAAAAGAATTTAAAACGAATTTATCGAGAGGGTTTACATCATTAGTCACAAAAATAGCTGAGAATAGTAAAAATAATATGGAAGGAGACTCAGGGGAGGAGCCACAATAAAATTTACGGGTTCGACAAAACTCAATAATTTTGACTTAAATCCTATAATATATTAATAAATTCACTTAATATGTATAAATAATATATCTCGAACCCAATAGGTAAAACAATTCACGATTTAAAACCAATAAATTTAAAATCTTGAATATGCCGGTTCAAAAAGAATATAATTAAGTTACCTCTGCAAAAACAAGGAAGAGGAATGTGCACAAAGTTGGTGAGAGTTTAGCCATTTGCTTGTGATAGAAAGTTTTTGCAAAGATCGTCTGAATAGGAATATTAAAATATGTAAGAAAATTAGTACTCATTTGTGGCTATAAATATAGTGCACAAACACATACGAAATTTGACTTAATAAGAAATAAATATCAGGAAAAAGAATAAATGGGGATTAATTTCTGTGTTTGACATGTTTTATTAAGAAAACTTTTAATGTTTTTTGCAGCTAAACTTCATAGTACGAGATAATTCTTTTTCTAATGGCGATAACTAATTAATTACATTTTTGGTCCCATCATTATTGGTACAACTTGATTTTGGTATTCGTGATATTCAACTACATAAATTATGAAAATTGTGTACCGTATCGTATCTAAAATGGTGTGCATAATTAATCTTCAACTAATTAAAATGTATACCTATGATTTTTTCTATTAAAATAATGTTATATTTGCATACTATATCAGAAATGTACCACGCTTAAAATATGAACAAAAGTATTAATTTAGTATAACATTAGGATATTTTCATGGTTTAACAAGTAATAATCTATTTAATTTGCGGGAGTTTACAAGTGGAGAGACCAAAAGCGCATATTCTTAAGTAATAAATATTAAAATATGCATATAGTTGGATATCTTAAGGATCAAAATTGAGATTTATTAGTTATTAAAAAACTAAAATCGCAATTTTTCCCTTTTAGTTTTTACTTTTTGGGTAATTAATTAAATGTCTGCTTGATATGGATGTTAATTTTGTTTACCCTAAAAAACGGATAACAATTAAATTTATATGTGGTTTAAAGGATACGCGGATTAATTCAATACAAATGATGAATCGCGTTAGATTAAACAGATAAAGGACATAATAAATTGTCAAACCAATTAAGGGAAGTGATCCCAGACTCAGTAGCAGCTTTAATGGAATACCTGCCTTCGATCCCGGAATCACGTTAATGATGAACTGATGAACAAAAGTAAGAACTTTGAATAACAGAGAAAATAAGAGTATATTACTTTGATATACGTGTTACAATGTTCCTAATGAATAATGAGACCGCATCTCTCCTTTATATAGTAGAGGAATTTTACCCTAAGTACAATTCCATAAAAGGTAAAAATCTTTCGTTTTACTATTCACCGATTTTCTGCCGATACGTACCGAGATTCACGCCTTGACATCCGGCTGGTCACGGATATCATGATCCTTTGTTGATCGTGCTCGATTATCTGGTAATGGTCTCCGAGGTTTCTGGGATTCGAATCAAACCTGGGGGTCGTGGCCCCGATGCTTCTGAGGGCAGGCGTTTTACCCGGACCCCGACTCGAGGGCTCTTTGTCTCGATTCCAGTTCCTTACAGTCACGTCTCTTGCTCCGTTTACTTCATCGAAAATCGAGGCATCCCGCGAGCTCGGTTTCACCCGTATACTTTTCGGAGAGCAAATTTACAGAAACGACAAAGAATATGAAATGTCCCGTCAGTCGTGTCATTATGAATTCAAACGCGTGTCAGCCATCGGGAAGTCATCTCAGGATGTGAAACGGCGCGAAGCCTCTATAAATACTCCTCTCCTTCATTCATTTTTTACCTTTTGACCAAGCTTCTACCTTCGAGTCTTCAGGATATTACTGCCCTTCTTTATATTCTAATATTTTTACCTCCGTTTTTCAAGATTCCTCAGTAAATTGTAAGCTTTTACTTATTTTCTACCCAAACCAGCGCACTTGACCTTTTATCTTCCAACCTTTCTTCATATTTTTCAAGCTTTTTCCAGATAACAATGGCTAAAACCCAAAACTGTTCCCTAAAAAGTTGCTTCCTCTTCTTCAAAACCGAAGGCCGAAGTAGAGAAGACCATTCCCGATGTGGTCATTCTCAAGAGATCTGCTCTAGGTGCGGCTATCGATGAACCGGCCGCTGAGCCTCCCTTGAAAATGTTCGTCCCCGGGGGGTGCCCGGTCACTGATGACTTTAAGGTCGAAAAGCCCTCGTGGTGTAGAACCGATATAAGGCGGTATCTAGGTATATTTGCTCCTTCACCGAAGACGTCCTTCTTGTGGTTCGAAAGGACAACAGCTGGGCGGATAAGGACGTAGTTGTCCCCGGGCCCGAGGACGCCATTACTACCCATGTGAAGGGAAATCTGAGTGTTTACACTTATCCCTTCACGTTGGGCCTGGTTGACCCGGTTATTCTGGACTTTTGCAAGAGGAATGAAGTATGCCCCAGTCAGATCCACCTGTCGCTGTAGAGAATCGTAATCCTTCTTCGATACTTCGTGAACAAGACCAAATCACGTTGGTTCACTATCGATCACCTTCTCAATCTTCCGAGGGGGACTAATAAAGCTCACACGCCGGGCTAGCAAAGCCCCATTCTCGAGCATCGATGAGGACGGGGATCGAGACTGGCAGGGACGCTTTGTCCGGGTGAAGACCGCAGACTTGATCCCTTCCGAGCTTATGCCATTACCCGAGAAGTAAAATGTATCACATAAGCACAACTTTCCTTTAAATGTCGATTTTATGTTCATCTCCTTTTTCCTCACCAGTATTTGTGGTGGTGCAGCTGCTGCTCGAGTCCCAAACGCCATTTCTCGGTTCAAGGAGTGGATCGAGGGCATTTGTTCGCGGATGCCTTATTTTGAGCGCACATGGCGCGATCTCTCGAAGGGCCGCCGTGAGGCCCGTTCTTACGATAAGATCTCTCTCCCGAATAAGTAATATTAGGCTTCCCATTTAGCATCATATTCTCATTTCCTCTCTTTTCTTTTTGCAGGCTTGCCTAAGACCATTGAGCTTAAGCTTTCGGTAAGGGACGAGTACATGTTTGTTGATCCCTCTTCTCGGGGCAGCTCGGGGCTATAGCAGGAAAGAAGGAGAAAAGGAAGGTTTTGGGTTCCCCGAGCTCAGAGAAGAAGAATCCAAGGAGAAGGTTGGCCTGTAAGCCAAATGAGAATTCTAGCTCTCGAGCACCCGATTCGGACTCGCTACCGACCTTCCCCGAAGAGCGGGCGGAAGCCGAGTGGAAACCAATGGAGACGGATCCCCCTCAGGCTCAGGAGGCCGATGTAGAGATGAGGGTTGAGACCTCTCGAGATGCCGGCTCCGCTCCACCCGGTGTTATAGAGATTTCGGGGTCGCCTTCATTCACCAAGTCGATGTTTGACGAAGCTCGAGTGGTGAAGGAGCGATCCAACAAAGGGGCCCATGGAGCGGATGATCCCATTCATTCTTTTTTCGAAGGTGTGGACTTGACTGCTATGGAAGACTTCTCCGGGTTGGGAGACTTGGAGGTACCGAGGAAAGGCCCATCTTTCGAGGTCGGCGGACTGAACTCGAGCCCAAAATTAATCAACCAGTTCCCCGCCCCGAGCATGGATCCCGGCCAGAAGTGGTCAATAATCATCACCGTTCTGGAGGATGCCCGAGTTCTTTCTTCCCCCGTTGGAGTAGCGAGCTACCTCCGGTGCTTGTGTATGCTGACTTGGTGGAACAGGTAAAGATTTTTTAAGTTAGCAATGACGACTTAGCCATGGCGATTAACGACCAAACCTCATAGGTCCAGTAGAAGATTGACAGGATCGACTAGCTCCAGGCTAAAATGAACGAGGTCCCGGCCATGGCCGATGTCTATAAGGGAAAAATGGACCGACTGGCTTCGGAGAAGGAGACCGCCCGGGAGCAGCTGGTATCGGTAGAGGTCCAACTCCAAGTGGCATAAAAGAAGGCCGATGCACGGGCTCGGCAAATCAAAGTCCTATAAGCTCAATTGGGATCGGCCATTGCTGAACGGGATGCCCTTGGCAAGAGCTCGAAACAACGAGGTCTGAGTCGGAAATAAATAGGGTTGATGCTAAAGAGATGGTGGCCCAGTACGGGGCTGATGTTGAGGCAGCCGAGGCCCGCCTAAAAGTTATTGTTGAGTATGTGAAGCGGTTGTCTTAAAGGGAGACCCTCGAGGAAATCCATGCCCAAGGTTTTTGACCTGTCGGCCGAGATAGAAGAGGCGAAAAGGCTCGAGGTAGAGCCCAAGAAGCTGGCTAAACCCAAAGATGAAGAAGGCTCTGAGGGCTCCGGTGAACCCAAAGATGGAGAAGACCCCGACGGCTCTGGTGACGAGGCGGGTTCTGGTCGAGATTAGGCATAGGTGCCTTAGGAACTTTTGTCTTTATTATTGCATTTTGTACATTTATTTGGTTGAGGCCGTTTTTATTGGCCTTTGTAAAGATATTTTGGAATGTATATATAAGGGTTTTCCCCTTTTGGAAAATTTCCAATCTATTACCTTTAGCATCATTTTTACGATTGCAAAGATTTCAAATGCTTTAGCACAGAGTAAAACGTAGTAATAAGTTGTTGTTCGGAGGTCCGGACAAGAAGTATTCTCGATGTAAGTTTTGTTTGAAACTTGTGGGGGCTCGGTATGACCGGAAGCTTTCCCCAAAGTGCTTGTTTAAATATTCTTAGACTATAATTTTTTCGAGGGTAACCTTTGAATTGGTTTGGAATTTTGAAGGCCTTATGTTTTAATTACGGGCTTTGGACGTCTTCGAGCCGTTGTTAGGGGTGGCCATAGCCTTTTAAGTTTAGGCACTACCTAATAGGCTTTGTAACACTGGGTTTCGATAGCCCGAGCCGTCCGAGTTTGTCTTGGACGACAGTCCCCGAGTAGGGGTGGTCGTAGCCTCTTAAGTTCAGGCACTGCCTAATAGGCTTTATACCTTCGGGCTTCGATAGCCCGAGCCGTTCGAGTTTATCTTGGACGACAATCCTCGAGTGGGGGCAATCTATCAGATCCAGATTGAGGCAGACCTTGGGCTCGATATTCTTAAGGAACAAAATGTAATAGTCTTAAGGGATAAAATATGTATCTGCAAGGAAGAAACTTTCTTTCATTCCTGTGCGTAATATATAAGATTATAAGTATGTACAAGCTTCGTGTTATGGATTAAGTGGTTTATGCGGGCACGGTTCATTTGACCGTTTGGCCCTTACAATAAATCTTATCCACCGAGCCTAGACTGTTCAAGCACAAAGATTCCTTCCTTGCTAAAAATTATTACCCGAGGTGATGGCCCCCAGTATTCGAGGTCGATCGACTAGAGTGCTCGAATACTGTCGAGGTGACCATTGAATCCGATTCAAAATAGGTCTTCGATTCTAAGTTAGCACGATCCATTGTTGCCTCGTTAAAAACCTTGTCGGAAAACCCATTTGGGACAAAATCGGTTCAAGGGAAAAAGAGTGCAACGCGTGCTTTCAGGCCTAACAACTACATCATCCTTTGGTTGTTTCCTGCAAGTGTTAGTCCAATTCGCAATATATATCAAGAAAGAATGAATGGGTTCCTACCTTAGCAGTGGTATCATTTTAATTGGGTCATGTTCTAGTTGTTCGGTAGTCGCTCATCATTCCCTGCTTCGAGTTTGTACGAACCGTTACCGGTAATCTCGATAATTCGATATGGACCTTCCCTGCATTTATTCCTCTTTCACTTCGAACATCCCATTGACTTGATTCACCACAAGTAGGAAATAACATTTAGCTTTGATCACCTCGGCCCCCAAGCTTTTAGCTAGTTTGATACCTACAATCATGGCCTCATACTCGGCCTCATTGTTAGTGAATTTCACAATTCTAATAGATTTCCTAACTATGTTACCTGTGGGCGGCTTCAAGTTCATTTCCTAATAATTCCTTTTCGACTTCGGGTATTAAGGCCAGCTCGAAGTCAGCCACGAAGTCCTCCAAAATTTGAGATTTGATGGCGGTTCGGGGTCGATATTTAATATCGTACCCACTAATTTCCACGGCCCATTTGGCCAATCGTTCCAAGATCTCGGGCTTGTGCATTATGTTCCTTAATGGGTAAGTAATCACGACACATATGGGGTGGCATTTAAAGTATGGCCTCAACTTCCTGGAGGCGCTTAGCAAAGCGAGCGCCAATTTCTCCATGTGAGGATACCTCATTTCGGCCTCGCCTAGAGTCCTGCTAACATAATATATAGGAAATTACGTACCTTCTTCTTCCCGGACTAAGACTCAACTTACTGCTATCTCGAATACTGCTAAGTACAGGTATAACTATTCGGCTGCCTTCGGAGTATGAAGCAAAGATGGACTCGAAAGGTACCGTTTGAGTTCTTCCAAAGCTTGCTGGCACTCTAGGGTCCGCGAGAATCTATTCTTCTTCTTCAATAATGAGAAGAGTCGGTGGCTCTTATCGGAAGACCTTGAAATGACTGACCCAGGGCGGCCAGTTAGCCTTTGAACGACCCTGACATTATCCACCACGGTGATGTCTTCTATGGCCTTGATCTTGTTGGTATTGATCTCGATACCCCATTGGACACCATGAATCCAAGGAACTTCCCGGACCCGACTCCCAATGCACATTTCTCCGGGTTCAGCTTCATATTGTATTTCTTCAGTATGTTGAAGGTTTCTTGCAAATGTTTCAAATGGTCATTTGCTCGTATGGACTTAACTAACATGTCGTCAATGTAAACCTCTATTAATTTTCCTATTTGCTCTTCTAACATCTAATTTACTAGGCGTTGGTAGGTGGCACCAGCATTTTTTAGTCCGAATGGAATTACGTTATAACAATAGGTGTCGTATTTAATGATAAAGGAAGTCTTTTCTTGGTCGCCCCGATCCATCCGGATCAGTTGTACCCATAATAGGAATCGAGAAAGATGAGTGTCTCGTGGCTGGCTATCGCATCGATCATGCGATCGATGCTAGGCAAAGGAAAAGAGTCCTTAGGGCATGCCTTGTTCAAGTCTTTGTAGTCTACAAACATTCTTAACTTATTTCCCTTTTTAGTTATTACCACTACATTTGCTAACCAATTCGGGTACTTAACTTCCTGAATGGAACATATTTTAAGGAGTTTGGATACCTCGTCTTTGATGAATGTGTATTTGTCTTCAGACTGAGGCCTCCTCTTCTGTTTAACCGGGTGAAACTTCGGATCTAAGCTAAGCTTGTGAGTAGTTATTTCCTATAGGATCCCTGTCATGTCAAGATGGGACCAAGAGAAAAAATATATATTATCTATAAGGAATTTAATGAGGTTTTTCCTAAGCTCGGGAGTTATCCACGTGCCTAGGTATACCTTCTGATCGGGCAGGTGCCCGATCAATATGACTTGCTCCAGCTCCTCAACCGTTGACTTTGTGGCATCGGAATCATCAGGGGCTATGAAAGACCTGGACTCTGTAATCATCATCCTCGTCGGTCATCGGTGATTGCTATTTGGTTTCCTCCTTGGTGACCGAACTCTGATTCTTTGATGACGAGAGTGCAGATATCGGCACCACCTCATCGACCGCGAACATCTCTTTTGTAGCCAGTTGCTCTCCATAAATTGTTTTGATCCCTCCCGGTGTGGGAAATTTCAACTCCTGATGTAGTGTCGAGGGTACTGCCCTCATGTTGTGAATCCATGGCCCCCCGAATAGAGCATTGTATCCCATATCTCCTTCGATCACGTAGAACTTCATTTCCTGAACGGTTCCGGCAGTGTTTACTGGTAGGGTTATCTCCCATTCAGTGGTCTCACATGCCATGTTAAACCCATTTAAAATTCGGATTGCCCGACACAATTTGGTCTTGTAGACCCAACTGTTCCACGACCCTCGATCTGGTGATATTTGCTGAGCTACCTGGATCAATTAGCACACGCTTAACTCGAGACTTATTTATGAGTACAAATATTACCAGTGTATCATTCTGTGGTTGCACGATGCCTTCAGCATCCTCGTCATTGAAAGATACGGTTCTTTTCGGTACATAATCTTGAGTCTATTATCCCTTGTAATGGACACTTTAGTGTGCTTTAACATCGGCCCCTAGGGACGTCAACCCCACAAATGATCATGTTAATGACGTGATGGGGTTCCTCTTGCTCGATCCTCTTATTGGAGTCCCTATTCCTGAAGAGATTCTTGGCTCGATCACTCAGAAATTCTTGGAGGTGTCCGCTACTGAATAACCAGGCTACTTCTTCTCTCAATTATCGGCAGTCTTCGATTCTGTGGCCGTGAGTTCCATGATATTTACACATTAGGTTGGGGTCCCTTTGGGCAGGATCAGATTGCAATGGTCAAGGCCACTCAGTATCTTTAATACGTCTGATGGCTGATATAATGCCGGTAACATCTACGTTGAAGTTGTACTCCGATAACCTTGGTTCTTCTTTAGACCTGATGGGTCTGTCAAAATCGTTTTTGCTCATAAGTCCCCGGTTATTATGACCTCAGTCGCTTCTTATTTCACTTATCATGGTGTTGCGTCCGGACCCATTACCCTTTCGATCTCCATTGTATAGTTGACATAGGTCTCTGTTTGATCTTGGTTCATGATCGATGGCCCTTTTAAATCCTTCACTAGTCCTGACGGGATAAACGGACCCGGAAGGAGCCACGAGATGATCGTCTTCGACCTTGATTTTTTATTGGTACCTGTTGTCACAACCCAAATTCTCCCTCTATGAATCGTCATAATGGTACCTAGTATCTACGACTAGGTAAGCCTAACACTTGCGGAAATAAAATGAAAAACATGAAAATTTAACAACTAATAGTAACAAATATTTTTATAAGCAAATGAGATACCGCTCGGCATATACAATAATCAACTCTCGAAATATACATGGCACTCCCAAGATCCGTAACACTGTAAGTCACAAGCTTCTACGAAGTTCTAACTGTTCTATACATCAGTGTCTATAGAAATAAGAGAAGAATCAACATAGGGGGATAGAGGGGGGACTCCGAGGATCTGCGGGCGCGGGATGTACCTTGAAGTTCTCCGAAAATAGCAGCGACTGCAACTTAGTGCGAGGCTGGTAAAAGGAATCTGGATCTGCACACGAAAAGCATGTGTAGGAAAGGACGTGAGTACACCACAGTGGTACCCAGTAAGTGCCAAGCCTAACCTCGGCCGAGTAGTGACGAGGTCAGGTCAAGGCCCTATTGTATATAATAAATAAGCAGGAGAGTATAACAATATAATGAGAGACTGGAATTTAAAGAAGGAGGACATAGCAAAGTAGCAATGCAGAACAAAGGGATAAACAACATGGGATCTCCCGAGATACCATCTTGAAGTACCAAAATAAAAGTGCAAGGAGATCTCCTGAGGTACCGCCTTGTAGTCTCAAAGGTAAATATGCAGGGAGAACTCCCGAGGAACCGCCTCGTAGTCTTAAAAGTAAATGTGTAGGGAGATATCCCGAGGAACCGCCTCATAGTCTTAAAAGTAAATATGCAGGAAGGATCTCCCGGGATACCGTCCCGTAGTCCCAAAGTAAATACACAGCTCAAACAAATGGATTTAACAATTACAGCAAGAAACCTATAATTTAGACTAAGTAGAAGTCAAGCAATAAGCGGGATTTACTAAACATGCTACAAAGAGTTTAAATAGACAATTAGGACACATAGACATGCTATTCTAGTCTAACAGGATAACTACACATGCTAGTATACTCAGATAAGATGAAAACAGGCTATCACTCGGTAAAAATCAGGTTTTACACAAATAGCCCGTGTACGCACTCGTCGCCTCGCGTACACGGCGCTCACATATCATAACAACACCAAATCAAAGCTATAAGAAATTAATCTTATTAATGAAATCAAATCTAAAGCAAGAATGTAGAAAATCGCCACAAAAGGTTTCCCTAGGCCCACGTCTCGGAATCGGGTAAAAGTCACCAAATATGAACACCCATTTATTCACGAGTTCACTCGTGCCAAAATTATCAAAATCGGATGCCAAAATCTCGATCAAAATCTAAAAGCTCGGCCTAAGAACCTTTCTTAAATTTTCCCCAATTTTCCACCCCAAACCACTACTTTAATGATGAAATTAAAGACATAATCATGAGAATTAACCAAAACTAGGTAAGAATAACTTACCCCAAACACCCACTTGAAAATCCCTCCAAAAATAGCCTCATTCCGAGCTCTCAAATTCAAATGGTGAAAAATGACATAAACCCTCGATTTTGAACTTGTAAATCTGCCTAGGTGTTCCCTTCTTCGCGAACGTTGCCACTCTCTCGCGTTCGCATATAACAAAAATTCTACTGACCAAATTTCCTCCTTCGTGAACGCGATGGACCTCTCGCAAATGCGTACCTTTTACTTCCTGGTCCTTCTTGAACACGATACCCACTACGCGAATGCGTAGACCAAATGACTAGGGTCCCCAGTTGCTTCACTTCCTCTACGCGAATGCGTTCCACTTTTCACGTTCGTGATGCTACCACTGACCATACCTTCGTGAACGCGGAATCCTTTGTGCGAACAC
Organism: Nicotiana tomentosiformis; assembly: GCF_000390325.3. Lineage (NCBI taxonomy): Eukaryota > Viridiplantae > Streptophyta > Magnoliopsida > Solanales > Solanaceae > Nicotiana > Nicotiana tomentosiformis. The sequence goes on along the minus strand of NC_090821.1, from coordinate 63,036,666 downwards.
GAAGAACAAACTTGAGCTGGCCTCCCAGATACCCTACGCGATCGCGAGACCTCTCTCGCGAATGCGATGAAGAATTGTCTGCAACAAAACACCAGAAATCTGCTATCTTTTCTTAAGTTCAAAAGTTCCTTTAACCATCCAAAATCAATCTGAGTCCCCCGGGACCTATACCAAACATATAACAAGTCCTAAATACGAACTTAGTCGAGCCCTTAAACTACATCAAACAATGCTAAAATCACGAATCATCCTCCGATTCAAACTTAAAGAACTTGAAACTTCCAAATTCGACAATTGATGCCGAAACTTATCAAACCACGTCCGATTGACCCCAAATTTTGCACACAAGTCATAATCAACCTTACGAACCTACTCCAACTTCCAGAATTGGAATCCGACCCCGATATCGAAAATTCCACTACCGGTCAAAATCTCCAAAACTTCGACTTTCGACATTTCAATCCTGAATGAGCTACAGACCTCTAAAATACTATCCGGACACACCCCTAAGTCTGAAATCACCTAACGGAGCTAACGGAATCGACGGAACTCCATTCCGGAGTTGTCTTCGCACAGTTCCAAATATGGTCCAAATCCTAAGGCTTAAACCTCCATTTAGGGACTAAGTGTCCCAAAATACTCCAAAACCAACACACCCTCCCGGCAAGTCACAATAGCAGAAAAAGGTATGGGAGAAGCATTTAATAGGGGATCAGGGCTATAACTCTCGAAACGACCGGTCGGGTCGCTACATCCTTCCCCTCTTAAAATAATCATTCGTTCTCGAACGAGCATAAAGACATACCTGAAGTGGTAAAAAGATGAGGATAACGGTTGCGCGTAACATGCTCGGTCTCCCAAGTCGCCTCCTCGACCAGTTGACCCCTCCACTGAACCTTCATGGAAGCAATGTTCTTTGACCTCAGCTTTCGAACCTGCCTGTCCAAAATAGCAACTGGTTCCTCGACATAAGATAGATCCTTGTCCAACTGGACTGAACTGAAATCCAACACATGAGACGGATCGCCTTGATACTTCCGGAGCATAGAAACATGGAATACTGGATGGACTCCTGCTAGACTGGGAGGCAAGGCATGCTCATAAGCAACCTCCCCTACACTCTGCAACACCTCAAAGGGACCAATGAACCTTGGACTCAGCTTGCCCTTCTTCCCAAACCTCATAACGCCCTTCATAGGCAAAACCCGGAGTAAGACCCGCTCTCCAACCATGAATGCAACATCGCAAACCTTCCGATCTGCATAACTCTTCTGTCTAGACTGGGCTGTGCGAAGTCGATCCTGAATCACCTTCACCTTATCCAGGGCATCTGGAACCAAGTTCATACCCAATAATCTAGCCTCGCCCGGCTCGAACTAACCTACTGGGGACTGACACTTCCTACCATACAAAGCCTCATATGGTGCCATCTGGACGCTCGACTAATAACTGTTGTTGTAGGCAAACTCCGCAAGTGGCAAGAATTGATCACATGACCCTCCAACCTCCATCACACACGCACAAAGCATATCCTCTAAAATCTAAATAGTGCGCTCGGACTGTGCGTCCGTCTGAGGGTGAAATGTTGTGCTCAGCTCCACTTGAGTACCCAACTCATGTTGTACGGCCCTCCAGAACAGCGATATAAACTACGTACCCCGGTCAGAGATGATAGATACCAGTACGCCATGAAGCTTTACGGTCTCGCGGATGTAAATTCGAGCCAGCTGCTTGGAAGAATAAGTAGTCATCACAGGAACGAAATGAGCTAACTTGGTCAGCCTATCCACAATCACCCAAACTGCATCAAACCTTTGCTGAGTCCATGGGAGTCCAACAATGAAATCCATAGTGATTCGCTCCCATTTCCACTTCAGAATCTCTAACTTATGAAGCAACCCACCTGGTCGTTGATGCTCATAATTCACCTGCTGGCAATTTAGGCACCGAGCCACATACTTCACTATGTCCTTCTTCATCCTCCTCCACCAGTAATGCTGCCTCAAGTCCTGATACATCTTCGCGGTACCCGGATGAATAGAGTACCGTGAGCTTTGAGCCTCATGAAGAATCAACTCACCCAAACCATCTACGTTAGGCATACATAGCCTGCCCTGCATCCTCAATATGCCATCATCCCCAATGGTGACCTCCTTAGCATCACTGTGTTGAACTATGTCCTTCAGGACAAGCAGGTGGGGGTCATCCTACTGACGCTCCCTGATGCGATCATAAAGAGAAGACCGAGAGACCACACAAGCCAATACTTGACTCGGCTCAGAAATATCCAATCTCACAAATTGGTTGGCTAAGGCCTGAACATCCAATGTTGAGGGTCTCTCTACTGTTGGAAGATATGCTAAACTCCCCAAACTCTCCGCCCGGTGACTCAAAGCATCGGCCACCACATTGGCCTTCCCCGGGTGGTACAAAATGGTGATATCATAGTCCTTAAGTAGATCCAACCACCTCCTCCGATGCAAATTAAGATCCTTTTGCTTGAACAGATGCTGCAAACTCCGATGATCAGTGTAAATCTCACAAGGAACACCGTACAAATAGTGGCGCCAAATCTTCAGGGCATGAACAATAGCTGCTAACTCAAGGTCGTAGACATGATAGTTCTTCTCATGCACCTTCAATTGTCTGGACGCATAGACAATCACCCTACCGTCCTGCATCAACACCGCGCCAAGACCAATCCGTGACGCATCATAATATACAGTGTAAGACCCCGAACTTGCAGGCAATAATAATACTAGGTTGTAGTCAAAGCCGTCTTGAGCTTATGAAAGCTCTCCTCACACTTCTCTGTCCACCTGAACGGAGTACCCTTCTGGGTCAGTCTGGTCATAGGTGCTGCAATAGATGAGAATCCCTCTATAAAACGATGGTAATACCCCGCCAAACCAAGAAAACTGCGGATCTCCGTAGCTGATGACGGTCTAGGCTAACTCTGCACTGCTTCCACCTTCTTCGGATCCACCTTGATCACATCACTCGATACTACATGGCCCAAGAATGCCACTAAGTCAAGCCAAAACTCACACTTAGAAAATTTTGCATACAACTTCTTTTCTCTCAAAGTCTGAAGCAAAGTCCTCAGGTGTTGCTCGTGATCCTCCTGAGTCCAAGAGTACACCAGAATGTCGTCAATAAACATGATGACGAAGGAGTCAAGGTAAGGCCGAAACACACTGTGCATCAAATGCATAAAAGCTGATGGGGCATTGGTCAGTCCAAAAGACATAACAAGAAACTCATAGTGACCATATCGGGTCCTGAAAGTAGTCTTCAGGATATCTGGCTCCCGAATCTTCAACTGATGATAGCATAAACGTAAGTCAATCTTGGAAAACACCCTGGCACCCTGTAACTGATCAAATAAGTCATCAATATGAGGCAATGGATAAATGTTCTTTACTGTAACTTTGTTCAGCTGGCGATAATCAATATACATGCGCATAGAACCATCCTTTTTCTTCACAAACAAGACAGGAGCACCCCAAGGTGATACACTGGGCCAAATGAAGCCCTTATCAAGAAACTCCTGTAACTTCTAATTCAACTGCTTCAATTCAGGAGGAGCCATACGATATGGAGGAATAGAGATGGACTAAGTGACCGGCAATAAATCAATGCTAAAATCAATATCTCTGTCGGGCGGCATGCCCGGAAGATCAGCTGGAAACACATATAGAAAGTCTCTCACTACTGGAACTGACTCAAGTGTAGGGGTATTAATACTGACATCACTCACATAAGCTAGATACGCATCACATCCCTTCTCAACCATTCGTTGAGCTTTAAGAAATAAAATAGCTCTGCTGGGAGTATACTCTAAAGTACCTCTCCACTCTAATCGCGGTAAACCTGGCATAGCCAGCATCACGGTCTTAGCGTGATAATCAAGAATAACATGATGGGGCGACAATCAGTTCATGCACAAAATAACATCAAAGTCTACCATACTAAGCAATAATAAATCGACTTTGGTCTCAAAACCACTAAGAGCAATAAAAAACGACTGATACACGCGGTCCACAACAAGAGAATCTTCCACAAGAGTAGACACATAAACAGTGTAACTCAAAGAATCCCTAGATACGCCCAAATGTGGGCAAAATAAGAGGACACATATGAATACATAGAGCCTGGGTCAAATAATACCGACGCATCTCTATGACAGACTAGAACAATAACTGTAATGACAGAGTCGGAAGCAACTGCCTCTGTATGAGCCGGAAGAGCATAATAGCTGGCCTGGCCTCCCCCTCTAGGGAGACCTCGACCTCCCCGACCTCCACCTCGAGCTGGATGAGTAGGTGGGGTGGTAGCTGGTGATGGAATCATGGCCTGAGGACCCGGTGGAGCACGTAGTGGCTGAGAAGTCTATAGAGGTGCAACCCTCCTAAGTCTGGGGCAATCCCTCACCATATGGCGGGTGTCGCCACACTCAAAACAACCCCTTGGAGGGCATGGCAGCTGCGAATGACTCGGGCCAGGTCTTCTGGAATGGCCGCTAAAAGAACCCCGAGCAGGAGGCACACTAGATATCGGCGGTGCATAATAAGGCTCCTGGGGCCTAGAAAGGGCTGGAACACCACTGGCGACCGGAAGAGCTGAATGAATAGGGCAACTTACATAACCCCTACCATGGCAAGCTATTGGGGCACGAGCTCCATAATAAGAACTGGTCTCTCGAGACCTCTTGGTCTCTCTCTCTTCTCGGTCCCGAGCGATCATGCCCTCGAATCTCGTGGTAATACTCACAACCTGATGATAAGGGATATTCATCTCCAACTCCCTGGCCATACTAATCCGGATATTGGGGTGGAGTCCCTCAATAATCCGTCGAACCCTCTCTCGAACTGTGGCAACCAAGGCTGGTGCATGTCGGGCTAAATCACTGAAGCGGATTGCATACTCTGACACAGTCATAGCACCCTGGCGCAATTGCTCAAACTACGCGTGCCATGAGTCCTTGAGGCTTTGAGGGACATACTCTCTCAAAAACATGTCCGAGAACTGAGTCCATATAAGTGAAGTTGCCTCATCCGGACTACTTAACTTATAAGCATGCCACTACTGATAGGTTGCTCCTCTAAGTTGGAAAGTGGTAAAAGAAACCTCACTCGTCTCTGCTACGCCCATTGTACGGAGAATACGATGACACTCCTCCAGAAAACCTTGAGCATCATCTGTAGCCAATCCGCTGAAGGTAGGTGGGTGGTACTTCTTGTACCTCTCAAGTCTGAGTTGCTATGCCTCAGAAGCGGTTGTCCTAGTCTCGTGCTGAACCGGAGCTACCGGCTGCATAGGAATGAACTCTGGGGCCTGATCAACCTGGACCCTCTACTCAGGAGTACAGGCTGCGGGAGTCTGTGCCCCTCCCCCGGCCTGAGATGTGGCAGGAGCTAGTGGAATCAATCCAGCCTGAGCTAAGGTGCTGAACATGCCCATGAACTGGGCTAGAGTCTTCTGGAGGGCTGGTGCAGCAATAGGAACCTCCGGTGCCTTCCCTCCAACTGGAGCTGCTGGGGGCTCCTCTGTCGTAACTCGCGCGGGTACTCTGGCTGCACCGCATGGTCGTCCTCTAGCCCAGACCCGGCCTCTGGCGGCTCTAGTAGGGGGCGCGGGTGACTGGTCATCAGATCATTTGGTACGGGTCCTCACCATCTGTGAGAAAGAATAGATTACAGAAGTTTAGAATTTTTGATGCCAACAAATTTCGCACGACAAGGAATCAAAGAAGCATAATCTATCCTAACAGTTCCATAGCCTCCCGAAGATAAGTACAGACGTCTCCGTACCGATCTGCGAGACTCTAATAAACCGTTTTGTGACTCACGACACCTATGAACCTAGAACTCTGGTACCAACTTGTCACTACCCAAATTCTCCCTCTGTGAATCAGCGTGACATCACCAAGTCTCTACGATTAGATAAGCCTAACACTTGCGGAAATGAAATGAAAAACATGAAAATTTAACAACTAACAGTAACAGATATTTTTATAAGCAATTGAGATGTCGCTCGGCATATACAATAATCAACTCTCGAAATATACATGGCACCGCCAAGACCCAGAACACTGTAAGTCACAAGCTTCTACGAAGTTCTAACTGTTCTATACATCAGTGTCTATAGAAATAAGAGAAGAATCAACATAGGGGGATAGAGAGGGACTTCGAGGATCTGTGGGTACGGGCAGATGTACCTTGAAGTTCTCCGAAAATAGTAGCGACTGCAACTAAGGGCGAGGCTGGTAAAAGGAACCTAGATCTGCACACGAAAAATATATGCAGGAAAGGGCGTGAGTACACCACAACGGTACCCAATAAGTGCCAAGCCTAACTTCGGTCGAGTAGTGACGAGGTCGGGTCAAGGCCCTACTGGTATATAATAAATAAGCAGGAGAGTATAACAATATAATAAGAGTCTGGAATTTAAACAAGGAGGACATAGCACAGGGATAAACAACAAGGGATCTCCCGAGATACCGTCTTGTAGTGCCAAAATAAAAGTGCAAGGAAATCTCCCGAGGTACCGCCTCATAGTCTCAAAGGTAAATATGCAGGGAGAACTCCCGAGGAGCAGCCTCGTAGTCTCAAAAGTAAATGTGTATGTATATTTCCCTAGGAACCGCCTCGTAGTCTTAAAAGTAAATATGCAGGGGGGATCTCCCGGGATACTGTCCCGTAGTCCCAAAGTAAATATGCAGCTCAAACAAATGAATTTAACAGTTACAGCAAGAAACCTATAATTTAGACTAAGTACAAGTCAAGCAAGAAGCGGGATTTACTAAACATGCTGCAAAGAGTTTAAATAGGCAATTAGGACACGTAGACATGCTATTCTTGGCTAACAGGATAACTACACATGCTAGTATACTCAGATAAGATGAAAATAAGCTATCACTCGGTAAAAATCAGGTTTTCTACAAATAGGTCGTGTACGCACTCGTCACCTCGCGTACACGACGCTCACATATCATAACAACACCAAATCCTAAGGGGATATCCCCCACATAAGGTTAGGCAAGCCACTTACCTCAAATCTCGCTCAATCAATCTGTAACAATGCCTTTTCCATGAATATTCGACTCCAAATGGCCCAAATCTAGCCAAAATCAATTACATACTATAAATATAACTATAAGAAATTAATCTTATTAATGAAATCAAAGCTAAAGTAAGAAATTAGAAAATCGCCCCAAAAAGTCTCCCAGGGCCCACATCTTGGAATTGGGTAAAAGTCACCAAATATGAACACCCATTCACTCACAAGTTCACTCGTGACAAAATTATCAGAATCCGATGCCAAAATCTCGATCAAAGTCCAAAAACTCGGCCTAAGAACCTTTCTCAATTATTTTTCAATTTTCCACCCTAAATCACTAATTTAATAATAAAATTAAAGACATAATCATAGGAATTAAAACTAGGTAAGAATCACTTACCCCAAGCACCCACATGAAAAATCCTCCAAAAATCGCCTAATTTCGAGCTCTCAAGTCCAAATGGTAAAAAATGACATAAACCCTCGATTTTGAACTTTTAAATCTCCCCAGGTGTTCCCTTCTTCGCGAACGCGACCACTCTCTCGCGTTCGCGTATAATAAAAATTCCACTGACATTCCAAATAAAATTTCGATCACGCTCCTAAGTCCAAAATCACCATACGGAGCTGTTGGAATCATCAAAATTCTATTCCGGAGTCGTTTGTATAAAATCGACATCCGGTCACTATTTGACTTAAGCTATTAAAACCTTTAAGTTTTTTATCAAAATTCCATATCTCGAGCTAGGGACCTCGGAATTTGATTCCGGACATACGCCCAATTCCCAAATCACGATACGGACCTACCAAAACTGTCAAAACACTGATACAAGTCCATTTTCTAAAAATGTTGACCAAAGTCAACTCAGTTGAGTTTTAAAGCTCTAATTCACATTTTAATCTATTTTTCACATAAAAACTTTTCGGAAAATTTTACGGACTACGCACGCAAGTCGAGTAATGATAAATAGTGCTTTCAGGGTCTTAGAACATAGAATTAATTATTAACTTTAAAGATGACATTTTGGGTCATCACATTCTCCACCTCTAAAACAAACGTTCGTCCTCGAACGGAGATAGAAAAAGTACCTGAGCTGGTGAATAAGTGTGGATAACAGCTGCGCATATCATGCTCAGTCTCCCAAGTCGCCTACTCATCCGGATGACCCCTCCACTGAACCTTCACTGAAGTAATGTTCTTTGACCTCAGCTTTCGAACCTGCCTATCTAAAATAGCCACTGGTTCCTCAACATAAGTTAGATCCTTGTCCAACTGAACTGAATTGAAGTTTAACACATGAGACGGATCGCCGTGATATTTCCGAAGCATAGAAACATGGAATACCGGATGAACTGCAGAGAGACTAGGTGATAGTGCAAGTCTGTAAGCCACCTCTCCAACTTTCTCAAGAATCTCAAAAGGTCCAATATACCTAGGGCTCAACTTGACCTTCTTCCCGAACCTCATCACTCCCTTCATAGGCGAAACCCGGAGCATGACCCGCTCACCAACCATGAATGTAACATCACGAACCTTCCGATCCGCATAACTCTTCTGTCTAGATTGGGTTGTATGAAGTCAATCCTGAATCAACTTAACCTTTTCCAGGGCATCCTAAACCAAGTCTGTATCCAATAGCCTAGCCTCACCCGGTTCGAACCAACCTACTGGAGACCGGCACCACCTACCATACAAGGCCTCATACGGAGCCATCTGAATTCTCGACTGGTAACTGTTATTGTAAGCAAACTTAGCAAGTGGTAAGAACTGGCCCCAAGCACCCCTAAATCTATCACACACGCACGAAACATATCCTCCAATATCTGAATAGTGCGTTCAGAATGCCCGTCTGTCTGAGGGTGAAATAATGTACTCAACTCCACACGAGTACCTAACTCTCGCTGTACAGCCCTCCAAAACCGTGAGGTAAACTGTGTACTTCAATCAGAGATGATAGATTCCGGTACGCCGTGAAGTCTGACAATCTTGCGAATATAGATTCGAGCCAACTGCTCGAAAGAGTAGGTAGTCATCATAGGAACGAAATGAGCTGACTTGGTCAACCTATCCACAATTACCCAAACTGCATCAAACTTCCGCTGAGTCTGTGGAAGTCCAACAATGAAATTCATAGTGATCCGCTCCCATTTCCATTCTGGAATCTCTAACTTCTGAAGCAATCCACCCGGTCGTTGATGCTCATATTTCACTTGTTGGCAATTTAGACACCGAGCTACATATTCTAATATGTCTTTCTTCATCCGCCTCCACCAATAGTGATGTCTCAAGTCTTGATACATCTTCGCAGCACCCGGATGAATGGAGTACCGCAAACTGTGAGCCTCTTGGAGAATCCACTCACGCAAACCATCTATATTAGGCACACATAGCATGCCCTGCATCCGTAATACACCATCATCTCCAATAGTGACTTCCTTTGCATCACCGTGCTAAACTGTATCCTTAAGGACAAGCAGATGGGGGTCATCGTACTGACGCTCTCTAATCCGATCATAAAGAGAAGACTAAGAAACCATACAAGCCAAAACTCGGCTCGACTCGGAAATATCCAAACTGACAAACTGGTTGGCCAAGGCCTGAACATCCAAGGCTTAAGGCCTCTCTGCTACCGGTAAATATGCTAAGTTGCCCAAACTCTCCGCCTTACGACTCAAGACATCGGCCACTACATTGGCCTTCTCGGGATGATAGAGAATGGTGATATCATAATCCTTAAGCAACTCCAACCATCTCCGTTGTCGCAAATTAAGATCCTTCTGTTTAAACAGATGTTGTAGACTCCAGTGATCGGTGTAGACCTCACAATGGACACCGTATAAGTAATGCCGCCAAATCTTCAAGGCATGAACAATAGCTGCTAATTCAAGGTTGTGGACCGGATAATTCTTCTCATGTACCTTTAACTCTCTGGATGCATAGGTAATCACCCTACCATCTTGCATCAACACTGCTCCGAGACCAATACGCGACGCATCACAATACACAGTATAAGACCCTGAACATGTAGGTAATACCAATACTAGGGTTGTAGTCAAAGTTGTCTTGAGCTTTTGGAAGCTCTCCTCACATTCCTCGGTCCACCTGAACGGAGAACCCTTCTGGGTCAATTTGGTCATAGATGCAGCAATAGAAGAGAAACCCTTTGCAAATCGGCAATAATACCCTGCCAAACCAAGAAAACTCCGGATTTCCGTAACTGAGGACGATCTGGACAAACTCTGCAGTGCTTCAATCTTCTTAGGATCTACCTTGATCCCCTCGCACGAAACTATATGGCCCAAAAATCCCATTGAATCAAGCCAGAATTCACACTTTGAAAATTTTGCATATAACTTCTTTTCTCTCAAAGTCTGAAGCACAGTCCTCAGGTGTTGTTCATGATCTTCCCGACTCCGGAAATACACTAGAATGTTGTCAATAAACACAATGATGAAAGAATCAAGATAGGGCTGAAATACACTATTCATTAAGTGCATAAATGCTGCCGGGGCGTTAGTCAGACCAAAAGACATCACAAGGAACTCATAATGACCGTACCGAGTCCTGAAAGTAGTCTTTCGGATATTTGGCTCCCGAATCTTCAACTGATTATAGCTTGAATGCAAGTCGATCTTAGAGAACACTCTGGCACCCTGAAGCTGATCAAATAGGTCATCAATACGTGGCAATGGATACCTGTTCTTCACTGTAACCTTGTTCAGTTGGAGGTAATCAATACACATCCGCATAAAACCATCCTTCTTCTTTACAAATAAGACAGGAGCACCCCAAGGCGATACACTGGGCCGAATGAATCCCTTATCCAGCAATTCCTGTAAATGTTCTTTTAATTCTTTCTACTCTGTTGGGGCCATACGATATGGTGGAGTAGAAATGGGCTGAGTGCCCGATAACAAATCAATATCAAAATCAATATCTCTATCGGGTGGCATACCCAAGAAGTCTGATGGAAATACATCAGGAAACTCCCTTACTATAGGAACTAACTCTACGGTAGGAGTATCAATACTAACATCTCTCACATAGGCCAGATACGCATCACACCCATTCTCAACCATTCGTTGAGCTTTAAGAAATGAAACAACCCTGATAGGAACATGATGCGAGGTACCTCTCCTCTCTAGCCCCGGTAGACCTGGCATAGCCAACGTCACCATATTGGAGTAACAATCAAGAATGGCATGATAGGGTGACAACCAGTCCATGCCCAAAATAATATCGAAATCTACCATACTGAGCAATAATAAATCAGCTCTGGTCTCAAAACCACTGATAACAATTAAACACGACCGATACACACGATCCACAATAATAGATTCACTCACGGGTGTAGATACATAAACAGAAGAACTCAAGAAATTATGTGATACGCCCAAATACGGGGCAAAATAAGATGACACATAAGAATAAGTGGAGGCTGGATCAAATAAGACCGATGCATCTCTATGACAGACCGGAATAATACCTATGATAATAGAATCGAATGCAACGACATCTGTCCTACCAGGAAGGGCATAATATCTGGCCTGGCCTCCCCCTCTAGGGCGGCCTCTACCTGCCCGACCTCCACCTCTAGCTGGATGTGCAAGTGGAGTGGCAATTGGTGTAGTAATCATGGTCTAAGAAGCTAGAGGGCCCTGTGGAATAGGTGGGGCCTGAGAAATCTGTGAAGGTGCACCCCTCCTAAATCTGGGGCAATCCACCACACTCAAAACAAGCCCTCGAAGTACGTGGTTTTTGGGACTGGCTCGGGCCTGATCGACTAGATTGTCCGCTGAAAGCACCCCATACAGGAGGTACAGTAGATAATGGCGGTGCATAATATAGAACCTGAGGTCTGAGAATAGCCGGAACACCACTGGAAGCTGGAAGTGCTGAATGAATAGGACGGCTCACATAACCTCTACCATGACGGGCTGCAACTGGGGCACAAGAATTATTATATGTACCAGAATCCCGGGGTCTCTTAGCTTCCCTCTCTTCCCTCTCCCGAGTCCGCATACCTTCCAATCTCCTAGCAATTGACACCACCTTTTGGTATGTGATGTCCATCTCTAACTCTCGGGCCATACTGTATCTAATACTAGGGTGGAGACCCTCAATAAATCTGCGAACCCGCTCTCGAACAGTAGCAACTAAGGCTGGTGCATGCCTAGCCAAATTACTGTATCAGACCGCATACTGTGACACGGTCATAGAACCCTGGCGCAGCTGCTCAAACTTTGCGCGCCATGCATCTCTAAGACTCTGAGGAACATACTCCCTTAAGAACATATCTAAAAATTGAGTCCAAGTGAGTGAAGCTGCCTCAGCCGGACTATCCAACTCATATGCCCGCCACCACTGGTAGGCTTCTCCTCTAAACTGGAATGCCGTGAAAGAAACCCCACTGGAATCCACAATACCCATAGTACGAAGGATACGGTGACATTCCTCCAGAAAACCCTGAGCATCCTTTGAAGCTAAACCGCTGAAAGTGGGAAGGTAGTACTTTTTGTACCTCTCGAGCCTGAGCTGCTCCCCCTCTGAAACTGTTGTCCTAATCTCAGGCCGAACTGGGACAATTGGCTGTATTGGTATAACCTCTGGGGCATGGTCAACTTGGGCCCATGGCTCTGAAGTACGGGCGGCGGGAGTCTGTGCTCCTCCTCCGGCCTGAGATGTGGCAGGAGCAAGTGAAATTAATCCTGCCTGAGCTAGAGTGCCAAACATGCTAAAAAACTGGGCAAGAGTCTGCTGAAGTGTAGGAGTAGTAACATGTATCTTAGGTGCCTACTCTCCAACTGGAGCTACTGGTGGCTTTGTTGCAGCAGTTCGTGCAGGTGCTTTGGCTGCACCATATGGTCTTCCTCGGCCTCTGCCCTGACCCCGGCCTCTTGCGGCTCCAACAGGGGGCACGGGTGTCTGATCATCGCATCCAATTGTGCGTGTCCTCACCATCTGTGAGAGAAAAGAAAGATAATGGTTTAGAACTTTGAATTCAACAATTGCGCACGATAAGGAATCAAAGAAGTGAATATTTTCCTAACAATTCCATAGCCTCTCGAAGATAAGTACAGACGTCTCCGCACCTATTTGCAAGACTCTACTAAACCTGCTTGTGACTCATAATACCTATGAACCTAGAGCTCTGATATCAACTTGTCACGACCCCAAATTTTCTCTGTAGGAGGTCGTGATGGCACCTAGTCTCTAAGACTAGGTAAGCCTATCAATACGGAATGATCATAAATATCTGAAATAAATAAACTATAATTCAAATAATTACAACTCCCAAAACCCGGTAGAAATAAGTCTTAAGCTTTTACTCCTCAATGTCTCTATATAACAGAGTCTAAGAAAATAAGGAAGCAACATAACAAGAATAGAAGGGGACCTTTGAGTCTGCGGACGCTGGCAGATATACCTCAAAGTCTCCGTACACATGTACTCACTGATGTCTAGGCTGGTAAGAAATATCTGGATCTGCACAAAAGGATGTGCAGAAGCATAGTATGAGTACACCACAGCGGTACCTAGTAAGTGCCAAGCCTAACCTCGGTAGAGTAGTGACGAGGTCAGGTCAGGCCCTACTGGAAAATAATAATAAATAACATGGTAAAATATTTCACAAAATAATAAAATAAAATGACAATGGAAATGAATCAAGTAGTAGGTCACCATTTAATTACACAAATAATGGCAAATAATACCTCGTGAAACAAAACAAAATTTCTTTTCAACTTTAAAGAAAAACCACAACAAAATCAAAGGCAACTACGACCATAAATCAACATCAACAAGGGCACTCCCGAGGTATCGCCTCGTAGTCCGAAATCATAAATAAATTCATAATATCTCATTTTCTTATATCACCGCGGGAGCCTTCACAATTTATTTTAAAGAAAATATTTTTCTCGAAATAGCATCCCGCGTTTTAGCCATCCTTATCACACCGCATGAATTCTAGTAGTTCCCCCTACTAGCCACGCGTATCAAGCCACCCTTATCTCACCGCATGCGTTTCAATACCCAGACCTTATACCACCGCATATGTATCAATATCACAATATATCACAATTTGCACCTCAAGTGCTCAAATAATTTAACTTGCCAAAATAATTCAACAACAATATTTTCCACAATAAAGAGCTCACGGCTCATGCCAAAATAAATCATCAATAATATTTTTCCACAATAAAGAGTTCACGGCTCCATCACAATGAGTACGAAAATCTTACAAAAATATTCAGGAATAAATAATTCGGTAAAATAATATTTTAAAATCTTTAATACGTTGCTTCAATACCAAATTTAAAATGTCAAATACTTCATATTAATAATATTTATTTTAAAGAAAATCAACCTTCAAATAATGCACAGAATAAAAAAAACCAAGTTCCAACTAAACAGGTAAAACAATTAGCAGGAAAAAGGTCAAGCAAATTTAAAGTATATAAATCAAATTAATGATGGATAATATAACAAGATTTAATAATTTAATTAATATGAAACAGTGATCTACACAATTTAAAAACATAATCCTTCAAATTTAACCCGTATACACACTCGTCACCTCGTGTACACGACTTTCATCACATTACAATTAATACCAATCCTAGAAAAATTTCCCCCACACAAGACAAGTCACTTACCTCGATTTGCTCCAATTTAATCAAGTAATATGCCTTTTCCTCGATTTTTCGACTCTGATCGACTCGAATCTAGTCATAATTAATTCGATACAGTCAACAAAAATTAAAGGAATCAATTTCATAAGAAAATATTATATTTTTCAATAAAATCCGAAATTAACTCAAAAATTATCCATGGGGCCCATGTCTCGAAATCCGGCGAAACTTATAAAATCCGACAACCCATTCAATTACGAGTCCAACTATACTAGTTTCACTCAAATCCGACTCCGAATCGACACTGAAATCTCAAAAATTCGTTTCTATGAGATTTCTAAAATTTTCTGAAATTTCAATCTCAAAACACTAATTAAATGGTAAAAACAATAATATATTTGTGTATATAGACCAAATCCGAGTTAGAATCACTTATCCCAATATCTTTCCTTGAAAATCTATCAAAAATCGTCTCTGCTCAAGCTCCAATTTGTTAAAAATGGCGAATGGGACGAATGCCCTCTTTTATAAATCTGCCCAGGCAGCCTTCAGAACTGGGCCTCGATCGTGGCTTCGATCATGTCTCTCGAGCCTAGGCCTCGATCGTGGCTTCGATCACAGGCTCGAGCCTGGACCTCGGTCATGGCCTCGATTATGGCATCGAGCCTGGTCCTTCGATCATGGCCTCGAGGCTGGGCGTTCGATCATGGCATCAAGGCTGGGCCTTCGATCATGGCATCGATCCAGAGCCTCATCTCTGGCTTCGACCCTGGGCTCGATATATGGGCTCGATCTTGGACTTGATCATAACCCAGAATATCCAGCAGAAGAGGAAAATTGCAGCAGCTTTTTAAGTCCAATCTTTTGATCCGTTAACCATCCGAAACTCACTCGAGTCACTCGAGACCTCAACCAAATATATCAACAAGTCCTAAAATATCATACGAACTTATTTGAAACCTCAAATCACATAAAACGACGCTAAAATCGCGAATCATGCTCCAATTCAAGCTTAATGAAACTTAGAATTTCCAACTTCTACATTCGATGTCGAAACCTATCAAATCAAGTCCGGCTAACCTCAAATTTTGCACATAAGTCATAAATGATATAACAAAGTTATGAAAAATTTTGGGACTGGATTCCGACCCGATATCGAAAAGTCAAATCCCCAGTCAAACGTCCAAACTTAAATTTCTAATTTAGCCATTTCAAACCTAATTTCACTATGGACTTCCAAATAAAATTTCGATCATGCTCCTAAGTCCAAAATTACCATACAGAGCTGTTGGAATCATCAAAATTCTATTCCGGGGTCGTTTGCATATAATTTAACATCCGATCACTATTTGACTTAAGCTTTTAAAACCTTTAATTTTTTTATCAAAATTCCATATCTCGGGTTAGGGACATCTGAATTTGATTCCGGGCATACGGCTAAGTCCCAAATCACGATACGGTCCTACCGAAACTGTTAAAACACTGATCTGAGTTCATTTTCTCAAAATGTTGACCAAAGTCAACTCAATTGAGTTTTAAAGCTCTAATTCACATTTTAATCCATTTTTCACATAAAAACTTTTCGAAAAATTTTACGGACTACGAACGCAAGTCGAGTAATGATAAATAGTGATTTTGAGGGTCTTAGTACATAGAATTAATTATTAACTTTAAAGATGACATTTTGGGTCATCACACCCTCATATATCTAAATTGTCTTATGCCTTGTTGCCTTATAGTTTTGTATTAAATGTTGCCCTCATTGAAGTAGTTTCACTTGTACGTATTATTAAAATGTTGAGTTGGTAAAGTTGAGACATCCGAGTAGTTCGAGTTTCTTTGATTTTCATGTTATTCTCCATTGCCGTACGTTTGTTCTTTGATGTATGATTTCTTATAAATGTTAGTTATTGAGTTACTATTGTTAATTGACATTATTTGGGGAGCGGGTTGCACGCTGTAACGAAAATTGAAAGCTAATGAATTAAAAATGTGGAATAAGGATGGACTATGATAGTGAAAGATGATTATATGGAGGGGTCGGGTTACGCGCCGCAGCGAATTTATTTAAAGTTTATATTATGGGATCGGGTTGCACGCCGCAACATGTTGATAAAAGTTATATTTGTTGTGATTGTTGATTTGGCCTCGGTTGTTGAGATGAGTTATATGACCGGTTATTCGGGACTCTCTACTGGTTGATTTGAGTTTCATTAGTATGAGTTACCTGCTTTACTTCTATACCTGTCTTTCTGTTATTATCATAATTATTGTCTACAGGTTAATGTAAGTGACCCGCCTTAACCTCGTCACTATTTCGTCGAGGTTAGTCTCGATACTTACAGAGTACATGGGGTCGGTTATATTCATACTACACTCTGCACTTCTTGTGCATATACCGGAGTTGATCCCAGCGGCATACCGTAAACTTGCTCGGATCTAGCTACCCACAGGAGACTTGAGGTATAGCTGCACAGCGTCCACAGTTTTGAAGTCCCCTTCTACTTCTTTAGCTGTTCATTTGATTCAGACAACTATGTTTACTTCAGACCATTATTTGTAGTATCATAGACGCTCATGTATTCGTGACACCAGATCCGGGGTTGTATTTGAATTTCGTCACTTATTAGCTTATTTATCTCATTTCAGACTATTCAATTTCTTTATTGTCATCGTATTTGAAGTTTGTTAAAAATAGTTAATAAATACATCTAATGTTGGCTTACCTAACAAATAAAATATTAGGCGTTATCACGGTTCCGAGGGTAGGAATTTCGGATCGTGACAATACGGTTTTGTCTCTCCGATATGGCAAAAAATCTAATTGAATGATTTTAGCAAAGTCATCCTTCTATATCAGTCCGTCCGGTGAGGGCTTGCGATTAAGCGAAAACACCCCGATGTTGTCTGTAATATTTTTATTTCTCCGATATGGTGAGAAAACCGGTTGGATGATTTATCTACTTTATATCAAATTCATCTTTCTATATCTCATATAGATTTAATTGATTTTTTTTTTTTTTTTTTTTTTTTTTGCAGTTGGCTTAAGCATTTCTGGACGACGTGAAATGACCATCAAAAGAGGTAAGGTATCTATTTATTTTAATTTTCTAGTATGAATTCATGATTTCAGAATTTTTTATCCGTCTAAAATTGTTAGAGATTCAATTCTGGTGATTCTTAAAATTACAGTATAAATATAAAGAAATGTGTTGTCCGAAAAATAATCGAACAATGCTGAGTATAAAACAACACATAATAAATCATGTTTAATTTATTATTAATTCATTATAAATAAATTTTAGTTTAAACACTTAATTTATGAGATACATCTATTTCCTACTATGTAAATAATTTATATCTTAATGAACCTTCATGTTTGCTAATTATGTATCGAAAGCCATAATTCCTAACATAATTGATTTCATGTTAATGATTTATCATAAAAATTGTAGGAGTTAGTCATCAGCGGCAAAATCAGAAATTTGGATAAAGATATTCAAGATTTATGAATATATATATTTGACTAATAATCATAATATAATTTTTTGTCGAAAGTTTTCAAGTGATCATCCTTCCCTTACTGTAGCTCCGCCCCTGATTGCGACCTAGTTATAACTTGAGGTTTTAATCTCAATATAAGCTTTATAATTGTTTATTAATTACTATTCAAGAGACAATTGCACTGAAAAACATTTCAAAAGAAAATCATACTAATAGTATACATATTGAGAAATATATTTAATGATTTACCAGTATTAAAATCCATATTGGGATTGGAGAAAATCTTCCGTAAATTTACCGCTCTTCTAATACCTCTCCAATCACTATAAATTTCACCTATTCTTCACTTTCTCCGTCACTTCAATTCTTTAGTTTTTCAACTCTGAGTCTTCAATTCTTCAAAAGGTATTCCACAAGTTTTCTTTCTCTTTTTCATGTTCTTTATTTATTTTTTTATTTTCTTTCTTGTATGTAACGTTTTGCTTTTTTCTTGTATAAAATTGTCTATGATCTTTTTTTGGTTTCTTAAAAGTCTTCAAAAAAAAAAATCTTGCCTTTGTTTGAATGATATACATTGGTTGGATTTGCAGGTTTAATGATTTTAGTTGTTAATTTCGTTGTTGTTGCTTTGTTTTGCCAATTCTTGAATTTGTAACGCCCTCTTCTAAGATTTTTATGGTTTCAAAACTTTAATAAGTTTTTATGATACTTCCTTACCTTTGTATGTAACGAATCAAAAGGCCAAAAAAAAATTATGTTTTTTTTCCTCGGTTGTTGTTGTGTATTTTTTTATAATAGTACATTTGACTAATTTCACGTGTTAGACCTCCTACCTCTCACCAGCAAGACGGATACTGATAACTCTATCCACTACAAGATTAGATCGATGAAAAGAAATCACTTAGTAGTTTTGCCTCCGCTGAAATTTAAATTAAATTTGTTATTGTGTCTTTTCCTTGGAATTAGATAAAACCTTTGAAGGGATTTAGCTTTGGCTTAAAAAATTAGTCTTTTGAGTATATAAAGAATGTTTTTTTTTTCTTTTTATTTTGGAACGCTCCCCCTTGTGTGTGTGCCCAAGTTAGAATCTTTAGGCTTTGATTTCACAAATTTCTTAAGGTTATCTGTTAATTAAGTTAATTTTATATCAATCAATCTTCTTGGTCAATGTTTATACGTAAATAAAAAAGAGAACATGAGTGTTTAACTGGTTATTTAATTATATATAACATGTTTTTTAAAGACATAATTGGGATAGGCTTGAGGTTCATCTTAGATCTCAATACGTGGGACACACTTTGTAAATGTCATTGTTAAATTTTCTTTCAACTGTTTGACTATGATTTATATATATACGGGGTGTATTTATATGTATATGTATACTGTGTATGTGTATATATATATATATATATATATATATATATATATATATATATATATATATATATATATATGTGTGTGTGTGACATGATTACTATTTGGAGGGTCAAAGAGGTTTCTCTTTGACACAATATTTTAAAAATATTTTGAATTATTAATTATTGTAATTTATACTTTTATGTAGTTTTCATATATATATATATATATATATATATATATATATATATATATATATATATATTTATTTTTCAAAAACTAAAAGAATCTATGTCCCAATTCACACAAAAATTAGTTACTTTGACTTTAGTACTCCAAATCTCGCCACATAAAATGAGTGAAAGGTAGTTATATTTTTTAATGTTATTTTTCCTGCATAAAAGCCTCATTCCTGCACCTTTGCCTTGATCAAGATGAAGTTCTTTAAACTCTTCATTTGCATTCCAACGTTTAAATTTTTTGTTTATATAACTGTAAATAATTTCTATCTATCAGCCTTTGACTAGTAGCTTACTCATAAATTATACAGAAGACTATTTGTTATTATTCATCTTTGACCCTTTGTATTTACTTTGTTATAGTGCAAAAATGGCAACTCAAACATCGGAACACTCTGCTGATACTGTTGCTCGTGCTTTTGTTGATCAATATTACCGCATTCTACATATGTTTATCGACCAGTCCTATAGATTTTACAAGGATGAAAGTGTGTTAAGTTGGGCTCAGCCTGATGGTGAACTGAAATCCGCGACGACAACTGATGTAAGTATTATGACAAAAAGATTGTCAGTATTTGCAATGAAACTATGTTACTGTCTAAGGGATGCTAATTAATAGGCAGAGGCGGATCAAGGATTTAAGGTTAACAGGATTCTGATTTTTGTATCATTTCAGGGAATAGCTGAGTTTATCAAGTCATCTCACTTTAAGAATTCCAAGGTGGAAGTCGCGACGATTGACTCCCAAGTATCTGCTGCGGGAGGTTTTCTTGTGGTGGTTACAGCAACCTTGATCGGGCAAGACGAATCAAGAAAAAGTTTCTCTCAGACCTTTTTCCTCGCTCCACAGGAGAAAGGATACTTTGTGTTGAACGATATTTTTCGTTTTGTTGGCGTTGTAGAATCTTCAACGGTTGTCACAGATAAGGACGAGGAAACAGCTTCAGTTGCTGCTTTGGGTATGTCTTTTATGTTTGACACTATCTCAACTGGTCACTTGTTTGTTTTACATAGTCTCCACTTATTGTAACTTAAACTATATTGTTAACTATATGTTGAATTGCACTCTTTTGGAATTACTACAGAAGACAAAGTTGAAGAAAATGTGAAGGCTATTGAAAGCGAAGTTGGTGAAAATGTCAACGAGGTGTCTGAGAAATCAGAGGCTAAGGTTACAACTGATGACGAAGTTGACAACAAACCTTCAGTCACTTCGAATGAAACAGAACAACCCGTTGTTGAGACAACCTCGAATGCTCCTAAAGTTACCTATGCTTCAATGGTTAGTTACATTTTTAGGAGATTACAAAGTTTTGTTTCTTACATCTAAAGCGTTGCCTAATTCGAAATATTTTCCTGTAGATGAAGATGGGTAGGTCCGCGCCGCCAACCAATGCCCCACACAGGGTTGTAAGGGTTGCTGCAAATGCTGATCTCCATCCCGCGCCTAAGAAACCTCAAGCCAATGGCTTACTGAAGGCGATGGCTTCTAATTCGAATGGCATGCCTAAAGCACAAGAACACAACAACAATTCCGATGAAGAAATCGAGTGTAAATTTGCATTGGCTTAATCAAATAGTTGATGAATTTTATTTGAGCAACTTCTGAATTGTTTGTTTACTTGTTATAGGTAAATCGGTATATATTGGTGGCTTGCCAACCAACACAACAAGTAGCGAGCTCTACACGATCGTTAGACAATTTGGACCAGTTCACAGTCGTGACGTTCAAATCAAAACTTACGAGGAGGTATACATATATATTTCGTAATGTTGTAGGTTATCGTCGGTTTATATTTACTTAACAATTTTAAATTTAAAAAAAATGTGAATGTAGGACGGATATTGTTGTGGTTTCGTGCACTTTCAAGATGTTGTGTCTGCTCGTAATGCAGTTCAGGTAATAAATTCTACAATAACTCCTCCTTCAAAACTTTTATTTGATCATCTTTTGATTTTTGGTTTCTTTCTTTGACTATTCATTTTAGATGCATCATATAATTGTGAGGGGAAGAGAAGCTTATATAAGATTCAAGCGAAACAAAGGTACATATATGTGTGCTTGTTTCACTTTATTATGTCACAATCAGAATGTTAATTCTTTTTTAGTACTATGAATTGTGACAATTTCTTCTTCTAACTTTGTTTAAACTTTAAAATAATTAATTGATTGGTAAAATTCTGTCATGTGACCAGGAGGTCACGAATTCGAGCCATGAAAATAGCCTCTTGCAGAAATGCAGGGTAAGGCTGCATACAATAGACCCTTGTGGTGCGGCCCTTCCCCGAATCTCGCGCATAGGGGAGCTTAGTGCACCGGGATTATGTTATAATGATCATGTTGTGTCTAATTTTTTCAGCGCGCGGTGATAGGGCAACGTCTCCATCGGGTAGGGGTGGATTTCGCGATGGAAATGGTTATGACTTGCGAAGTCGGCCTGAAAGTTCCGAGGGACGAAAGGGAGAAGGTTACCAGCAGAACTACAGAAGGAGGGATTAGTGAGGTGGTGCTAATTACAATGGTGGCACCAACTTATACTTAGTGTTGTAGCCTTGTTTGTAGGCTTACATGTT
Source organism: Nicotiana tomentosiformis (assembly GCF_000390325.3). Taxonomy (NCBI): domain Eukaryota; kingdom Viridiplantae; phylum Streptophyta; class Magnoliopsida; order Solanales; family Solanaceae; genus Nicotiana; species Nicotiana tomentosiformis. The sequence continues at coordinate 63,014,299 of NC_090821.1, read as the reverse complement.
GTATCAAACTTTGTTTTGGTTTTCACTTCATTTTGAAGTTACATTATTTGGTTTTGGATCGAAAGTCTAGAAAACTATACTCCAGCAAATTATCTACCTGTGCAAGTGGATTTCATTAATATAGAAAACCTCATTTTGAAGTTCTTCTAATGGGCTTTGAATGTGAATTTTATTGATCTAGATTCTACCTATTTGAATGGGCCATTGAGTTTCTTTTATATTTTGAGTTTTTCCTTATAGTAGTTTATAATGTGGCTGGCTCTCCACAACAGATTTTTTACAGTGGACAGGTCATCGAGATGGCTCTACCTTCGTAAGGTAGATGGTAAGATCCACGTACACTTTACCCTTTCCGACCTCATTTGTGGGATCCTATCGTTGCGTACGTTCGTGCCTATTTGAATGGGCCATTGGGTTTGTTAAGGTCCACTATCATTGTGGTGTTATATTTCCGTGGCCCAAAGTCATAGTTTTTTGGGGCTAAGTGTATAGATAGCAATTTTCAGGGATGCTAAAATTCAGAACGCACTGCCTAATTCCTTAATAGCATGGCTATCTGGTGTAGGGGTGCTTATCGGGCGGATCAGCGGATAATTACGTTTAACGGTTCGGCTTATCGGTTATCGGATTATAAATATAGTAATCTGGTAGCCATCCAATAAGACAACAGGTGGATTGGTATCGAATTAATAATTATCGGGCGGTTTATCGGATAAATCAAATAAAAAAATTTTGAACAATCCTACTATGTTGCTACATGATAGAATCTGTTAACACTTTGTAATTTGTATTGTCGAATGAGTCAAAAAAGAAGTATTTCCACCTATAATTTAAGGCTATTATGCTACATAACAAAGCTCTCGATAACTAGAAAAGACTGGAACTTTATCTCTAAATTATTTTGAATTATTTAGGTACTTTAAAATATGACATGATTGCACCAGGCTTTCATGTTTACATAACATCGCATCGCATAATAACATCGCATAATCCCAGGTTACATGATTTTAGTTTTTTTTTAATCTTTTTAAAATTCAATCTACTTGACAAAGGAGAAAATAGAATAAAAAGGAATTCCAATGATTTCGCTTAACACAGAGGTAAAAGTGTAAATATAAAAAAATTTAATGGGTTAACGGTTTATCCGATAAAAAAATTGAGTAATTCGCCCCAAACCGTTAAGCCGTTAATTATAAAATCTCAATCCGTTAACCAACCATTACCGCGTTAAGCCAATAAGACATAGATTCGGTTCGGTTCGATTTTGAACAGCTCTAATCTGGCGTCATTTCCACTAGTTTTTCAAGGTTTTATGGCCTTGAGAAGTGATCTTTGAGTTTTTCCTTATAGTTTATGATGTGGTTGGCTCTCTGCAACAGATGTTCTACTTATGAAGATGGCAAAGACAGTAGCAGAAGCTCCTCGAGTGGCGAGGATTCAAAAGGCGCATTGGTCAAGGGAGCGAAGAGATCAACTGGCTATCCAACAGAGCGAGAAGTTTAATATTTTGGCGTTTGTGTTTTCATCGTATATGGGTGAAAAGAAACAGTCACAGGTTCAAGCAAACAAGAAGACAAAAGGCTACAACTGCAGATTGTATATAGGGCAAAGACAGTGTAAATGGAAACTAATTCTATATGAGTTGAATAGTTATCCTTAGCTTGTTGATAAGAGTCTTAGGCCACTGTTTAGTTGAGCATAAGAAGATTTAGAGGTTATTTTTACTTGGTCCTGTCTCTACAGTCCATAGAGCAGGCGACTTTGTAAATGTTTACTTTTCGTTAATTTAATTTTATTTTGACCTAAAATAAAGTTTTTCCTTTTTTTTTGAATCATTATTTGGTTATATATTAGAATGAGGTTTTGAATTTTTTTTGAAGATGAGTTTTTCAAGTGATTTTTTTTTCACTTATAAAACTTTATTTTTTCTTTCTAAGTTAAATGCATATACTGACCATCAATTTTCAAATACCCTTTTTCAACAAAATTTTAAATATTACCTTTTTCAAAAACTCATGTTAAAACACCTCTCTCGCACGACGTACATAAGAAGTGCAGAAAACCCAACTACACAGTAGAAATTACTAGAAAACTATAATTCAAACTCTCACCAAGAAATAGACGGATTCACAATTTAATTTCTATGAATTCAACCTATAAATATTTTTATATTGTCCTCGTTATAATTTTGAAGTTATGAATTCAAAAGTTGAAGTTTTAGTAATTTTTCATATCAATATTTATATTATGTATTGAAAATATTAGGTTCAGATTCAATCGGTATTTGGTCAAAAATTTTGTACATTTGTTATGGTTCTTGAGAAACATACTAACTATATACCATAGTCCCATTTTGATCGATAAATGATCGGCAAGGTCCAAATATACCCATATACTTTCGAAAATGGTCTAAGAATACTCTTCGTTATATTATTGGGTTATCTATACCCCTACAATCATACTTTGGGTTCAAATATACCCCTCATTTAAACGGAGGGACACGTGTCATCGTTATGTTGGCCAATTCTAAATATCTCCTAATTAATTAAAAAGACACACTACCTATACCTGAAAATCAATTTTCTAAAGCAATTTTTTTTTGTAAAAACTGGAAAAATTGAATTATTTTTTTTACTAAAAACTGAAAAAACTAAAATATTTTTTTCTAGTTTTTTTTTAAAAAAACTGCTTTAAAAAAACTGAAAAATATTTTCTAAAACAATATTTTTGTAAAAACTGAAAAAACAAAACTGAAAAGCAATTTTCTAAAGCAATATTTTTCTTAGAAAAATATTGCTTTAAAAAAACTGGAAAATAATTTCTAAAGCAATTGTTTTTGTAAAAACTAAAAACAAAAACTGAAAAGCAATTTTCTAAAGCAATATTTTTGTAAAAACTGAAAAATACAAATATTTTCATCTTTTTTTTCAGTTTTTAGTTAAAAGAAATTCATTTTTTCTAGTTTTAAATTACTTTAGAAAATTATTTTTCAGTTTTTTTCCAGTTTTTATAAAAATATTGTTTTAAAAAATATTTTCTATTTTTTTTAAAGCAGTTTTTTTGTAAAAATTGAAAAAAAAAATATTTTCGGTTTTTTCAGTTTTTAGTAAAAAAAAAAATCAGTTTTTTTTAGTTTTTACAAAAAAAAAGTTCAGTTTTTTTTAGTTTTTACAAAAAAAAAAAAATTTGCTCTAGAAAATTGATTTTAGGGTATGGGTAATGAGTCTTTTTAATTAATTAGGAGATATTTAGAATTGGCCAACAGGACAATAACACGTGTTCCTCCGTTTAAATGATTAGTATATTTGAATCCAAAGTATGACTGCAGGGGTATAAATAACTCAATAATATAACGAGTTGTATTCTTAGATCATTTCAAAAAATACAAAGGTATATTTGGACTTTTGTCGATAAATGATTGATCCGTAGGAAAAGGCTTTGCCAAGAAATTCTCTCATGATACGTTAGCACATGGGGTGGGGCCATCCTTTTTAAGAAAAAATGTACTACTTACTAATTATCCTTCTGTATTAATATGCCTTTTCTTTTTTATTTATTTATTTATAATTATTCGGTATTTAAAATCTGTAAATTTGACTATTCCAAATTCAAGTCTTATAAGACTCATTTGAGTGGAAAATGCTTCATACCAATAGTTTCAATATTCATATAACTCAGAGTCGAGACTTTTGATTAAGGGTAATGGAGTTTCGATCCATCTCACTACACTCGTCGACGGTATTGTATTTTTTTTATTTTTTTTGTGATGCTAAAGTAGGTAACTTTATGGACCAAATAGATATAAGACACATGTTGATTTAATTGAGCCAAAAATGATTAAATATCAAGAAAAGGACAAGTTCTTGTGTTTGGTCTACTTCAATACTTGTTTGCCACCACACTTCCTTCTTGCCTCCTCAAAAAAGGAAGGATAATTTATATTGTTTCGTTTTATATAAATCTATTTCTTTTTGTTCGTTCCAAAAAGAATAATTTATTTTTAAATTTGGTAACAATTTAATTTAAATTTACAATTCTACCCTTAATGAAAAGCTTTTATAACCACACAAATACTCTAGGTCCCTTTTTGATTTGTTTAGGACCACAAATTCCAAAAGTCTTTATTTTTTCTTAAACTCCGTGTTCAGTCAAACAGGTTCATATAAATTGAAACGGATGGAGTATTTATTTATGTGTGTTGCATGTGTAAAAATATTTATACTATTAGATACTTGGCTAAATATATACGCGACCCTCCAAACATGTCTGATACTTTTATTTTGCAATTTGAACTAAAACTAGTACCTATTGAATACCTATACCACTCAATATATGTTAGACACCCTTTTCTGACATAGCATATAGTGTAGACTTCACTAAAAATAGGGAGCACGATAAATTTCCAAAATCATAATTTTCCATTTTAAAACTTCAATCATTTTTGGGAAAAAAATGATATTTTCCGAGAAAAGACCACATCACCACTCTACCCGGGGGGGGGGGGGGGTTCTAAAAACAGCACGCCACGGGGGATGAAGAGAAGATGTTGCTGACGATAAAGGATAAAGATGATCGCAAAATTATCTAACTCTCGAATATCATCGTTATATAAATTAATTAAAGTATTGCCACTTGCATGTCTAGATATAGTATAGGGCATGTTACATATCTGGTCGGCCAGTTAAAAATAAATATTTTTACAAACTAAATATATAAAAAGTATTTAAAAATATATATATATATTAGATGTATATTGGAGATTAATATAAAAAATATATATTTTACCAATTATTATTTTGAGAGCAATTATACAATATAGTTTTTCCTATGGTATAAGACTAAAGCGTACAAATTACAATTACACTCACTACTCCTTACTTAAACTATACATATATACTTATAAAACTAAACAATTTCTTAAGTATAAAATAAGGAGATGACACCTAAGGAGGACAGGTCACGATCGGGAGAAATGGTGAGCCAACAGCAAATTAAATTGGCTTAAATTAAATTACACGTGGCTCCAAGTTTGTGTCGGAGAATCTTTTAGGTACAAAGCAAGCTTTTTGTCCAAATCACTGACGTGTCCAACGTATCCTCCTAAGATTTCAATTTTCATCTCCTTACACCCCTCCCCCCCCCCCCAAATCCTTAGCCCCCTGCCCCAAAAAATAAATACTTTTCTCGTTTGGACGTAGATTTGGTGGAATCTTGAAAAAAAAATTAAGTTGTGTCAAAAAATAATTTTTAAAAATTAAAGTAATTTTATATATATATTTTACTTAAAAAAATATTGAAGATTTGTGAGGGGAAGAAAAAAGTTACCATATTTTTTTTAAATACTGATCAAATTTCATGAACAAATAATATTTTCAAATTCTTTTGAAAAAAAAATAGCCAAAATCTATATCGAAACTGGAGCTTAATGTCCTTTTCCTTCGTAAAAATATATTGCCTCGTTTCATTTTACGTAACATTATTACAATTCAATGACTAATAATTACAGAACTCTCATGACATATTTAAAGTTATAAATTATTCTTAAACTCCTAATAATGAAATTATTACCACATAAATTAGAATGAAGGGTGTATTATGTACTACTACTTTCGATTTCAAATATTAATAGGTTTAATAAATTGGATTTAATTTAAAGTTTGTGATATTTTAGAAAAGGAGAAATCTTGTACTTCATTATTATTCTTCTAAATTTAGCTTTGTTGCTTCAGATAGGAGATTGTAATTAAGTGAGATATTTAAAAAAGAGATATAACAAGGTAATTCAGATAAGTATCTTTAGATTACTATTCTTCGTTAAAAGATGTTCAAATTTTTTAAAAGACATATAACATATACCTTCCGATCATGAATTTCTATAAAATCATACTTCATCACTTTTTCTCTTCTTTTATTTTTTATTTTTACTTTTTTTATTCATTCGATGTTCCGTATCTATTTTGAGACTTGACTAATTTGAATTCGCATAAAAAAATCTCATTTTAAAGAGTCAACCGTTATCTACTAAATGTAACTCCATTTATAGGGCTTGAACTTAAAGCTTTTGATTAAAGTTGGAAACCTTTGATGATATATATATATATATCACTTTAATTTTCTCTTGATTTGGTATATTTGTATTAAATTATTGAAAGAATATATGGGTTTGTACTGCCTTCCCAATGTTTAAAAGAGTACTAAAGTGAGAAATAATTTATATGATACTTCATATTTAGTATGTTACATAGTACTGAAAAAGTTCATTCTCAATATTATATGTATTATGTTAGAATCACATAACATAATCCAATACCTACTATTCTCTAATTCCGAATATATAATACTTTTATGAGGAAAGTAGTCATTGTTTTTTGAAAATGTTTGGCTAAATTTGATTCTTGATAATTTCGTTACAAGGTTTATTCTCCAAATCACTAACGTGTCCTACCATATTATCCTGTGATGATCTTCTATCCCACCCTCTTTCCACTTTATGTCCATTTGTCTTCAATAATTATATATACTACTCATGTTAGTTCTTATGACACATTATTATTTTTAAATTATATCCAAGTTCAAGATACCATCTTTTTGTATGCCGATTTAGCAAATTAACATCTTTTAAGTCAATAATAGCGGCCAAACTTCTAAAATTTACTTATTTTGAAAAGTATTTTTTTTTAAAATTACTTTGGTGAGAATCAGTTTATGTTTGGCTAATTAATTCGAAAAACACTTCTGAGTAGTAATTAATGTTTAGCCAAACTTTTAAAAATTACTTCTAAGTATATTTTTCTCAAATATACTTTTCAAAAAAATATTTTTGTGAAAAAATTACTTTTTTATGCTTCTTCAAGATTATTTTTGCTTATGCTCAAAAACACTTTTTTTTTCCTAAAAATTTGGCAAAACATTTAGAAAAAAAAAAAATTGGCCTCGTACAAACTTCCAAATAGGCTATAAGTCATACCTCGAAGTTGTTGAGTAAAATGGAATTGGGAATGCCGAATATTATTTTTCTTTAAACGATATGTTTAAGGAGAGAAAAACGACAAAAATAGACAAAAACTTCTGTGATTAAGACTATCAGATTATGAACTGTTGTATTCTTATCTAGGCTTTGGGCTTCGGCTTCGACTTCGGCCTCAAATTCATGAATTTCTAAAAATATTATCACTCTTTCTCTTGATCATTATTAGTACAATTTATTGAGAATATGTGCATTATGATCCGGCTTTCGAATATTCAACGACAGGAAAAGACCATATATTATAAGAAATAAAGCATAAAAATAATTACCTGATAATATTTAGTGTGTTACATATATAGTACTGAAAATTTCGATTCTTTATCATATGTATTGTATATGATAGCATAACCTAATGCCTATAATTCTCCAACTCCCATGAGGTATTATTTAATTTTTATGAGGAAAGTATTCATTTATTATTTCATTATGTTTGGCCAAAGTTAATTCCTAATAACTTTCAGTTATACAACGATCCAAAGAGCATAACATAGTGAAAATAGGTCCATAAGTTTTTCCCCCCTATTTTTCTATAGTCTTTTGGAAAAGTAATGAGATATTCTGCCATTAGAGATCGGTTACACGCTCGTAAAAATGTTCATTTTAAACATTATTTATTGACGAATAATAACATTCTATATTGAAGAATAATAGTTACTAAGAAAGAGACATGTACAGGGTGATCTCCACTTCTTCTTTTTTTGTGGTTAGTGGTGACTAGTGGTATATTTTCCTCAAAAGAACAACGAAAATGAAAGGAAAGTACTTTTAAAGATAGCAAAATTGCTTTATTTCACTTATTTTGGGGATTATGTTAATGAATTGTGTTTGAGTCAAAGCGTATAATCTATCTTATGCTTGGCACCACTCGGTGATTTGATGGAACCAAGATCGAGCTCGAAGACTCAGAAATCGATCAAGATCGAGATCGGCCAGAATCAAAATCGAGCAAGGAACAAAAAAGCCGTTATAGCCGCAATTAGGGGGGAATCTAGGCGAAAATCATGGCACAAATCAAGGAGAGATTAATTAATTAATCTATCATGGGATTCCCACTATGTATTTTTAAATTATAACCAAAATATGATTTCTCCACTATATTAAGGGTTGTTATCACTTGTAATGGGCATCAGATTGGAGAGATTCATTAAGATCCATAGAACACAAAGCAATACATTATTCTTCTCTAATTTTGATATTTATTTATATTGTTCTCCTATCAATTACTCTCTATTCAACTTGAAGGCGTAGGCTAACCAATTCATTTGGTTTGGATTCATTTCTTTAACAACTAATTTCAATATTCATTCATTTATCTTTCCCAATTTGTACCAAGTTATATCACGTATCCTTAGAACTGCGTATAAATTCAATTGCTATCCGTTTTTCGGATAAACAGTTTGGCGCCCACCGTGGAGCTAAGGATAATAGTGATTATTTGATACAAATCTCTATAAAAATACACTATTTTACACTTGCTCTTGGAAGTGTCTTTGATTTCAGGCTAAAAATGACGAACTCTCAGTTAATGGCCCTACCTATCGACAACGAATATGGCCATCAAGATGAGAATAACAACGTGACGCCCGGGGATGAAAGGACACTCGTTGAACCCATTGGAACTCGGGTCGTGGGTCCAATTGACGTTAATTCGCATGTGGCCATTGAAGCGAACCAACATTCCGGCCCCGAAAACAGCATTCATCGTGGAACTCGATCTGCAGTTCGAAATACCCAAAATGTTGGAGAATACGGGATCAACCTGCGTATGATTTTCGAAATGTTGCAAGCTCAACAGGTAGCGATAACTCAGTTACAGAGCCAAACCCATGCACCAAGCAAACCTGAGCCCGGTCCACCCCAAGAAGTCACCCACAGAACGGGGCCAGCCGTAGTAAGGTCAAATGAACAAGGATCGGAGACTAGCTTCAAAATTATAAAGATGATCGAGGAACTGACAAAACGGATAGAGTCAGGAGAAAAGAGGATTGAAGCAAACGACAAGAAAGTAGAAACTTATAACTCCAGGGTTGATCATATCCCTGGGGAACCACCAATATTGAAGGGTTTGGATTCCAAAAAATTCATACAAAAACCCTTCCCCCCGAGCGCAGCTCCCAACCCGATCCCCAAGAAGTTCCGCATGCTCGAGATTTCTAAATATAATGGAACTACCGACCCCAACCAACATGTCACCTCTTACACGTGTGCCATTAAAGGGAACGATCTAGAGGACGATGAGATCGAATCCGTATTATTAAAGAAATTCGGGGAAACCTTGTCAAAGAGAGAAATGATATTGTATCATAATTTATTACCTAACTCTGTCGATTCTTTTGCCATGCGTGTAGATTCTTTTGTAAAAGCACACACCAGATCCATAAAGGTCGAGACGAGGAAGTCGGACCTTTTCAAGGTAAGGCAAAAAGATAACGAGATGCTAAGAGAGTTTGTATCTCGCTTCCAAATGGAAAGAATGGATCTACCACCGGTCACAAACGATTGGGTCGTTCAAGCTTTCACACAAGGACTAAACGAACTAAGCTCAATGGCTTCACGACAGTTGAAGCAGAACTTGATTGAGTACCCGACTGTTACCTTGGCCGATGTACATAATCGATATCAATCAAAGATTAGAGTCGAAGATGACTAGTTGGGGCTCCTTCTGGGTCCGTTATCAGAAGGGGCATCGATCGAGAACTGAGGATGAATAGGGATCGATACTAGTCGTATAATGGAGATCGTAGGGGTAGCAAACACGGACACAACTCTGTACGAGGTAAAAGGAGAAGTGATCGAGGCCAAGGGTCTCGAGGGCTGATGAACAAGAATGGTTTCGACAGGCATACCGGATCTAAGGAAGAACCACGATTGTCAGAGTATAACTTCAATATTGATGTGTCCGCTATCGTATTGGCTATCGGACGCATCAAAGATACTAAATGGCCTCGACCTCTATAGACCGATCCAGCACAGAGAAATCCCAAACAAATGTGCAAGTATCATGGTTCCATGGCCACATAATAGAATATTGCCAGCAGTTGAGAGAAGAAGTAGCTTGGTTGTTCAACGAAGGACACTTTCGAGAATATTTAAGTGATCGGGCCAAAAATCACTTCAAAAACAGGGAGCTCAATAGACAAAACGAGCGAGATGAGCCGCAACACATTATTCACATGATTATCGGAGGGATCGATGTTCCCCAAGGGCCTGTGATTAAACGCACTAAGGTATCTATTATAAGGGAGAAGCGATCTCGGGCTCAGGATTACATACCAAAAGGAACCTTGTCCTTTAAAACGACGAAGACGCAGAAGGAATCATGCAGCCCCATAACGATGTACTGGTAATATCTGTACTTATGAATAAAACTCAAGTTAAGCGTGTGTTAGTTGATCCAGGTAGTTCGGCTAACATCATTCGATCGAGGGTCGTAGAGCAACTCGGTCTACAGGACCAGGTCGTGCCTGCAGCTTTGGTAGTAAACGGATTCAACATAGCATGTGAAACTATTAAGGACGAGATAATTCTGCTAGTTAACGTGGCCAGGACCATCCAAGAAATAAAGTTCCACATAATCGAGGGCGACATGAGGTATAACGCCCTGTTTAGGAGACCATGGATCCACAACATGAGAGCAGTGTCCTCGACCCTTCACCAGGTTCTAAAATTCCCAACACTAGAGGGAATCAAAACAATATACGGGGAGCAACCAGCCGCAAAGGAAATATTTGCCGTCAACGAAGTGATTTCGATATCATCACTCTCATCGACAAAGGGATCAAATTCTAAGGAAAAACAGGATATCAAATAGCAATCACAAGTGCCAGCCTCGAACCAACCAGAAAAGTAGGAGACTGGTGAAGATGATGATTATGGGATCCCGTAATCCTCTATGGTCCCCGATGATTCCGATGCTACCAAATCAACGGTCGAAGAACTGGAGAAAATCACACTAATCGAACATTTGCCCGAACGAAAGGTATACCTGGGCATGGGACTAAATCTCGAGCTGAGGAGAAAGCTAATTTAATTTCTTATAACTAACATGGATTATTTCGCTTGGTCCCATCTTGACGTGACATGGATCCTACCGAAAATCACCACTCATAGACTAAGCTTGGATCCGAAATTCCATCTGGTGAAGCAAAAAAGAAGGCCCCAGTTCGAGGTCAAACATGCCTTCATCAAGGATGAGGTAACAAAACTTCTCAAAATAGGATCCATTTGGGAAGTAAAATACCCCGAATGGTTAGCAAACGTGGTGGTAGTCCCTAAGAAGGGAAAGAAACTTAGAATGTGTGTAGATTATAAAGACCTGAATAAAGCATGCCCCAAGGATTCTTTTCCTTTGCCCAATATCGATCGTATGATCGATGCCACGGCTGGTCACGAGACTCTCAGTTTTCTCGACGCCGGTACAACCAGATACAAATAAACCCGGAGGATCAGGAAAAGACCTCGTTTATCACTAAGATACATTTCTTTTACAACTAATTTCAATATTCATTCATTTATCTTTCCCAATTTGTACCAATTTATATCACGTATCCTTAGAACTGCGTATAAATTCAATTGCTATCCGTTTTTCGGATAAACAGTTTGGTGCCCACCGTGGAGCTAAGGATAAATAGTGATTATTTGATACAAATCTCTGTAAAAACACACTATTTTACAATTGCTCTTAGAAGTGTCTTTGATTTCAGGCTAAAAATGACGAACTCTCAGTTAATGGCCCTACCTATCGACAACGAATATGGCCATCAAGATGAGAATAACAACGTGACGCCCGGGGATGAAAGGACACTCGTTGAACCCATTGGAACTCGGGTCGTGGGTCCAATTGATGTTAATTCGCATGTGGCCATTGAAGCGAACCAACATTCCGGCCCCGAAAACAGCATTCATCGTGGAACTCGATCTGCAGTTCGAAATACCCAAAATGTTGGAGAATACGGGATCAGCCTGCGTATGATTTTCGAAATGTTGCAAGCTCAACAGGTAGCGATAGCTTAGTTGTAAAGCCAAACCCATGCACCAAGCAAACCTGAGCCCGGTCCACCCCAAAAAGTCACCCACAGAACGGGGCCAGCCGTAGTAAGGTCAAATGAACAAGGATCGGGGACTAGCTTCAAAATTATAAAGATGATCGAGGAACTAACAAAACGGATAGAGTCAGGAGAAAAGAGGATTGAAGCAAATGACAAGAAAGTAGAAACTTATAACTCCAGGGTTGATCATATCCCTGGGGAACCACCAATATTGAAGGGTTTGGATTCCAAAAAATTCATACAAAAACCCTTCCCCCCGAGCGCAGCTCCCAACCCGATCCCCAAGAAGTTCCGCATGCTCGAGATTTCTAAATATAATGGAACTACCGACCCCAACCAACATGTCACCTCTTACACGTGTGCCATTAAAGGGAACGATCTAGAGGACGATGAGATCGAATCCGTATTATTAAAGAAATTCGGGGAAACCTTGTCAAAGAGAGAAATGATATTGTATCATAATTTATTACCTAACTCTGTCGATTCTTTTGCCATGCGTGCAGATTCTTTTGTAAAAGCACACGCCAGATCCATAAAGGTCGAGACGAGGAAGTCGGACCTTTTCAAGGTAAGGCAAAAAGATAACGAGATGCTAAGAGAGTTTGTATCTCGCTTCCAAATGGAAAGAATGGATCTACCACTGGTCACAAACGATTGGGTCGTTCAAGCTTTCACACAAGGACTAAACGAACTAAGCTCAATGGCTTCACGACAGTTGAAGCAGAACTTGATTGAGTACCCGACCGTTACCTTGGCCGATGTACATAATCGATATCAATCAAAGATTAGAGTCAAAGATGACCAGTTGGGGCTCCTTCTGGGTCCCGAACCGCCATTGACCCCGAACCGCCATCAAGTCTTAAATCTTGGCAGACTTCGTGGCTGACTTTACGCCGGCCTTTGTACCCGAGATTGAAAAAGAACTACTAATAAAATCGGGTAGTATGGACCCTCTTTACGGACGGTGCATCGAACGCGAATGGGTCTGGACTAGGCATCGTACTAAAATCACCCACAAGTAATGTAGTTAGACATTCTATCAGAATTACAAAATTAACTAACAATGAGGTCGAGTATGAGGCCATGATTGCAGGTCTCGAACTAGCTAGAAGCTTGGGAGCAGAGGTCATAGAGGCTAAGTGTGATTCCCTCCTTGTGGAAAACTAAATTAACGGGACTTTTGAAGTCCGAGAAGACCGAATGCAGAGGTACTTGGATAAACTACAAGTTACTCTACATCGATTTAAGGAATGGACCTTACAACATGTACCTCGAGAATAGAACAGCGAGGCCGACGCTCTTGCAAACTTAGGTTCATCAATCGAAGACAACGAACTCAACTCGGAGACTGTCGTACAACTCATGAGATCGGTAATCTAAAACGGTCACACCGAGATAAACTCCACAAGTTTAACCTGGGATTGGAGAAACAAATACATAGAGTACTTAAAGAACGGGAAGCTTCCATCAGATCCAAAGGAGTCGAGAGCTCTGCGCACAAAGGCAGCACAGTTCACATTGTTCGAAGATGGAACGTTGTTTAGAAAGACGATCGATGGACAACTGGCAATATATTTGGAACCGGGAGATACCAACTACATCCTACGGGAAATTCACGAGGGCACTTGTGAAAAACATTCTGATGCCGATTCGCTGGTCCACAAATTAATCAGAGCAGGGTATTATTGGACCGATATGGGCAATGATGCAAGGGAGTTCATTCAAAAATACGACAAATTCCAAAGGCATGCGCCCATGATTCATAAACTCGGGGAACTACTCCACTCGGTCCTATCCCCATGGCCCTTCATGAAATGGGGAATGGACATTGTTGGACCTCTCCCATAGGCCCCAGGTAAGGTTCAGTTTATTTTTTATATGACAGATTATTTCTCTAAATGGGTTGAAGCACAAGCTTTCGAGAACGTCATAGAAAAGGAAGTCATAGACTTCATTTGGGACCACACCATTTGTCGATTTGGGATGCCCTCCGAGATCGTATGTGATAATGGAAAATAATTCATCGGCACCAAAGTAACTAAATTTCTCGAGGATCACAAGATCAAAAGGATCCTATCAATACCTTATCATCCCAGCGGGAACGGACAAGCCGAATCGACCAACAAAGCCATCATCCAAAATCTTAAGAAGAGATTGACGACGCCAAAGAAAAATGGAGAGAAATACTACCCGAGGTCCTATGGGCATACCGCACAACATCGAAATCCAGTTCCGGAGCAACACCGTTCTCGTTGGTTTATGGCACCGAAGCTCTAATCCCGGTCGAGGTCGGAGAACCTAGCATCAGATTTTGATATGCAACAGAGGAATCGAATAACGTGACCATGAATACGAGCCTAGAATTATTGGATGAAATACGCGAAGCCGCTCTCGTCCGATTGGCCGTCCAAAAATAGCGAATCGAAAGGTACTATAATTGAAGAACCAATCTTCGACATTTTAACATCGAGGGTATCAGGTTCTCAAAATCATAGAAAAAGGACCGTATGAAGGGAAACCGGGTCCGAACTGGGAAGGACCATATCAGGTTCTCGAAATCGTAGGAAAAAGTATCCTACAAGCTCGGCATGATAAACGACAAACAACTACCGAGCAATTGGAACGTATCACACCTAAAACGATACTACTGCTAAGGTGCGGCCCCACCCATTTTTATTTAAATTTCAAAACTAACCCTTGCAGGTGTTCGACCAGAAACAACGATGGATTCGTCAACACAAAGCCTTTAGGTATGAAAGCATGTGTTGCACTCTTTTTCCCTTAGACCGGTTTTGTCCCAAATGGGTTTTTCGGCAAGATTTTTAATGAGGCAACCGTTGATCGTGAATACTTAGAAAACTTCAGCAGTATCCGAGGCTTCTTTATAATAAATCCCAAATACTGGGGGGAATTGCCCTCGAATTATCAACATTATCAACTTCGATGCAAGAAAGTTAAGGGCCAAAAAATCAAACGAACCATGCCCGTGTAGTTTGATCTAGTCCTGGCACAGAACATGCACGCATGTATAATTATTTATAAAGAGAAGTATTTTTCCTTGCTATATCTCAATCTATTATGTAAACAGGCTTAAGGGCCAGAGTTCGGATAATTACCCTCACGCTCGGGGACTGCCGTCCGAGAAATAAACAAGACCGAAAAATTCGAGATCATAAGACCTTTTAGGTAACCCTCGGTTTTTATAGGCCACGACCACCCCACTCGGGGACTGACACTTTGAGAAAGCTTGAAGTAAAATGGGAAAATAAGCCCAAAGAAAAAATCTCGAATTAAAAAGGCTACGACCGAATTAACACGGTTCAGAGACGTCCGAATTTCGTAAACAGAACAGAACTTCGAACTCTTTTATAAACCGGTTAAAAAGTCTACCCCCGACAAAATCATAAAAGGCTTAAATAACATCAAGCCCCCAAAACTCTAAATGAGTACAAAATCATTCGGACTCTCGAACAAATCCTTATTTCATAAAGCATTACAAGTTTTGCAAATACAAATGATAGAAAACTCTTTTTAAGCTCAAAAGGGGAGAAAGCCATAAACAGTCTTTTACAAAGGCCATATCGGTCTAAAACAGAAGCCTAAGGGCTGTTTTTACTTTGAGTTCGAGAAACCATCCTCGCTCAAATAGAAAACCTAAGGGTTACCTTACTTCGAGTTCGAGCAAGCACTCACTCGATTGTAAAGGCTATGCTAGTTCGATTCCAATCAAATTGTCTGAACCTCGGACACAATTTTATGCTAAGGCATTTTCGGCCTTTGTTAATTACAGAAAAGCAAAGGAAAAATATAAGAATCAAAAAAGCAAGAAAAGCCTTATATAAATATTCAAAAGTTTTTTACAAAAGGCCGAAGCGGCCCCAGAAAAGATACAAAAGAAAAACTTGAAACCTAATATCCTAAGTGGCTTGGTCTTTATCGGAGTCTGCATCCTCTGGATTTTCTCCGTCCTCAAATTCGCTTGCGCTCTCGGAATTTTCCTCAGGAAAGGCCAGCCTTTGTGCTCCGGTTTCCTTTGCCTTAGCATTCTAAATTTCGGCCGCAACATCGAAGCCCTAAGCACTGACCTCCTCGAGAGCTTCCCTCCGAGCCTGCCATTTAACATATTTGACCACACTTTTGGCCTTGTCCTGGTTGACCTCAACATCGATCCTGAACTGGGCCACTTTAGCATCAGCTCTTTTATTAGCCTCGGCCACCTCAGATCTAGTTATGGCTACTTTAGATCTGGCTACGGCCACCTCAGATCTGGCCACTTCGAGTTCATTGGACAAGCTTGCATTATCTGAAGTAGCTAAATCCAATCGATGTTGGAACTCCTTAATCTTCTCGATCTACACCGAGGCATTTTCCTTTGCAGCCTGAAGCTGGGTCTCAGCCAACTCCAATTACGCTTGGACGGCCTCCTTTTTCGAGGCAAGGACGTCCATATTCTCTTTGAATTTTTTTTCCTCGGCTAGTACCTCATATACCTGTGAATTAAGCCGTCCAATATGTTCGAGCCTCTGCCGAACTTGCAAAATCGGATCGTTAGTGGTTATCTCCAATTCATCTTCACTATCGCGAAGAATTCGGAATACCTGCTCAGTCACTTCCTCGTGTTCGTCTCGAACCGTTGCCAAATCTGCCCGAAGCTTCTCACTAAGAAGTTTGTAGGAGTCACTCTTCTTAGTGAGGTTTCGAACTTCGGCCTCATGCTCCTCCCGGATTCAGAGGAAAGCCTCGTGATGCAACACTGAAGCCTACAAACAAAGAAAATTGTTAGAATTATCTACAACCCTAAGTGTAAAAGAAACAACAGGGATATCATCGAAGTTACCCGATTCAGAGCATGTTGAGCCTCATTAAAGAGAAAGGCGGGTCCTACCGCATGCATCATGGTTTGATCCTCTTCGGTCACCAAGGACCTAAGGTAACTAGCAATCCCCACAGGGGGAGAGAAAATTCGGGCATCCTCCGGGATGGAGAGCACTATCTTCCGCCTACGATCGGGATTAACACTCGGGGTCGGGAATTGGTCCACCAATTTTGGAACCGATGAAGACTCGGTAGAGCCCGACCACGACGCTTTCTTCGGAACCGGTAATCCACCGAACCCAATAATTATAACGACCCGACTTGTCGTTTTAAGAATTTATGCCCCGTTCAGTGACTTAAGGTCTCGAACAAATTTGTAATAAGTATTATGACCCGCGGGTGTGGTCAAGTTTAATTTTTTCGAAGATTCGGAATTTAATTAAAAGAATAATTCTTATTTAGAAGCTTAAACGAAAAGAGTTGACCATAGATTTGACTTTTGAGCAAACGACCTCGGAATAGAATTTTGATGATTTCAATAGCTTCGTATGGTGATTTCGGACTTCGGCGTATGTCCGGATTCGGATTTAGAAGTCCATAGGACAATTCGACGCATTTTGGTGAAAGTTGAAAAATAGAAGATTTTTGGAATGTCCTACCGAAAGGTGAATTTTTGATAACGAGATCGGATTTCGATTCCGGAAATGGGATTAGCTCCATTACGTCAATTATGACTTGTGTGCAAAATTTAAAGTCATTCCGGATTGATTTAATATGTTTCGACGCAAAATATAGAAGTTGGAAGATTTAAAAACTTATAATTTAATTCGATGCGCGATTCGTAATTTCGGCATTGTTTGACGTGATTTTAAGCCTCGACTAACTTTGTATTGTATTTTGGGACATGTTGGTATAATTGGTTGAGGTCCCGGGGGCTTCGGGTGAGTTTCAGACGAGGTTTGGAGCATTTTTAAAGCTTTGGCTAAGGCTGGAAATTTTTCTGGTTCTGGTGTGATCGCACCTGCGAAAATGGACTCGCAGGTGCGATAGTCGCATGTGCGACAAGGCACCCGCATAAGCGAAGTAAGGCTGGGATGGAATTGATTGCAGAGGCGTGAAATTGGGGCGCATCTGCAGCCCCGCAGATGCGAAGGTCTTGGGCACAGAAGCGAGTTTTAGCGCATGTGCGACAATGTTTCCGCAGAAGCGGTTGCGCAGGAGCGAGGCCAGTGTCCGCAGGTGCGAGCCTTCACCTGGGAAGTGCACTTCGCAGAAGCGACGATGGTGTCGCATAAGCGATTTTGCGGATGCGAAAATGGTGTCTGCATATGCGAAATCTGTTAAGAACTTAAAGACCCAAAAATGGTCATTTTGCCATTTTTAATTGGGATTTTGGAGCTCGGATTTTGGGCGATTTTGGAGGAGTTCTTCAAGACTTTGACTTGGGTAAGTGTCCTATATCCTAAGGTGATTATATTTATCATTTATTCGGATTTAAAGTGAGGAAATCAAGATTTTTGTAAAATATTCCAAAAACCAAAATTTAAAATTTGGAGGTCGAGTTGTTATTGGAATTCGATAAAATTGGTTGAACTCGTATCGGAATGGGTGTTCGGATTTCGTAAAAAAATTATCGGGTTCCGAGAAGCGAGTCCCACATTGACTTTTGTTGACTTTTTGGAATAAATTTTTAAGTCGACGTTTTATTATCCAGAATTATTTCCGTTGAATTTTAATAAAGTTATACAATTAATTTGGATAGATTTGAGCGGTTCGGAGGTCAATTCAAGCAAGAAAGTGATTTTGGAATATCGACATAACTTCAATAAGGTAAGTATCTTGCCTAACCTCGAGTGGGGGAAATACCTCTTAGGCATTAAGTGTTATGTGCAAACTGTATAATTGAAAATCATGTACGCGAGGTGACGAATACGTACTTGGTTTATATGTGAAAATTTCATTGATTAAAATCCTTAAGACTCCCTTAGGTATTAAATTGGAAATTATTGGAACTTATTAAATTCTCTATTTGTCATGCCTAGATCCTTGTTTGTTGAAATTATTTTATACGATGATTTGGTGTGATTACCACCTTGATTTTATGTGAAATATTATTTTGTTGAGCTGTTCACTCCCGGATATTTTTATTAAGATTTTGTGCACATTATGGTCGAGCCATGGGCTCCTTATTGTGAAAAATAATGTATTGTTAAATTTTGTGGTAAGTTGTAATATTTGAGCACTTGATGTGCAAATCTGTGATAAGTTGTAATATTTGAGCACTTGATGTGCAATCTGTGATAAGTTGTAATATTTGAGCATTTGATGTGCAATCTGTATTATGTTGTAATATTTGAGCACTTGAGGTGCAATTTATGAAATGTGATATTAGCACGTTATATTGTTGGGAGATTTATTAGGGTGTTTGCACGAGGTTTCTGCCATGCTATTGTTACTATTGATTTATGCACATGCGGCATGACAAGGTGGGATATATATATATATATATATATATATATATATATATATATATATATATATATATATATATATGGGGGGAGGGTTGCGCATGTGGCGAGACAAGGTCGGAACATTATTATGCACGTGTGGCGAGACAAGGCGTGCATTTACTTTACTATTGCACACGTGGCGAGACAAGGGGGCTATGTCGGGGATTGATTTGTGATGGCCTGGGGGCATTGTTATTGTTGCATATTTATTTTGGGACTACGAGGCGGTACCTCGTGAGATCCCCTATTGAGCATCTATTTTGGGACTATGTTTGCACTTGCCTTTGGTTATTTTATTTTTCCGTGATATGTAAATTCTTGTGTTCTTCCGTGATATAGTATTTAATTTTATTATGTGTTTTGTACTCCTTGTTATATTGTGTTGGTTCTGGCTCCTTGTACAAGACTCTAAGGATTTGTGTTTTACGGGTTTTTGAGATTTGAGTTTTTTCGAATAAAAGAAATTTGCTATTATATTTTTAAATTAATAATTTTTACATCTAAATTAGTAGTCATCGGATACTTCACTTTGATTGAAATATTATTTTATTCACCCAAACAAGTTCAAAACTAAACTCATTTCTTTGATACTTTCTTACTTGATTTAAAAGTTGTAAACTTACTTTATTGAAAATAAATTGACTATGCGGATCTTATATATATTGATATTTTGGTACGTGAGTTGTCTGTGTGATTATGAAAGAAATATGGGAATGAGGTGCGGGGAAAAATATGATAATGATATTTGGCACGTGAATTATCCGTGCAGTTATGATATGAAATGAGGCATGAGGTGCCGGAAAAATATGATGATTTAATTATAGGCATGAAGTGGTGTAGAAATATGAAAGTGGGTTGAGACCGTGTTTATGAAAAATATGAAAATGGACTGAGACCCATAGTTGTATGATTATGAGATGAGGTGTCACATTGTGACTTTTTAATTGAAAGAATTATATTCAAAATATTTATTTGGAAGGATTTTTATTTAGAAAGTATTATATGAAAGAATTGTATTTAAAAGATATTTATTTGAGAAAATTATATTTGAAAGAGAGTTATTTGGAAGAATTAAGATATTTGGAAATTATATTTGAAAGAGAGTTATTTGGTAGAATTATATGTGAAAGACATATATTTGAAGAACTTGATTTAATTATGTGTACTTGTATTTATTATTTGTTGAGCAATATTAATGGTGTTCTTGTTGTATTGTTGCGCATATCACTGGTTGTTTTATGTTACCCTTATTGTTATTTGTTCCCTATTATTTTATATATTATATTGCACAGGTTATTAGACTAGTGAGTGTCTTGGCTGTACCTCGTCTCTACTCCACTGAGGTTAGTCTTGATACTTACTGAGTACCGACTGTGGTGTACTCATAATACACTTCTGCACATTTTTGTGCAGAGCCAGGTATTGAAGATATCTTACTCGGACGAGTTAGAGTGGGATCGCAAGGATTCAAGGTAGAGCTTCTTGGTCGTCGCAGTTCCTTGGAATCTTTCCATTTCATTATACTGTTTTTTCTCATTCAAACAATATTAAGTATTCAATCCTTGAGATCATTTTATGTATTCAGTTAGAGTTCGTGACTCGGTACTACCAGTCTTGGGAGGTTGTTATATTCATATTTATTCCGCTGTTAGTTTCAAAAAAAAAATGGCTCCAAAATGTAATTAAAATCGGCTTACCTAGTCTTAGAGACTAGGTGTCATCACGAAGCATGTGGTGGAATTTTGGGTCGTGACAATAATTTTCTCCGAGGCAGCTGACGCGAGCCCATCCAGAAAGTCGTGGATATCAGTCGACTCCTGAATACCCTTGTAAGATCGACCTTCTAATATGTTGGCCTCACGAATCATGGCATCTGAAATCTGAGGGGATCCGCTAATGTCGATTATCCCGAGCTCATCCCTCGAGATATCTTCTGCTACCCGAGAAGTCTTGCCCTCGGTCTCCCCTTCAACCATCTCAGCTCGAGACAGGATAGTCTCGACTTTTCCTTGTTCAGGAATTGTGGCCAGGGTTCCCTTAACTGCCTCCGCCGATTCGGAGGATTGTTGTATCACAACATTAGCTCGTACACAGGCTAATTCCTCTTCTCCTTCTTCGGGCTCATCCCTTAATCGGCGAATCGAGTCCAGAGGCATGATACCAGAACCCCCCTTGGGCTTGCGATATTTCTTTGTCGGTTTTTTCTTTTCCGAGACCATGGAACTCGGTGCATCTTTTCTCTTCTTTTCTTTAACCTGCCTCAGGACAGGGACCTCTTCATCACCCGATTGGGGCCTCATGGCAACATCCTTCCTAAGTCCTACAAAGGGAAAGAAGGGATAAGCAAGTGAAGAGGAACAAATAACAAACAATCTAAGAAAGAGACTTACCATGACTACGGGCTTCCCATCGACCCTTTGAAAGTTCCACCCAAGCGCGCTCTGAGTACGGTCTCTACAGCACCAAACCTTCAACCCATTGTTTAAGATCCAGAATCGGTTCCGGCATCCGAGCCACAGTTGTAACAAGAAAGAAAAAGTAGATCAAGAAAATGAAAGGCAGTCACAAATTAAAATACTCGAAGGGAAATAGTACTCATGGTTCATATTCCATTTCTCAAGAAACGACATGTCATCGGCAGGGATCAGGTTCGAGGTTTTGACTCGAACAAACCGGCCCATCCAACCTCGATCACGGATCTCGTCTATACTCGAAAATGATGCTTTGGTGGCTCGGCGAGCAAGCTTGATTAACCCTCCTCGATAAAGTCGGAGACTATAAAGGCGCATAAGGTGATCGAAGGTGAAAAGACACTCCTCGATTTTATTTGATAAGAATCGAAGAAGAATCACTATCCTCCAAAAGGTGACAATGATAGGGTCTAAAGGACCCAATGTGAAAGGATAAGTATAAACATTTAAGAACTCTTCCACGTGAGTAGTAATTGATTCTTCAGACGATGGAACTACCACTTGCTTGTTACCCCAGTTGCATTCATGTTTTACTTTCTCGAGAATTTTCTCGGTGATTGTACACTGGTACCTTGAGATCGGCTCACATTGGCCCGGTACCGAAGAGGGTTTTTCAACCTTAAACAATGACAGTTGAACACCCTACCGTAACGAATTCCTCGGGGCGAGGCTCCGCCGCATCCTCACCATTGGTGGGTCGTGATGAAGAAGCGGCCTCTTTTTGTGGCACTGTATTGGAGGTTTTCGCCATTTGATGAATAATGAAAAAGAGAATTAGGGTTGTATGCGATGTAAAATGTATGAAGTAAAAGGATTCTCTGAAGAAGATACAAGAGTAGAGAAAAAACTTTTAAGTAAAAAGTTTAGATAAGGATGAAAGTTTGAATATTTATAGCCTGGTGATAACAGTTCAGAACTGATAGTGGCCGACCAATGACTAACATGCATTTAATGCCTTGATAACTGGACCGAAGGGACGTTTGTTACATACGTCATAATTGGGATCATGGCTGACATCATCATCCACCAAAGTCGAACTTCGATAATTTATATCGTGTCTCGTCATCTTCTTTCCGAGAAACGAGGGGACTATCTGTATACGGTCAGAACCGAATTTGCCCTTTAGGTGACTAATCGAGATTGGAACATGGTGGTCCGAAGATTATCACTGTAATATCGAGCCATGGTGCGAAGTATATGTTGTCGAGCTTGAGATCGAGCGACCGATCAAGATCGAGGCCAGAACCAAGATCGGGCTCGAAGACTCAGAGACCGATCAAGATCGAGATCGGTCAGGATCAAGATCGAGCAAGGAACAAAAAAGCCGTTATAGCCGCAATTAGGGGGAGAATCTTGGCGGAAATCACGACACAAATCAAGGAGAGATTAATTAATTAATCTATCATGGGATCCCCACTATGTATTTTTAAATTATATCCAAAATATGATTTCTCCACTATATTAAGGGTTGTTATCACTTGTAATGGGCATCAGATTGGAGAGATTCATTAAAATCCATAGAACACAAAGCAATACACTATTCTTCTCTGGTTTTGATATTTAGTTATATTATTCTCCTATCGATTACTCTTTATTCAACTTGAAGGCTTAGGCTAACTAATTCATTCGGATTGGATTCATTTCTTTTACAACTAATTTCAATATTCATTCATTTATCTTTCCCAATTTATACCAAGTTATACCACGTATCCTTAAAATTACGTATAAATTCAATTGCTATCCATTTTCGGATAAACAAGCTTTAATTAGAAGTTTCGCGTTCGAGTTCTTGAAATGAAAATATTTCTAGTAGTGAGCGCTTACCTCTTAAATGTTCAGAGTTTCTTTCTTCCTTTATTATTTGTTTAATTGTCTGGTACTGAAAACTTACTTGCCCCTTTAATTTATATTTGCGTAGGATACACCTATATTTAAAGCTTTGTATGCCAAAGCATGGTCAATTAAATACATTTCCCCCTAAAATTATATATAAGTCAAATATTATCTTTTAACTTATATATTGAATTTAGAATACTTTTGAACGTCTTTAATGGAAGTTTTAATTTCAATCACTAGGTACACCTACTACGAGGATAAAAATGTCGCTACCAAAAATTTCTCATATATGCAGATTTTCAATCTCATCAACTGGGGGATGTGTTACTCTGATTACTAAAAAAAAATGTTAGAAGGATCAATATTTTGAAATGTGCTCTTGACTAAGAGTCTAATTAATTAAACCAAAAAATTTGAGTAGGAGATATTTAGTGGGCGTTTGGACATAAGAATTGTAAAATTCCAAAAAAAAGTGAAAAAAAATTTTAAATGAAAATAATTTTTGAAAAATAGAGTTGTGTTTTGACACGAATATAATTTTGGGTTGTTTTTGAAGTTTTGTAAGTGATTTGAGTGAAAATTTTGAAAAATAATTTTTTGGAATTTTTTAAATTTTCGAAAAAATTAAAAATTCATATTCAAGTGAATATTTGAAAATTTATAACCAAACACTTATTTCGGGAAAAAAGTGAATTTTTTATGTCCAAAAGGGGTGTTAATTTGACGACATCTACATAAAACTCCTAACCCTCCAAAACAAATAATAATACAATAAAAATAAAAAAGCAGAAAAAGAACCATACGTTGACATGTCCCAACTTTTTAAGTTTAAAATAAAAATTCAACTTGCCTCTTGTGGGTCCCATACATGACCATTCCTTACAATAATTTATATACACAACTTGGGGACCACGTGCTCCATTACCAATTCCTCGCCAATCCGCTTTTGCCTCGCCGGCTAATTACTCGTTGATTTAATTCCGTACTTGGCTTTGACCATAGTCAACACCCTAGGCCACCTAACTTGTACTACATAGCAACCATAAACCAATTCAACATTACAACTAAGCAATTTATGACCCTATCCTTTATTTATAAATAGAAGTAAAAAATTAATTAATTGTATTAGGTAGGTTGTTTACATCATACGTTTTGGGGTGTTGTAACGACCTGACCGGTCGTTTCGAGAGCTGTAGCCTTGTTCCCCCATTTTTCTGCTCCTTTTGTATTCTAAATCTATTATATGATTTATCGGGTTAGTTGGTTTGGGTCCGGAGAGATTTCAGAGTGAATTGAGACACTCAGTCTCTTAATTGAAAGCTTAAATTGGAAAAGTTGACCGGATGTCGACTTATGTGTAAACGACCTCGGATTTGAATTTTTATGATTTTGTTAGCTCCGTTAGGTGACTTTGAACTTAGGAGCGTGTCCGGATTATGATTTGGAGGTCCGAAGTAGATTTAGGCTTGAATTAGCGAAAGTTGGAGTTTTGAAAATTTTGACCGAGAGTGGACTTTTTGATATCGGGGTCAGATTGGATTTCCGGAAGTTGGAGTAGGTTCGTGGGTGTCATTTATGACTTGTGCTCAAAATTTGATGTCAATCGGACGTGATTTGATAGGTTTCGATGTCGTTTGTAGAATTTGAAAATTTCATAGTTTATTAGGCTTGAATCCACATGGAATTCATATTTTTGATGTTGTTTGAGGTAATTTGAGGGTCTGATTAAGTTTGTATTGGATTATAAGACTTGTTGGTATGTTTGGTTGAGGTCCCGGGGGCCTCGGGTTGAATTCGGGTGGTTAACGGGCTTGGAAGTAAGTTGAGGAAGCAGCTGAAGTTTTGCTGTTGCTGGTTTAATCGCACCTGCGGAGTGGGAACCGCAGGCGCGAGCCCGCAAAAGCGGGGAGGGAGCCGTAGAAGCGGCCAAGAAGGATTTGGGCAGAGGCCGCAGATGCGGGAATGTGGGCACAGAAGCGGGTGGACGCACGCAGGTACAGGCAGGCGCGCAAGTGCGATGGAATTTTCCGCACCTGCGAAGGCGCAGATGCGGTCCAAGGCTTGCAGAAGCGGAAGCAATTGAGCTAAGTGACTTTCGTAGATGCAGAGTTTTCACCGCAGAAGCGGGACCGCATATGCAAAAATATGGCCGCAGGTGCGAAAGGGGTCTGGGCAGAATGTTTAAAAACGAGAATTTCGCGATTTTGGCTTAATTTCAACATTTTGAGCTCGGGTTTTGGAGATTTTTAAAAGGCTTTTCAAGGGAAAATCTTGAGGTAAGATCCTTGTGTCCATTTTCTTCAATGATTACGTTTTTGTAACACCCCGTAAAATTTTGAAGAACTTAAGTGTAAAGCTCGGTAAAATTTGCAAAGAAAATAATGTTTCATGGTGCCGGACTAGGATTACGTATTTGAGGATTGTAGAAAGGAAAGTAAAGGAAAATTATTAGCGGAAAAGTGCATTTCTGCTGTCCATTATGCGACCGCAGAATCACTCTGCGGACCGCATAATGGCCGCAGAGTGAGGCAGTTAATTGGGTTAGTCGGAAGCAATTATGCGGTCGACTATGCGACTGTATAACTGTTATGCGGTGTACTATACGATCGCAGAACAGTTATACGTACCACATAGTGACCGCAGACTCAGGCAGATTTTTGGTCATTTTGGACACTAATTATGCGACCGATATGCGGTCCGCATAACTGTTATGCGGTCGCATATGCGACCGCAGAACCTGTTCCGGAGCTCCATTTTTTGAATTTTAAAACCCGACCCTACTTCGTTAAATACACGCAAAGGGTCATTTATGAGCAAATATTCTGATGTTTTAGAGAGAAGGGAGAGTGTTTTAGAGAGAGAGAAAACCCTAGGCTAATTATTCATCAAGTCTTGCTCAAATCTTGGAAGATTAACAAGGAAAACTCACAAGTTCTTCATCTAAGAGGTAATGTTCTATACCCTAGTTTTCAATTTCGAATTTGGGTAGAAGATGGTTGATTAGGAGTATGATTCTTGGGTATGAGAGTATTATCTATACATGCATGTACTGAAAAGATTTGTGGGAAGATTGTTGAGCTTAAATAAGTAAGGATTGGGTTGTGTAGTGAAGAAAATCTTGTAGAAGAACCTTGTGGTTAATTTTGCTCACCTAGTGTTTGATAAAATGCTCAAAAGAGCTGAGACCATGAATATCTTCCTAATTGTTATTAAATTTTGTTATGTCTCAAAATAGATTGGGATTGCTAGAATTTCCGGAATGTTGTAGTAATTTAAGGAAAGCTCAATTGAGGTATGTTGGCTAAACTTTCTCTCTTGGAATTGAATTCTATAATATTTTCGTGAGTTTCAAAGTATGGGTTGCGTATTAAAATGTGGTGGCTTGAATCGTATTTCAAATGAAAGCTAGTATGCCCAATTGTGTGAGAAAATCTCAATATCCTTAAGACTCTTAATTGCTCATATGTGTACCTAAAGTCTTGATTGGGAATATCTTATTGTTGATAACCTATAAAGATGGTTGGAAGTGAAATCGGTAAATTAGGAATATAAAGTGTGGCCAACGTGCCAATAGTAAAAGTTATACTTGTGACCAATGGTGCCAATGAGATGAAAAATGCGAGAAAAATTATGAAATGAGCTTTGACTCAACTGTTCCAAAATTGACTTCGACAATATAATCGGCTAAATGTTTATGAACTCAAGTGATGCTCATATGTGGCTGTTTTAGCTAATGCTATGCTTTGTAAGTAATTTTCAATGTGTTTTGCGTTCTTACATACTCGTGAGTGGAAATTGTGTATGATTTTAACTTGTACTTAGATTGTCAATCATTTTACTCCATTTATTGGAAAAAAATTGATTGTGTTTATAAAGCCTTCATTACTAATGAATTTAAAGTTGTGATTTTCGGAATATTCTACTTGTTGGTAATTATGATGATAATCTATGAAAGAGAAGAAATGAAAGTGTAGAATATGAAATACGGCCATTGCGCCATGAATAAAGAATCATATGTATGGTCAAGAGAGCCAGTGAAATAATAATATTATAAATGGTTGAAAGTACGGATTAGGTGATATGTGGTGTGAAAGGTTATGAGATGTACGCAGTTGTACTTTTGTTTCTAATGTGTTATGAAATCCTTTGGACGGTGTATGAAACGCATATGTCTATTGTGTTATGAAACCCTATGGACGGTCTATGAAACGCATAGGTATATTGTGTTATTAAACCCTATGGACGGTCCATGAAACGCATAGGTATATTGTGTTATGAAATCCTATGAACGGTCTATGAAACACATAGGTATATTATGTTATGAAACCCCATGGATGGTCTATGAAACACATAGGTATATTATGTTATGAAACCCTATGGACGGTCTATGAAACACATAGGTATATTGTGTTATGAAATCCTATGGACGGTCTATGAAACGTATATGTATATTGTGTTATGAAATCCTGTGGAAGGTCTATGAAACGCATAGGTACATTGTGTTATGAAATCATGTGGACGATCTATGAACGCATAGGTACGCATAGGTACATTGTGTTATGAAATTCTGTGGACGGTCTATGAACGCATAGGTACATTGTGTTATGGAATCCATTGTGATATAAAATTATGTGGACGGTCTATGAAACACATATGTGCATTGTGTATAATAGGCATAGATATACGGTATGAATAAACACTATGTACGGTCTATGAAACGCATAAGTGTATAATATTATATGTGAACACTAAGGACGGCCTAATGAGACACATTATTAATGCAGACAATAGGAGCCCATTTTTTGTTGTCCTTGTTTGTACAGGTTGTTTCAATTACATTATATTATGTGCTCCACGTATAGATCATATGGGCATTCTATTTTGAAAGAGGATTTCTAGCTATACATACTAGTGTTATTCGACAGTACTAACGTCCCTTTTGCTGGGGGCGCTGCATCTTTAATGGATGCAGGTGGTTCTACAGCAGGTGGCATTGATCAGTGATAGCAGTACACTCTTTTCAGCTGATTTGGTGAGCCCCACTTCATTTCGGTGTCATGTATCTTTTGTTTCTCATGTACTTTATGGTTGAGGTATAGCCGGGGCTTGTTGTCGGTATTTCCATATTACTCTTCAGTTGTACTTAGAGGTTCCGTAGACAGGTTGTGGGTGGTATTTGATATTGGGAATTGGATTAGAACTGTTGGTATTTGGCAACATGTTTTTCATTAAATCTATAAACTCGTACTATTTTGAAAATATTGAATAATGATGTTAATGGGAATGAAATGGAATCGGTTAATGAAATCTCTTCAGTATTTGATTAACGGAGTACATCTCCTCTTTATTCACGGATGAATTTGGGTAGAATGAAATCTAACAGGCTTGCTCAGTCGGGTTCACTCGGTTGAGTGCAGGTCGCGCTCCTCGGTTTTGGGGCGTGACAGTTTTCCCCACTAAATTTACACCTAGTTGGTGAGTTTTTGAGGTGAAATTTGGGGGTTTGAGGCTAGGGATTTGGAGAGATAATTTTGGGGATTTGAATAACGATTTGATGTCGGATTTTAACAAATTTGGTATGGTTAGACTCGTGAGTGAATCAGCTTTTGGGTTTTGTGACTTTTGTCGGATTTCGAGTCGTGGGCCCGGGGGATTGAGCCAATTTCGGATTTTTGGCTTATAATTCATATTTTTATTATGGAATTAATTCCTTTAGCCGTATTGATTGTATTGTATTGCTTGTGGCTAGATTCGGGATATTTGGAGGCCGATTCATGAGGCAATGGCATTTTGGAGTAGAGTTTTGGCTCGGATCGAGGTAATTAACAGTTTTAAATCTAGTCCTGAGGGTATGAAACCTCGAATTTTGTTGTTATATGATTGTTTTGGTGGTGACGCACATGCTAGGTGACGGGTGTGTGGGCATGCACAGTAGGAATTGTGACTTGGTCCATTCCGTGAAACTATAAAGTAAATAACTTGTCGTTAACTATATGTTCTCCCTCTATTGTAGAAATTTGGCTGCAAATCATGCTAGGAGTCATGCTTAGGCTATGTGATTACACTGTTGTGACCCACAAAGGTCGTGTACTTGTTGAATTAATTGCTAATTGATGTTTTGTACTCAGTCACGGTTTACTTGCGTATCATATCTCAGTCTCTTCTTGTTTATTGTTGGTACATTATATTATCTTTGTTTGGGCTGATTTTTTTTTATGGTTTGTGAGAGCCCGAGAGGCTAGAGAGGTTAGTGACTGAGTTAGGGCCTAAGTACCGAGCTGTTAGCTATATGTATATATATGGATCGGGTTTCACGTCGTAACGGGCCTGAGGGCTGTATGTTTATGGATCGGGTTACACGTCGCAACGAGCCACACACACACACACGCACACACACACACATATATATATATATATATATATATATATATATATATATATATGGATCGGGTTACACGCCCCAGCGAGCCTTATGGCTATTTATATGAGATCGGGCAGCATGCCGCAGCGATATAGCGCTTGGGCTGAAGGAGCCCCTCCGGAGTCTGTACACCCCTAGTGAGCGCATATACCTATTGAGTGTGAGTGTTGAGGGCTGGGAGCCGAGTGATGAGCTATTGAGAAAGACTGAGTGATTGTTGCCCTGAGAGGCGGTATTTTCTTTCATTGTTGTTGCACATAGCTGCTATATGTCATTGTTTTGAAACGTTTGAGAGATACTATATTCGGATTTTACTTGAACTTGACATGTATAAACTGATTTGACTTAAATTTCCAGATTTGGAAGCATGTCTAATTTCTAGTTGAGATCACTAGAAATGAACTATAACTGTGTAGCTCGTCACTATCTTTCAATTCTGTAACGACCCAACTTGTCGTTTTAAGAATTAACACCCCGTTCAACGACTAAAGGTCTCGAGCAGCTTCGTAATATGTATTATGACCCGTGGGTGTGGTCGAGTTTGATTTTTGAAAGATTCAAAATTTAATTAAAAGAACAATTCTCATAATTTAAGACTTAAGTTGGAAAAGTTGACCAGATATCGACTTATGTATAAACGACTTTGGATTCGATTTCTGATAATTTTAATAGCTCCGTATGGTGATTTTGGACTTAGGAGCGTGTCCGAAAAATTATTTGGAGGTCTGTAGTAGAATTAGACTTGTAATGGCGAAAGTCGAATTTTTGGAAAGTTTGACTCGGGGGTTGACTTTTTGATATCGGAGTTGAAATCCGCTTCTGAAAACTTTAATAGGTCCGTTATGTTATTTATGACTTGTGTGCAAAATTTGAGGTCAATCGGACTTGATTTGATAGGTTCCGGCGTCATTTGTAGAAATTAGAAGCTTCAAAGTTCATTAGGCTTGAATTGGGGTATGATTCGTGATTTTAGCGTTGTTTGATATGATTTGAAGCCTCGACTAAGTTCGTATTATATTTTGGGACATGTTGGTATATTTGGTTGAGGTCCCGGGGGCCTCGGGTGAGTTTCAGAAGGTTAACGGATCATTTTTGGACTTGGCATGTTGGGTAAAGACTGTTGGTGTATTTTTCTGGTTTCCTTCTTCGCGTTCGCGAGTGGGCCCTCGCATTCGCGAAGGAGAATATGAGGCCGGCAAGATTTTCCCTTCGCGTTCGCGAAGAGGAGCTAGGTTATGCATCGCGTTCGCGAAGGGAAAAATAGTGGGCATGGGTATTTAGAAGAGCTCGGTAAAGCATCGCGTTCGCGAGGGGGTCTCGCATTCGCGAAGAGCAATGTTTGGCAGCGCAAATTTGTGCTTCGCGAACGCGAGGCACTGACCGTGTTCGCGAAGAAGAAACCACTGGACAAAAACTTTAAGTTCTGAAAATGGTCCATTTTTACCGATTTGGAGCTCGGGTTGAGGCGATTTTTGGGAGATTTTCAGAGAAAACAATGGGATAAGTGTTCTTAACTCAATATTGGTTAAATTACCCGAATCCATGGTTATTTTTAACATTTAATGGGTGAATTAAGTTGGAAAGATTAGAAAACCCTTTTGGTTAATTTGAAGATTTGAGGGTCGAGTTAATGTCGGAATTAAGTAAAATTGGTATGGCTAGACTCGTGGTTGAATGGGCTTTCGGATTTTGTAACTCTTGTCGGGTTCTGAGACGTGGGCCCCATGGACGATTTTTGAGCTAATTTCGGATTTTTGTTGGAAAATTAGTATTTTCTTATGGAATTAATTCCAATAAATTTTATTGACTGAATCGAATTATTTGTGGTTAGATTCGAGGCGTTTGGAGGTCAATTCAAGTAAGAAGGCGATTATGGAATATTAGCATAACTTCAAAAAGGTAAGTATCTTGCCTAAGCTTGAGTGAGGGAATTACCCCTTAGGCATTGAGTCTTATGTACAATTTGTGTAATTAAAAAACCATATACGCGAGGTGACGAGTACGTACTTGGTTTATATGTACAAATTTCATTGGCTAAAATCCTTAGACGCCCTTATGTATTAAATTGGAAATTATTGGCACTTATTAAATCCTTTAATTGTCTTGTCTAAATTCTTGTTTTGTTGGATTTGTATATATATATGATGATTTGGTGTGATTGCCACCTTGATTTTTATGTGAAATATTATTTTGTTGAGTTGTTCACTCCTGGATATATTTGTTAAGATTTTGTGCATATTATGGTCGAGCCATGTGCTCCGTATTGCGGAAAATAATGTATTGTTGAATTTTGTGGCAAGTTGTAATATTTGAGAACTTGATGTGCAATCTGTGATAAGTTATAATATTTGAGCACTTGATGTGCAATCTGTGATAAGTTGTAATATTTGAGCACTTAATGTGCAATCTGTGTTATGTTGTAATATTTGAGCACTTGAGGTGCAATTTATGAGATGTGATATTGGTACGTTATATTGTTGGAAAGTTTTGTTTGGGTGTTTGCACGAGGTTTCTGCCATGCTATTATTATTATTATTGATTTATGTACATGCGGCGTGACAAGGTGGGATATATATATGTGGGTTTGCGCATGTGGCGAGACAAGGTGGGAACATTATTATACACGTGTGGCGAGACAAGGCGAGCATTTACTTTACTATTACACACGTGGCGAGACAAGGTGGGCTATGTCGGGGATTGATTTGTGATGGCCTAGGGGCCTTGTTGTTGTTGTTGCATATTTACTTTGGTACTACGAGGCGGTACCTCGGGAGATCCCTCCCCCCCTCCTGTCTTGCATATTTACTTTTGGGACTACGAGGCAGTACCTCGGGAGATCCCCTGTTGAGCATTTACTTTGGAACTATGGTTGCACTTGCCTTTGATTTTTTTGTTTTTCCGTGATATGTAAATTCTTGTGCTCTTCCGTGATGTATTATTTGATTTTATTATGTGTTTTGTATTCCTTGTTGTACTGTGTTGGTTCTGGCTCTTTGTACAAGACTCTAAGGATTTGTGTTTATATTTTTTTTTCTGGATTTCGAGATTTGAGTCGTTTCGAATAAAAGAAATTGATATTATGTTTTAATGTAAGAAATTTTTACATCCAAATTAGTAGTCATTGGATGCTTCATTTTAAATGAAATATCATTTTCTTCATCCAAACGAATTCAAAAATAAACTCATTTCTTTGATGATTTCTTACTTGATTTTTAAACTTACTTTATTGAAAATAAATTGATCATGCGGATCTTATATACATTGATATTTTGGTACGTGAGTTGTCTGTGTGGTTATGAAAGAAATATGGGCATGAGGTGCCAGGGAAAATATGATGATTTTATTATTGACGTGTGAGTTGTCCGTGTGGTTGTGATAGAAATATGGGCACGAGGTGCCGTGAAAAATATGAAAGTGGGCTGAGACCCGTAATTTTTATGATTGTGAAATAAGGTATCACATGGTAACTTTTACTTGAAAGTATATTTATTTGAAAGAAGTATATTCGAAAGATATTGATTCAAAAGAAGTATATTCGAAAGATATTTGTCTTAAAGAATAATATATGAAGGATTTATAATTGAAGGACTTGATTAATTGAGTGTACTTGTGTTCCTTATTCGTCTGAGCAATAATTATGATGTTCTTGTTGCCTTGATGTTATATCACTAGTTGATTTTGTTGTTATCATTGTTAGTTATTTTCCAGTACTATTGTATACTGCTATATTGCACAGGTTAGTTGACTAGTGAGTGTCTTGACTGTACCTCGTCACTACTCCACTGAGGTTAGTCTTGATACTTACTGGGTACCGACTGTGGTGTACTCATACTATACTTCTGCACATTTTTGTGCAGAGCCAGGTAATGTGGAGTCAGTTGACTGCTCGCTAGCAGTACGGATTTTACTGTGGAGACTCAAGGTAAACCTGTTGCTGCGTTCACAGGCTTTTGAAGTCACCTTCTGATATTGTACTTGCACTGTTTTATATCTATTTCAAAATAGTTGTATTTGTAGACTTTATAGTAATTCAATAGAGCTTATGACTTGTACTACCGGTTTTGGGAATTGTAAATTTTATGGAGGTTTCCATTTCAAAGATTGTTAGATGTTATTAAATTATTATTGTTATTAAATAAATATTAGGCTTACCTAGTTCCTAAGACTAGGTGCCATCACGTTACCCAATGGAGGAAAAATTGGGTCGTGACAAGTTCCTTATTTATTATTGTTACTTATTGAGTTGGTTATAGTTATGCTACACCCTGCACTTCGTGTGCAGATCTAGGTGTTCACGGCCATAGCGAATGTTGATATTGGGCAGCTGATTCAGGAGACTATCGAGGTAGCTGCATGGCATTTGCAGGTCTTGGCTCTCCTTCATTATCTTTATCGCATTTCAGTTCTTATTCCTTAGACATTGTATTAGACGGTTCCTGGTATTGATGCTCATGTACTCGATGACACCCCGATTTTGGCATAGATTGTATCGTGTTGCGGGTTTACTTCTGTTCCAAAAAGGTTTTTATTAAATATTAATTTTCTCTTTCTATAATTTCAAAGCTTTTGTTGTGTTAAGATAGTTGAGTAGTGGCTTGCCTAGTTCCATGATATGCATCATCACGGCGGTTGATTTTGGGCCGTGATAAGTTGGTATCAGAGCCTAGGTTACATAGGTCTCACGAGTCATGAGTAGGCTTAGTAGAGTCTTATGGATCGGTACAGAGACAGTTGTACTTATCTTCGAAAGGTTGTCGAACCCTTAGGAAACTTCACATTCTTGAATTATTGTCGTGCGAATCTATTGATTCTGATAACTAAACTCCTGTTGTTCTATTCTCTAACATATGGTGAGGACACGTACTACTGGGCAGGATGGACAACCACTAGTACCACCGGTTAGGGCCGCGAGAGGCCGAGGTCGCGGTAGAGGCCACGATAGGGGTAGAGGTGCAGCTCGCATAGCAGCTAGGGTAGCACCTGCAGATACACAAGTTACCCCAGTTCAGGAGCAGGTTCCAGTTATGGATGAACCTGTGGGACCAGCTCAGGCACCACCTATGCCCCTTGTGATTACAGGCCTTCAGGAGGCCTTAACTCAGATTCTGATAGTTTGTACCGGCCTTGGTCAGGTGGTTTCGGCTCAGGCAGCACCTGCCACTTCTCATGCGGGGAAGGTACTCAAACCCCTGTTTCCTGAACTCCAGATCAGGTAGTACAGGGACTTCAGATACCGGGGCACCACCAGCCCAGCCGATTAAAGCTGCTCAGGCCCATGTAGTTCCTGTTATGTCTGATGATGAGCAGCGGATATTGGAGAGGTTTGGGAGACTCCAGCCTCCATCTTTCAGTGGTACAAAGGCGGAGGATGCCAGGGTTTCTTGGACAAGTGTCATAGGATTCTCCGTACAACATGTATTCTGGAGACCAGTGGGATCTCGTTCACTACTTTTCAGTTCTCTAAGGATACCTTCAGTTGGTGGGAGGGTTATGAGAGGCGTAGGCCGGTCGGCGCAGCACCCCTTATATGGCAAGAGTTCTCTGTTCTCTTCCTGGAGAAGTTCGTGCCTCAGTCCTGCAGAGAGGAGCTACGTAGATAGTTTGAGCAGCTTTGTTAGGGTGATATGTCTGTGACGCAGTACGAGATGAGGTTTTGTGAGTTGGCCCGTCATGCAGTCTGGTTGGTTCCCACAGAAAGGGAGAGTATCAGGAGGTTCATTGATGGCCTCACATTTCAGCTGCGATTGGTTATGACTAGAGAGAGGGTGCCTGGTGCTACTTTCGATAAGATTGTCTACATTGCTCGTCAGATAGAGATGGTCCACAACCAGGAGAGGGTTGAGAGGGAGGCCAAGAGGCCTCGTGGATAGGGTGGATTCAGCAGTGTTCCTTCTGGGGGTCAGTTCTACCACGACAGTGGTCGTCCTTACAGGTATGCTCAGACGGCTCGCCCAGTTCATCGTGGTGTATCATCTGGCCATGGTTCACACATTTATCAGCAAGGTCACTCATCTCTCAGTGCCCTTCCATCTCAGAGTTCGTCCTGTTCTCCATCGGGTCAGGGCTCGTCTATGCCAGGTCTTTCTACCAGTTATCCCGGTGCTCAGGGCTCCCTCTAGTCCCCACCACCAGCACCAGGGAGTTTCTATGAGTGTGGAGAGTTTGGATATATCAGGAGATATTGTCCCCGCATTACGGGAGGTCCGGCTTAGCAGAAGAGTCAGACTACAGATTCAGCACCAGTTACTTCACCACTCGCTCAGCCAGCTCAGGGTGGGGCCCAGTCAGCTAGAGGTCTCCCTAGAGGGGGAGGCCGATCAGGTGGCAGCCAGGCTCGATTCTATGCTCTTCCCACTAGACCAGATGCCATTGCTTCCGATGCAGTGATCATATGTATTGTCTCAGTCTGCCATATGGATGCCTTTGTATTATTTGACCCCGGTTCCACTTATTCATACGTGTCATTCGTATTTTGCCCATTATCTGAAAATGCCCTATGAGTCCTTAGTTTCATATGTTCATGTATCTACACTGGTGGGCAATACTATTATTGTAGACCGGGTATACCGGTCGTGTGAAGTGACTATTGGGGGATTGGACACTAGAGTTGACCTCTTGTTACTTAGTGTGGTTGATTTCGTTGTGATCTTGGGTATGGACTGGTTGTCTCCATGTCATGCTGTTCTGGATTATCACGCTAAGCCCGTGACATTGGCGATGCCGGGGTTGCCACAGATTGAGTGGCGAGGTTCTCTAGACTATGTTCCCAGTAGAGTGATTTCATACTTGAAGGCTCAGTGAATGGTTGAGAAGGGTTGTCTATCTTATTTGGCCTTTGTGAGGGATGTTAGTGCAGAGACCCCTACTATTAATTCTGTTCCGGTGGTGCAAGATTTCCCGGATGTGTTTCCTGCAGACCTGCCGGCATGCCACCTGACAGGGATATCGACTTTGGCATTGACATGGTGCCGGGCACTCAACCCATTTCTATTCCTCCGTATCTTATGGCACCGACTGAGTTAAAGGAGTTGAAGGAGAAGCTTCAGGAACTCCCTGATAAGGGGTTCATTAGGCCTAGTGTGTCACCTTGGGGTGAACCTGTTCTGTTTGTGAAGAAAAAGGATGGTACCATGAGAATGTGCATTGATTATAGGCAGTTGAACAAGGTCACAATCAAGAACAAGTATCCTTTACCGCGCATTGAGGATCTATTTGACTAGCTTAAAGGAGCGAGGGAGTGTCTCCAAGATTGATCTGAGGTCTGGGTATCACAATTGAAGATTCGAGACTCGGATATTCTTAAGACATCTTTCAGGACCCGTTATGGTCATTATGAATTCCTGGTGATGTCTTTCGGGATGACCAAATCCCTAGCAGCGTTCATGCATCTGATAAACGATGTATTTCAGCCTTATCTTGGGGCACGTGGAGTCCAGTGAGGGTATTCAGATGGATCCGAAGAAGATAGAGGTGGTTCAGAGTTGGCCCAGACTGTTCTCAACTACAGAGATTCAGAGTTTTCTTAGCTTGGCCGGTTATTATCTCCGCTTTGTGAAGAGTTTCTCATCTATTGCATCGCCCTTGACCAAATTGACCCAAAAGGGTGCTCCCTTCAAGTGGTCGGATGAGTGTGAGGAGAGCTTTCAGAAGCTTAAAGCTGCCTTGACCACATCTCCAGTTCTAGTTTTGCCGTCAGCTTCGGGCTCTTATACAATGTATTGTGATGCTTCTCGGATCGGCATAGGATGTGTGTTGATGCAGGATGGTAGAGTGATTTCTTATGCTTTGCTCCAGCTGAAGCCCCATGAGAAGAACTGCCATGTTCATGATTTAGAGTTGGCTACCATTGTTCATGCGCTGAAGGTTTTGAGGCACTATCTTTATGGTGTGTCTTGTGAGGTATTTACAGATCATCGGAGCCTCCATCACTTGTTCAAACAAAAGGATCTAAATTTGAGGCAGCGGAGATGGTTGGAAATACTAAAGGACTATGCCATCACTATTCTGTATCATCCAGGGAAGGCCAATGTGGTGGCCGATGCCTTGAGTAGGAAGACAGTGAGTATGGGGAGTCTTGCTTTTCTTCTCGTTGGAGAGAGGCCTCTTGCAGTTGATGTTTAGGCTTTGGCCAACCGGTTCGTGAGATTGGAGATTTCGGAGCCCAGTCGGGTTCTCGCTTGTGTGGTTTTTCGGTCTTCCTTATTTGATCGCATCAGAGAGAATTAGTATGATGATCCTCATTTGTTTGTCCTCAAGGATAGGGTTCAACACGGTGATGCCAGAGATGTGATTATTGGGGATGATGGGGTATTGAGGATGGAGGGTCAGATTTGTGTGCCCAATGTGGATGGGCTACGTAAGTTGATTCTTGAGGATGCCCACATTCGCGGTAATCCATTCATCCGAGTGCCACGAAAATGTATCAGGACTTAAGGCAGCACTATTGGTGGAGAAAGATGAAGAAGGACATAGTGGGGTTTGTAGCTAGGTGCCTTAACTGTCACTAGGTAAAATATGAGCATCAGAGACCGGGTGGTTTGCTTCAGAGGATAAAGATTCCAGAGTAGAAGTGGGAGCAGATCACCATGGATTTCGTAGTTGGGCTCCCACCGATTGTGGATCAGCTGACCAAGTCCGTGCACTTTATTCCAGTGGGCACCACTTATTCTTCAGAGCGGGTGGCTGAGATTTACATCCGAGAGATTATCCGCCTTCACGGTGTGCCGGTTTCTATCATTTCAGATAGAGGCACGCAGTTTACATCGCAGTTTTGGAGAGCCGTGCAACGAGAGTTGGGCACTCAAGTGGAGTTGAGTACATCATTTCACCCTCATATGGACGGTCAATCCAAGCAAACTATTCAGATATTGGAGGATATGCTACGTGCGTGTGTCATTGATTTTAGGGGTTCATGGGACCAGTTTCTACCACTCGCGGAGTTTGCTTACAAAACAGTTATCAGTCGAGTATCCAGATGGCCTAGTATGAGGCTTTGTATGGGAGGCGGTGTAGATCATCCGGTGGGTTGATTTGAGCCCAGTGAGGCTAGGCTTTTGGGTACATACT
Source organism: Nicotiana tomentosiformis (assembly GCF_000390325.3). Taxonomy (NCBI): domain Eukaryota; kingdom Viridiplantae; phylum Streptophyta; class Magnoliopsida; order Solanales; family Solanaceae; genus Nicotiana; species Nicotiana tomentosiformis. Next base: position 62,975,105 of record NC_090821.1, on the reverse strand, counting down.
TAGTTCAGGATGCATTGGATAAGGTCAAATTGATTCAGGAGCGGCTTCGTACAGCATTGTCTAGATAGAAGAACTATGCGGACAAGAAGGTCCGTGATGTGTCTTACATGGTTGGGGAGAAGGTTATGCTGAAGGTTTCACCAATGAAGGGTGTTATGCGGTTCAGGAAGAAGGGCAAGTTGAGACCTCGGTTCATTGGGCCGTTTGAGGTACTTCATATGATTGGGGAGGTGTCTTACAAGTCTGCCTTGCCACCTAACTTGTCGAGTGTGCATCAAGTATTTCATGTTTCTATGCTCTGAAAGTATGTTGGCGACCCGTCTCATGTTTTGGATCTCAACATGATTTAGTTGGATGGTGATTTGACTTATGATGTGGAGCCGGTGGCTATTCTGGGTCGGCAGGTTCGAAAGTTAAGGTCAAAGGATATAGATTCAGTGAAGGTGCAGTGGAGAGGTCAGCCAGTCGAGGAGGCTACTTGGTAGACCGAGCGGGAGATGCGGAACAGATATCCACACCTATTTGGAACCTTAGGTATGTTTCTAGACCCCGTTCGAGGACAGACATTTATTTAAGAGAGGGAGGATGTAACGACCCCGGTCGATCGTTTCGAGAGTTGTAGCCCCGTTCCACCATTTTTCTGCTCCTTTTGTATTGTAAAGCTGTTATATGACTTATCGGGTTAGTTGGTTCGGGTCCGGTGAGATTTCAGTGTGAATTGAGACACTTAGTCTCTTAATTAAAAGCTTAAGTTGAAAAAGTTGATCGGATGTCGACTTATGTGTAAACGACCTCGGATTTAAATTTTTATGGTTCCGTTAGCTCTGTTAGGTTCTTTTGGACTTAGGAGCGTGTCTGGATTGTGATTTGGAGGTCCGTAGTAGAATTAGGCTTGAATGGCGAAAGTTGGAATTTTGGAAAGATTGATCGGGGGTGGAAATTTTGATATCGGGGTCGGATTGGATTTACGGAAGTTGGAGTAGGTTCATGGTGTCATTTATGACTTGTGTGCTTAAATTTGAGGTCAATCAAATGTGATTTGATAGGTTTCGACGTCGTTTATAGAATTTGGAAATTTCATAGTTTATTAGGCTTGAATCCGTGTGGAATTCGTGTTTTTGATGTTGTTTGAGATTATTTGAGGGTCCGATAAGTTCGTATTGGGTTATAAGACTTGTTTGTATGTTTGGCTGAGGTCCCAGAGGCCTCGGGTTAAATTCAGGTGGTTAACGGACTTGGAAGTAAGTTGAGGAAGCAGCTGAAGTTTTGCTGCTACTAGTGTAATCGCACCTACGGAGTGGGAACCGCAGGTCCGAGCCCGCAGAAGTGGGGAGGGAGCCACTGAAGCGGCCAAGAAGGATTTGGGCAGAAGATGCAGATGCGGGCATGTGGGTGCAGAAGCGCTTGCGCAGAAGCTGGTGGACACGCGCAGGTGCGATGGAATTTTTCGTACCTGCGAAGGCGCAGATGCGGTCCAAGGCTCGCAGAAGCGGAGGCAGCTGAGCTAAGTGACTTTCGCAGATGCAGAGTTTTCACCGCAGAAGCGGGGCCGCATATGCGGAAATATGGCCGCAAGTGCGAAAGGGGTCTGAGCAGAATGTTTAAAAAATGAGAATTTCATGATTTTGGCTTCATTTCAACATTTTAAGCTAGGATTTTGGAGATTTTTAGAGAGCTTTTCAGGGGTAAATCTTGAGGTAAGATCCCTATGTCCATTTTTCTTAATGATTACATTTTCTCCAGTAATTTTACACCTAGTTGGTGCATTTTTAGGTGAAATTTGGGGGTTTGAGACTAGGGATTTAGAGAGTTAATTTGTGGGATTTGAATAGCGATTGGATTTCGGAGTTTAACAAATTTGGTATGGTTAGACTCGTGAGTAAATGAGTTTTCGGATTTTGTGTCTTTTGTCGTATTTCGAGATATGCCCTCCCCTTCCCCCCCCCGGGGGGGGAGGTTGAGCCAATTTCGGATTTTTGGCTTATAATTTATATTTTTCTTATAGAATTAATTTCTTTAGCCATATTGATTGTATTGTATTGCTTGTGGTTAGATTCGGGACGTTTGGAGGCCGATTCGCGAGGTAATGGTATTTTGGAGTAGAGTTTTGGCTCGGATTCAGGTAAGTAACAGTTTTAAATATGGTTCTAAGGGTATGAAACCCCGAATTTTGTTATTATATGATTGTTTTGGTGGTGACACACATGCTAGGTGACAGGCGTGTGGAGGTGCACCGTAGGAATTGTGACTTGGTCCATTCCGTGGAATTGTAAAGTGAATAACTTGTCGTTAGCTAGATGTTCTCCCTCTATTGTTGAAATTTGACTGCAAATCATGTTAGGAGTCATGCTTAGGCTATGTGATTACACTGTTGGGACCCACAGAGATCGTGTACTTGTTGAATTAATTGTTAATTGATGTTTTGTACTCAGTCACGGTTTTCTTGCGTATCATATCTCAGTCTCTTCTTATTTCTTGTTGGTATATTATATTATCTTTGTTTGGGCTGATTTTTTTATGGTTTCTGAGAGCTCGAGAGACTGGAGAGGTTGGTGACTGAGTTAGGGCCTGAGTGCCGAGCTGTGAGCTATATGTATATATATGGATCGGGTTGCACGCCGCAACGGGCCTAAGGGTTGTATGTTTATGGATCGGGTTGCAAGTCGCAATGAGCCTTAGGGCTGCATATATATATATGGAATGGGTTGCACGTCGCAATGAGCCTTATGGCTATTTATATGGGATCGGGCTACACGCCGCAGCGATATAGCGCTTGGGCTGAAGGAGCCCCTCCAGAGTCTGTACACCCCTAGTGATCGCAGATACCTATTGAGTGTGAGTGTTGAGGGCTGAGAGCTGAGTGATGAGCTATTGAGAAAGACTGAGTGACTGTTGCCGTGAGAGGCGGTATTTGCTTTCATTGTTGTTGCACATAGCTGCTATATGTCATTGTTTTGAAATTTTTGAGAGATACTATATCCGGATTTTACTTGAACTTGACATGTATAAACTGATTTGACTAAATTGCCGGATTTGGAAGCATGTCTACTTTCTTGTTGAGATCACTAGAAATGAAACTATAACTGTGTAGCTCATCACTATCTTTCAGTTTCTTATTTATTATTGTTACTTACTGAGTAGGTTGTACTCACGCTACAGTTCCTGGTATAGATACTCATGTACTCGATAACACCCCGGTTTTGGGATAGATTGTATCGTGTTGCGGGTTTATTTCTGTTCCAAAAAGGTTTTTCTTAAATATTAATTGCTTCCGTCTATAATTTCAAATATTTTGTTGTGTTAAGATAGTTGAGTAGTGGCTTGCCTAGTTTCACGATAGGCGCCATCACGGCGGTTGGTTTTGGGTCGTGACAGGTGCGACCCTCTGAACTCTATGTGAACATGGGATGATTTATGCATTGTGATTTCCTTTAAGGAGAGCATTAGAACAATGGTAAAGTTGTCTCTGCGTGACCTATAGATCACAGGTTCGTGAAAGTAACCACTAATGCTTGTATTATGATAAGTTGTCTATATTACACATGTCTATATCACATCAATTGGGGTCTGCTCCTGATCCTGCATGAATGCGGAATGCCTTGTGGAGTGTGTTGTCCTTTTTTATCTTTTATTTGTCACTCTCTCTCTCCTTCTTCTTCTTTATTTAAACTTTAACCATTTGGTAGTTAAAATTATTAATCCAACCAATTCAGATTCACGAAGTATATAGATGTATTTAAGGAAAAATTGCTCCATATCAAAAATAATAAAAAAGATCAATCCTGAAGCTAAAACTTAAAATCATTGAATAAGGGTGGAGAGATTCAATCCTTCCCGTCACATATATTAACTCATAATTTCTTTTCATAACTATAAAATATAAACGTGATTTTACATTAATGAAATTATTTTTCTCTTTTTCATGCTCTTTTACATTAGTATTTCTTTTGCAGTTTTAAATACTATTTTGGTAATGTTATGTTAGTGAAGTGTCTACCTCCTACAATTCTTTTGAATTTTTTGATTAAAGTGTTTGGATGAAGTCATTGATTAAAGAGAGACAAAAAAAAATATTTGGCCTATTCCAACAAAAAAGTTCCACATTATTTCCGTTTCCTTTTGAAATATAATAATTTCAGATAAGAATAAATATATGAAGTTAGAGTTCTACAGAAAACAGAGCCAAAAGCCCGTAAGACGCTTCTCTTAGTTTTTATTCCAGAACAAAATGAATATGCTTATAGTTTTATTTATATAAAAAAAAAAACATGCATTAAAGGTTCTATTTGTTGGAAGACTAATTAAAAATTTGGAAATCTAATTGTCTAAAATGTGATACTTGCTAGCTATATTTTGTGTGGAATTGCGAAGAATTTTGAGATACACTGAGATTTACGAACTTAGAATAAAGTATTGTTGAGCTTAGAATAATGTGTAGCACAAATTTATCGGATTTTTTGTGTCTTACGTTGGATGTTGAAGTTACTATTTATAGCTACATATAAGGAACAAGGTCTCAGGATCAATCCCCTCTTAAATGACAATTATGGGGGTCCTTGATGAATGTGTAACGGCAGGCTATGAATGCCAAAATTTTCTGTAACGATTATGTATTTAATACTGAAGAATATTTTTCATTGAATGTCATCGAGTGACAAACATTCGTTTATCCTCGTTAGCAATATTTTTTTCGGAGTCTGCCCTGTGCCAACCAAAGCTGATATCCCCGGTCTTGGTTCCCCCTTGCCTCATTTTTTGTCTGTCTCTGATTCCCACGTGTCGCTCTATTATTCAAGTATTTAATATGAACCGATTTTACCCTATACAGATAGTCTCCCCTACTTTCCGGCGGTACATCTTTGTGTCATCGGGAAGTTGGTGAAAATTTATTTCTTGGCGGAAAATTTTATGATCCCTTCAGAAAAGCTTTTGACACTTGATTAGATGCACGTCTCTCCGCATTTAATATCCCGAACACGCGTCACTCCATGATTTAGTAATATTTTTGCCGGTTCTCGAAGTAATCATGGCCACGATTTTAGCCGCCTGTTTCTTTACTTATATGCTCCATTCTTCTTCTTTTACACTTCACATCTCTTCAAACTCTTTCAACTTCTTTGAATTCAACTCTTTCTTGCTTTCTCTCTTCTTTAATCTTCTTCTTCAAAGAACTTTTATTACCTTCCGCTAACCATGACTTCTCCAAAAACTCCAGTTCTCTTAAAAACAAAGAAAACACCAATGATGCTGCCCCTCCTAAGGTGAGCAACATCATTCCCAGAAGACTCAACACAACCAAGGACTTCGAAGAGAAGTTTAGTTCTACAAGTTCTCGTACATGAGTTGTTGGCGTGTACCTTTCTTCCATCCGTCCTTCTAGCATTTCTGTTGTCAAGGAGGATTGTGATTGCCATGATCTGAACATCATCCCTCCCGAACTGGTGGAGCGAGTAATCTTCCCTAAGAAGGGTTTTTTTATGTATGTTTATACGTACATATTCACTTTGGGTGCGTTTTCTTTGAGCAGGGGAATTGACCCCGTGATTTTGGAGTTGTGCCACATATGGGCCCTTCGGTGTGACGAAAGGTAGCCTGTCTATGGTGGATGTGCCAGGAGATAAAGGAAGAGTTCACCTTGGCTTACATAATGAAACTCTATTCCCCCAAGATTTTTCGTAGGGGGGAGGGGGTAATAAACTTCAGCAAACGTGGCCATCATGCTCTGCTCACTAGCATGGATGATGACAACGACCGTAGATGGATGAAGCGGTTTATTGTTGTTGCCACCAGGGATAAATCCCAGCCATAAATCCATCTTTCCCTGAGTCATGGACTCGTACACGTAAGTTCAACGTTTGTCTTTTCTCTAAAAAAAGGTTGTTTCGTGTTGATATTGATCCTTCTCTTTTCATTATTTTAGCAACTCGGTGGACACTACCAAGGGTTGAAGGCTTGGATCATTGGGTTCAGAAAATCTTGAACATTACCATGCCTGAGACCCGCTGATGGAAAGAACTAGCCCACAAATACGGGTGGAAGGCAAAAAATCATGGTAGAAGAAATTAATCTTGTCTTTATCTTTGTGTAGAAGAAAATTGATTAACTTTTTTTCCCGTTGAATTCAGGTCTTCCGCAGGGCTCTGTTACCATCCCTGATGAGGATGTTTTGGTTGATCCTGCAGAGGCTGCGAGGTTGATGAAGGAGGCTTTTACCCGAACAGATGCCACCAGACCTGCTTCCGGTGCAAGTGTTTCCTCTCGAAGTCCCCCGCCAGAAAGCAAGCAACCGAAAATATGACGCTCTTCCTCAACCGAGGGCAAGAATAAAAAGGCAAAAAAATTCGCGCCCGAACCAGTCGTAGTCATTATGGTGATTGATGATGATGGGGAAGCCAGTGATGAAGGGGCTTCCCTATGAAGGAGACAAAGACCTTTATCAGCTGAATCTGAAAAGCTTATAACCCCAACCGAGAATGATGCCTGTCACGACCCGGAATTCCCAACCTCGGGATCGTGATGGCGCCTAATATTTCACTTTCTAGGCAAGCCAACGTTAGATGTAATTATTAACCATTTTAACAAACTTCAAATACGATGACAATAAAGAAACTGAATAGTCTGAAACAAGGTAAATAAACTAATAAGTGATGAAATCCAAATACAAACCCCGGATCTGATGTCACGATTACATGAGCATCCAAGATACTACAAATAATGGTCTGAAATAAACATAATTGTCTGAATCAAATGAAAAGCTAAAAGATGTAGAAGGGGACTTCAGAGCTGCGGACGTTGTGCAACTATACCTCAAGTCCCCACCATATAATCGTCTATCAATATTATAGTCCATCCTTATTCCGATATTTCAATTCATTAGCTTTCAATTTACGTTGCGGCGTGCAACCCGCTCCCCAAACAATGTCAATTAGCAATAGTAGCTCAATAACTAAGATTTACAAGAAATCATACATCAAGAGAACCAATGTACGAGCAATGCAGAATAACATGATAATCAAAGAGACTCGAACTACTCGGATATCTCAACTTTACCAACTCAATGATATCTACTTTTAACAATACGTACAAGTGAAACTACTTCAATGAAGGCAACAATTAATACGAAACTATAAGGCAACAAGGCATAAGACAATTTAGATATATAAGGGAAACAAATAGAGACAAGTAGTAAATAATTATGGAATCATGGAGGGGATGAACAATTGAATACAAGAAATGCTAAATGGCAAGTAGCAAGTATGACATGGAAGTCAAATAATCATGTAGCAATTAATGCATGAAACAAGACATAATATGAAGCGATGAAGATAGGGAAAACAAGTAATGTAACAGTTAAGTCATGGAATAAAGTAATTAATGAAATACGGGATGGAAACAAGTAATTTGACATCGTATATACACTTGTCACCTCTACACATGTAATTCACATAGCACATCGTTCAACGGTTCCTAATTCCCTCAAATCATGGTTAGACCCAACGCTTACCTCGCTCCGCACGCGAATCAAAGCTCTACCGGTGCCTTTCCTCTAAATTCCGCCTCCAAACCAATCGAATCTAACAAAAACCGACTCAATAATATCAAATAATGCTAGGAAAATCAATTAAAATACATAAAGTTAAGATCTTTATACATTTTCCCAAAAAGTTAACAAAAGTCAACCCGGGCCCGCTTGATTTGTGTTAATACCCAATTTTGCCCTCATATTTTTATAAGTATCATATATTTTTAAACAATATCATTCATGTATCATCACCAATTTACGAGAGTCATACGAGTATTTTCTATAATTTTTCATAATTTCTAAAAGCTTTAAAATTGATTTTCTTACATTTAAATTATTTGAATATGTATAGATTACCCTCTAAATTATTTTGATGTGACTTAATCATCCGAATTTATTATTTTCATCCACATATATATCTCATAATATTTTTCTTTGTTTTTATATAATTATATTTATATTTTAAAACTATTTTATACAATTTTGCAATAATAGCCTATATTCTATACATAATTGTATATATTATATTATTTATATCAAAATAGCTTTTCTTATATTTTTTTAATGTTAAGTTGTTATTTTACTGCCGAATAATATTTTTAATTATTTATTAGTCATTTTTATAATTTATATTTTTAATAAATTTCGTGTATTTAAACTGTGTACCAACTTTTGAGTTAATTTCGGACCCAATACACCAGCCCAAACCCCAAAACCTCAGCCCAATAATCCCAAACCCAAACCAGACAACCCCTAACCTGGTCGCAACCCACCTTACGATCCGCCCCACTTCCCCTTTAATCATGATTGTTGATCTTAGATGATCAACGACCCACAATAGCCCTTCCCCTTTCCTTATATCTCCATAACCTAAACCCTAGAGACATTTTCCCCACCCAGTCGCCTCTGCACTTTCTCATCTCCCCACTCCTACACTAAACCCTAGCCCCCTCATCCCAAATCCCCTCAAAACCCGGCTAAACCATGAAATTCTTTCACAATCTTCTTACCTTATTTGCATTATCTCATTATCATTCATACGTCGTGGTGTTACTTAGTATTGGCCCAATTTTGGCAAGTATTACCTATTCGAATCGAGTGAAATCATCCTCAACTTACAAGATTTAGACGAAAATCTGTCTGTATACACTCTCAACAAGGTCGTATGGGTCTGATTCCCCGAGATTCTTGGCTAATTTTTTGACTACTCGTCAAACTAGGGTTTGTCCAATTTTTACCTATTCTGAATCGGAATAGGCTATGCGTGCGATTTTCCTTTTCCTTGCTTGAGCTTGATTGATTTTCTTTCCTTATTTTGTGCTTAATTATCTATCACCCATGTTTGTTCGTTCAACTTCTACCACTACATAAACCCCTTCCCCGTTCCCTTTTGAGGCCTCAAGGATTATTGCTGAATCACGACATTAGTCTCTCATTCTCACTCATTATACTCTGGAATTTGAGACCCTCGATGGCTGAAAGCCAAGGCCATTCGAATTCGATTGTATTCTTTCTCACTGCGAGCACAGCCCGGGGTTCATTCGAGACCCTTGGGAACTCTGACGCATTGTAATTTAGGGGATTCTGCTGCTCTTTTCTACTGTTAAATGAACTACTTCTGAAAATTGCTCTTCACATTTGCTTGTTCGTTAATTGGTAACTGGTAAGTTCTTTTGGCCTTTGTAGTTTTATTCTCTGTTCGTGTGTGTTATTGCTCTATATATCTATGTCATTGAGAGTTTTGTGAATCAATATGCTTCTATGTCATCTCTATTTGCAGCCTATTTGCACAGAACTTATTCTCGTGGTTCTATATTTTTCTAGCATCTGAACTAGCCTAAATTCTAACTCTGATTCTAGCTTTCTTAAGCATGTCTAGCCTGGTGTGTTTGTGTGTGTCTGAATACTTACATCTACTGATTGTCCTGAGTTTATCTTCTACCATATTCTGAATTCTTATGATAAATCAATTTATGCCTAGAATATGTTCTAATTCCTATTAAATCATTTATGTATAACTTAATGCTTTCCTAGAGTTATTTCTTGATCACGTTAATTAGCCAAACATGCTTTCTTTCCACTTAACGTGTGCTCCCTGATTTGTTCAATCTAGTGCTCTTTAATATTGCCTAAAGACCTTTAGAATGAAATGCAATATCTAGCCCCTTCTCCTATATGTTATCAAGACCTAGTGTCTGGATGTCCTGTTAATCTGGAGTTGATATATTTTCACCTTTCATGAGTTCTGATATTGTTTCTGAACTTTGGTATTATGATTGATGCTCAGCGTGTTACCGTTTTCTCATTCTCAACTAAGTGATTGCTCGATCATGAACTTGTTCTGTTATGTTGTTTTCACTAGGCCTTCATGTTAAAACTTTCATATGGAGGCTATGCTATATTTGTTCTTGTCTATGACTTTATTAGATTTTCATGTTTAAATCTTGTGTCTAAAGTTCTTTTAGGCTAATTTTGAATCATTTTACTTTTGAAACTCTTTTGGAATAGTTCAATATCCTATGATGGTCAATCCTATCACTTTAGCTTTATTTCTGAGAACACAAGTATGAACCTGCCTTGTGAACTTGTCAGTATTTCATGTGATCTTGTCTATGTGCTTTGGCTAGAACTGTTATTAGTTACAGCTTTAGGAGTTAAGTGTGAAAAGTTATTTAACTAATTCCATGAATGGTTTGTCACCCGTATGGTTAAGTTTGGCATCCATTTGGCTAAGTAAGTTATTCGTTGGGCATGTTTTTGGGCCATATGTGTAGTTTGACCTTGGCATTGGATTCAGGAAGATTCTACTGTCCTTGTGAGCCTGAGATTTGGGTCTGTTGGTTGGTGAGGCTACTGAAGGCCTAGAAATTCATTGGGTTATTTTATAGTGGGCTTATACTGTTTGACGGGGCTTGTATTTGTTTCACTGTGTATTTCGTCATCTTTGAGTTTGTATTATTCCATTTTTGTCATGTAACTTGTAATAACGAATAATTGGGGCATTAGTGAAATTCGGGAATGGGTTTGCTTTATTCTTGCATAAAGGGTTGAGAACATGCCTATGGGGTCTATATGTTTTATTTGCTATTCTGTTTGACTTGCTCTACTTCTGCACGCTAATAGAAATCATGTCTATAGGAACCACACATATCTCACCTAATTTGACTAATACTCGCTACCTCAAACATGTTAGCCGTTACTATACTTGATTTCTATGTTATTATTGTGCGTTTAGACAACATGCCTATAGGATGTATAACATATGCTTTGTCAACCTAGAAACCATGCCTATAGGAAATCTCACACTTCACTTAACTTGCCTATTACCTGTACATTATTCAAAAGCATGTTTGTTTGACTAAATATTTTACTCGCTCTCATGTCTACTTCTATATGATTATTAGTAGCATGCCTATAGAGTTGTAATCATACATACCTTTGTTAATGCTCATCTAGATACCATGACTATAGGGTCTTAACTAACTAATTAATTAATTAATCGGTTGCTTCTATTATTTTATTATACTGCCACCTAGATAGCATGCCTATAGAATGAGTATGACAAAATTGAGTTCAAATACTAACCATTAGAAATCTTGCTTATAAGATATTGTTACTTTCCTAGAGAGTATATCTATAGACTTAAACGTTGGTAATGTCAAGTTTTCTAATAGCTCTCACTGCCCGTTGCGCAAACCACTTAGAATTCACGTCTATAGGTTTTATAACACATGTAATCTGCAAATTAGTTAATTTGGAACAGCAGCACTGCCTGCACGACTTGAAATCAGAATCATATAGAAATCATGCCCATATGACTTAATGACTCAAATACGTCTTAATCTGGAAATTGTCTATTGTGTAGCCTGGAACTTGTTTGCGTGCTTTGTCGTTATGTATGGAGGCTAACATGAGCCACTCTTTGCTATTATGTGTTGTCCTACTTGTTTTGAATACGTGATTAGTTTTATCATTTTGAGCAACCTAAGTAAAGTCTAGAACCACCCAAATAGAGGTCTAGAGCCTCCTGGATTACAGGAATGGGACAGGTAGTGCACGCATAGGGTACGATTTAGAATTGAATTAGAGCGCCTTTAGGTAACGACTTCAACATAGTAATAGGGTAGCAAGATATAATAGTTTGTGCTCGCTGAATAATATGAGCAACTCCCTACCTTAAGGGAGTTGCAAAGTATTATTTATGTTGCACGGGGTGATCCTTTAGGCTAAAAAACTTAGGACCCCCTTTTCTTTATATACTTGTTATTTACAATTAGTCATCTAACGTATACCATTTTAGTTGTATCCTTGTAATCATTAAGGATTTGTACCAATTCTCATGTGTTATGATAATATTCTTCGACTTCTATACTTTCCTTTGTTTATTTGATCACCTAGCCTAATAATATAATCCACATAGTTTAAAATTCGGTCGGGATCCACAGTTGTGGACCTTGGGGAGTACCTAACACCTTCTCGTTGAGGTAATTTTAGCCCTTACCCAATCATTGGTGACTCGGACTAGTTAAAATAGAGTTATTTGCAAATAGGTGCCCTAACACATCTTAAAAATCGTTCGGTGGCGACTCTTCTCTTTTAATTACCTTCCTTTAAAATAGTTGTCACACGTGAAAGTAGGGCGCGGCAGTCAGAACCCAAAATTTGGACCAAAACCCAATTACCCATTTACTCTCGAGCCCGATTATGTAATTAGTTTCGAAATCCGACCTCAATTTGAGGTCTAAATCTCAATTTTACAACCCCCACTCAATTTTCTCAAATCCCTAATTTTCAACCATGAAAGAACATAGATTAAGGCTAGAAATTAGTGGGTGATGATGGAAATGGAAGAAAACAAGTTAAAATATACTAACCTATGAAAGGGTGATGAAATTTCTCTTCAAAATCGCATCTAGGCCGAGCTCTTATAGAAAGATGGTGAAAATGGGTGAAATCCCGTGTCTGGAATGTTTATATGACTGGGCGTCAGATGTCCATCGCATTTGCGAGACACCTGACGCGTTCGCGAGACACCTGACACGTTCGCGAAGGGCACTGCCCAGTTAACTTACTCGATCGCGAAATACTCTACGCGTTCGCGTAGGCTTAGCCCAACTCACGTTCATGTTCGCGAGCCTGGGCTCGCGTTCAGGTAGAGTAAGTTCCATTCCCAGCCCCCGCTACGCGTTCGTGATTGAGTGGCCGTGTTCGCGAATGATAGATCCCCTGCTACTCCGCGTTCGCGACCAAAACCTCACATTCGCGATGAATAAATCTACCACAGTCCCTAAACTACTCTTCGCGATCGCGAAGAAGGACACACCAGCTGACAACAGAAGCCAAAACAAGAAATTCTAAGTTCAAAACATTTGTAGCCTATCCGAAACTCACCCGAGCCCTCGGGGCTCCAAACCAAACATGCACACAAGTGTAAAAATATCAAAGAAACTCGCTCATGCGATCAAAATACCATAATAACACCTAGAACTACAAATCGGACACCAAAATGAATGAAGTTTTCAATGAAACTTAAGAACATGCAATTTCTCAACCAGAAGTCCGAATCATGTCAAATCAACTCCGTTTATGCACCAAATTTTGCAGACAAGTCATAAATACTGTAATTAAATTATACCAAGTTTCGGAACCAAAATCTGAATCTGATATCAACAAAGTCAACCTAATGTCAAACTTATGAATCCTTTAAACCTTTAAATTACAAGTTTACAACAAATTATGATAAATCAAGTTAGGGACTTTCGAATTCGATTTCGGACCCACCGGGACCATCAAAATACTGATCAGGGTCCATTTACATAAAACATTGACCGTAGTCAACTCAAATGAGTTTTAAGGTACGATTTTATATTTTCATCAATTTTCTCATAAAAATCTTCAAAAATGGGGACACTCACTGTGCACGTAAATTAAGAAAGTCTAAATGGAGTTATTCGCGGTTTCGAAACACAAAAATGAGGGATAAACTTAAAATGACCTATCGGGTCATCACACCTTTCGGGTAATCACATTCTCCACCTCTAAAATAAATATTCGTCGTCGAACGGACATAGAAAGGTACCTGGACTGGTGAAAAGGTGTGAATATCTACTATGCATGTCCGACTCGAACTCCCACATAGCTGCCTCGATCGGCTGACCTCTCCAATATACTCGAACTGAAGTATAACTCTTAGACCTCAACTGCTGGACTTGCCGGGCTAGAATAGCCACCGGCTCCTCCTCACAAGTCAAATCCTTATCTAATTGGACTGAGATGAAATCTAACACATGGGACGGATCACTGTAATACTTTCGAAGTATGGAGACATGGAATACCGAATGGACTGCTGATAAACTAGGTAGCAATGTGAGCTTGTAGGCCACCTCAGCCACTCTCTCAAGAATCTCGGTTTAATATACCTAGGGCTCAACTTGCCCTTCTTTCTGAATCTGATCACACCCTTCATGGGTGAAACCCGGAGCAATACCCCCTCTCTAACCATGAATGCAACATCACGAACTCTATGGTCGTCATAACTCTTCTACCTAGACCGAGTGGTGCGAAGTCGATCCTGAATAATCTTGACCTTATCCAAGGCATTCTGTACCAAATCTGTACCCAACAATCGAGCATCCCCCGGCTCGAACCATCCAACTAGCGAATGACACCGCCTACCGTATAATGCCTCATAGTGAGCCATCTGAATGCTCGACTTGTAGCTGTTATTAAAGGCAAAATCCACAAGCATAAAGAACTGATCCCAAGAACCCCTAAAATCCATAATACGAGCGCGAAGCATATCCTCCAATATTTGAATTGTGCGCTCGAACTTCCCGTCCGTCTGGGGATGAAATGTTGTACTCAACTCAACCTGCGTGCCCAACTCACATTGTACGGCACTCTGGAAGTACGAGGTGAAATGCGTACCTCGATTAGAAATGATAGACACGGGCACACCGTGAAGACGGACGATCGCGTGGATGTAGATCTCAGCTAACCGCTCTAGAGAATAGGTAACTGCCACTAGAATGAAATGTGCTGACTTGGTCAATCTGTCCACATTAATGAACCATACCGCGCCAAACTTCTTCTGTGTCCGTGGGATTCTAACAGCAAAATCCATAGTGATACGCTCCAACTTCCACTCGGGAATATCTAACCTCTCATGCAAACCACCAGACCTCAGATGCTCATACTTTACATCCTTACAATTTAGACATCGAGCTACATATGCAACTATATCTTTCTTTATCCTCCTCCACCAATAATGCTTCCACAAGTCCTGATACATTTTGGCAGTACCCGGATGAATAGAATAACGTGAATTGCGGGCCTCCTCAAGAATTAACTCATGAAGCCCGTCCACATTGGGCACATAAATACGACCTTGCATCCTCAAAACCCCATCATCTCCAATAGTAACCTGCTTGGCACCATCGCGACGTACCGTGTCCTTAAGGACAAGCAAATAGGGATCATCATACTGACGCTCTCTGATACGCTCAAACAAGGAAGACCGAGCGATTGTGCAAGCTATCACACGACTGGGCTCTAAAACATCTAACCTCGCAAATTAATTGGTCAAAGCCTGAATATCTGCGGCAAGCGGTCTCTCATCAACTGTGGCCATCATGCTTTGCTCACCAGTATGAATGATAATAACGATCGTAGATGGATGAAGTGGTTTGTTGTTGTTTCCACCAGGGATATCATCCAGGCCATAAATCCATCTTTCCCTAAGTCATGGACTCATACATGTAAGTTCAACGTTTGTCTTTTCTCTGAAAAAAGGTTGTTTCGTGTTGATATTGATCCTTCTCTTTTCATTATTTCAGAAACTCTGTGGACACCACCAAGGGTTGAAGGATTGGATCAATGGGTTCAGAAAATCCTGGACATTACCATGCCTGAGACTCGCTGGTGGAAAGAACTAGCCCCCAAATACGGGTGGAAGGCCAAAAATCATGGTAAGTTGACTTGCGAAACTAATCTTGTCGTTATTTTTGTGTATAAGAAAATTGATTAACATTTTTTTCCCATTGAATTCAGGTCTTCCGCAGGGCTCTGTTACCATCCCCGATGAGGATGTTTTGGCTGATCCTGCAGAGGCTGCAAGATAAAAAGGAAAAGAAAGTCGCGCCCAAGCCAGCCGTAGTCATTGTGGTAATTGGTGCTGATGGGGAAGCCAATGATGAAGGGGCTTCCCTACGAAGGAGACAGCGACCTTCATCAGCTCAATAGAATGCTTAATCTGAATAGCTTATAACCCCAACTGAGGACGATACCTGTCACGACCCAAAATTCCCAACCTCTGGACCGTGATGGCGCCTAATATTTTACTTGCTAGGCAAGCCAGCGTTGGATGTAATTATTAACAATTTTTAACAAACTTCAAATACGATGATAATAAAGAAACTGAATAGTATGAGACAAGGTAAATAAACTAATAAGTGACGAAATCTAAATACAAACCCCGGATCTGATTTTACGATTACATGAGTGTCTATGATACTACAAATAATGGTCTAAAATAAACAAAACTATCTGAATCAAATGAACAACTAAAAGAAGTAGAAGGGGACTTCAAAACTGCGAACGTTGTGTACCTATACCTCAAGTCTCCTCTAGGTAGCTGGATTCCAGCAAGTTTACAGTATGCCACTGGAACCAACTCGGGTATCTACACAAGAATTGTAGAGTGTAGTATGAGTACAACCGACCCTATGTACTCTGTAAGTGTCGAGCCTAACCTCGACGAAATAGTGATGAGGCTAAGGCGGGTCACTTACATTAACCTGTACGTAATAATAATAATAATAATAATAATAATAATAATAATTACAGAAAAGACAGTAATAGAAGTAAAGCAGGTAACTCATATCAATGAAACTCAAATCAACCAGCAGAGAGCCCTGAATTGACTAGTCATATGACTCATCTCAACAACCGAGGGTAATCCATCAATTACAACAAATATAACTTTTATCAACATGTTGCGGCGTGCAACCCCGATCTCATAATATCAACTTTAAACTATCTGTTGCGGCACACAACCTGACCCCACCATATAATCGTCTATCAATATCATAGTCCATCCTTATTCCGACATTTCAATTCATTAGCTTTCAATTTTCGTTGCGACGTACAACCCGCTCCCCAAATAATGTCAATTAGCAGTAGTAACTAA
Source organism: Nicotiana tomentosiformis (assembly GCF_000390325.3). Taxonomy (NCBI): domain Eukaryota; kingdom Viridiplantae; phylum Streptophyta; class Magnoliopsida; order Solanales; family Solanaceae; genus Nicotiana; species Nicotiana tomentosiformis. Next base: position 62,958,396 of record NC_090821.1, on the reverse strand, counting down.
TAACTAAGATTTACATGAAATCATACATCAAGAGACCAAATGTACGAGCAATGGAGAATAACATGATAATCAAAGATACCTGAACTACTCGGATGTCTCAACTTTACCAACTCAACGATATCTACTTTTAACAATGTGTACAAGTGAAACTATTTTAATGAAGGCAACAATTAATATGAAATTATAAGGCAACAAGGCATAAGACAATTTAGATATATGAGGGAAACAAATAGAGACAAGTAGTAAATAATTATGGAATTAGGGAGGGGATGAAAAATTTAATACAAGAAATGCTAAATGGCAAGTAGCAAGTATGACATGGAAGTCAAATAATCATGTAGCAATTAAGGCATGAAACAAGATATAATATGAAGTAATGAAGATAAGGAAAAAAAGTAATATAACGGTTAAGTCATGAAATAAAGTAATTAAAGAAATATGGGACGAAAACAAGTAATTTGACGGCTTATATACACTCGTCGCCTCGCATATACGCCGCTACACATGGAATTCACATAGCACATAGCTCAAGGGTTCCAAATTTTCTCAAATCAAGGTTAGACCCAACACTTACCTCGCTCCGCATGCAAATCAAAGCTCTACTGGTGCCTTTCCTCTAAAATCCGCCTCCAAACCAATCGAATCTAACAAAAATCGACTCAATAACATCAAATAAGGCTAGGGAAATCAATTACAATACATCAAGTTAAGATCTTTACACTTTCCCAAGAAGTCAACAAAAGTCAACCCCAAGCCCGCTTAGTCAGAATCCGAGATTCGGACCAAAACCTAATTACCCATTCACCCCCGAGCCCGATAATATAATTAGTTTCGAAATCCGACCTCAATTTGAGGTCTAAATCTCAATTTTACAACCCCCAATTCTTCTCAAATCCCTAATTTTCTACCATAAAAGAACATAGATTAGGGCTAGAAACTAGTAGGTGATGATGGAAATGGAAGAACACAAGTTAAAATACACTAACTTATGAAATGGTGATGAAATTTCTTTTCAAACTCGCCTCTAGGCCGAGCTCTAATAGAAAAATGGGTAAAATCCCGTGTTTGTAATATTTATATGACTGGGCGTCAGATATTCATCGTGTTCGCGAGACACCTGACGCATTCGCGAAGGGAACTGCTCAGTTCGTTTACGCGATCGCAAAACACTCTACGCGTTCGTGTAGGCTTAACCCACCTTGCCTTCGCGTTCACGTAGAGTAAGTTCCATTCCCAGCCCCCGCTACGCGTTCGCGATGGAGTGGCCGCGTTCGTGAATGGCAGACCCCTACTGCTCCGCGTCCGCGATGAGAAAACCTACCCCAATCCCCAAAAAACTCTTGGCGATCGCGGGAGTATCTTCGTGATCGCGAAGAAGGACACACCAGCTAACAGCAGAAGCCAAAACCAGAAATTCTAAGTTCAAAACATCTGTAGCCTATCCGAAACTCACCCGAGCCCTCGGGGCTCCAAACCAAACATGCACACAAGTGTAAAATATCATACGAACTCGCTCGCACGATCAAAATACCATAATAACACCTAGAACTACGAACCAGACACCAAAACGAATGAAACTTAAGAACATGCAATTTCTCAACAGGACGTCCGAATCACGTCAAATCAACTCTGTTTTGTATCAAATTTTGCAGATAAGTCATAAATATTGTAATAAACTTATACCAAGTTTCGGAACCAAAATTTGAACCCGATATCAACAAATTTAACCTACGGTCAAACTTATGAATCATTTAAACCTTTAAATTACTAGTTTTCAACAAATTATGAAAAATCAAGTTAGAGACTTTCGAATTCGATTTTGGGCGTACGTCCGAGTCCCAAATCACAATACGGACCTATCGGGACTATCAAAATACTGATCCGAGTCCATTTACACAAAACGTTGACCGTAGTCAACTCAAATAAGGTTTAAGGCACGCTTTCACATTTTCATCAATTTTCTCATAAAACCTTCCGGAAAGGGGACACAGACTGCGCACACAAATTGAGGAAGGCTAAACGGAGCTATTCAAAGTTTCAAAACACAAACTAAGGGCTAAAACTGAAAATGACCTATCGGGTCATCACATTCTCCACCTCTAAAATAAATGTTTGTCCTCGAACGGACATAGAAAGGTACCTGGACTGGTGAAAAGGTATGGATATCTACTCCGCATGTCTGACTCGGACTCCTGCGTAGCTGCCTCAATCGGCTGACTCTCTACTGCACTCGAACTGAAGGATAACTGTTAGACCTCAACTACCAGACCTGCCACGCTAGAATAATCACCAGCTCCTCCTCATAAGTCAATTCCTTATCCAATTGGACTGAGCTGAAATCTAACACATGGGACATATCACTGTAATACTTATAGAGCATGGAGACGTGGAACACTGAATAGACTACTGATAAACTAGGTAGCAATGCGAGCTTGTAGGCCACCTCACTCACTCTCTCAAGAATTTCAAAGGTTCTGATATACCTAGGGCTCAGCTTGCCCTTCTTTATGAACCTCATCACACCCTTCATGGGTGAAACCCAGAGCAATACACTCTCTCCAACCATGAATTCAACATCACGAACTCTACGGTCGGCATAACGCTTCGACCTAGACCGAGCGGTGTGAAGTCTATCCTGAATAATCTTGATCTTATCCAAGGTATCTTGTACCAAATCTGTACCCAACAACCGAGCCTCTCACGACTCGAACCATCCAACTGGCGAACGACACCGCCTCCCATATAATGCCTCATAGTGAGCCATATGAATGCTCGACTGGTAGCTGTTATTGTAGGCAAACTCCGCAAGTGGCAAGAACTGATCCCAAGAACCCCCTGGAATCCATAACGCAAGTGCGAAGCATATCCTCCAATATTTGAATAGTGTGCTCGAACTGTCCGACCGTCTGGGGATGAAATGTTGTACTCAACTCAATCTGCGTGCCCAACTCACGCTGTACAGTTCTCCAAAAGTGCGAGGTGAACTGCGTACCTTAATCGGATATGATAGACACGTGCACACCGTGAAGACAAACAATCTCGCGGATGTAGATCTCAGCTAACCGCTCTAACGAATAGGTAACTGCCATTGGAATGAAATGTGCCAACTTGGTCAATCTATCCACAATGACCCATACTGCATCGAACTTCTTCTAAGTCCGTGGGATTCCAACAACAAAAGCTATAGTGATACGCTTCCACTTCACTCAGGATTCTCTAATCTCTGAAGCAAACCATCAGGCCTCCGATGCTCGTACTTTACTTGTTGACAATTTAAACATCGAGCTACATATGCAACTATATCCTTCTTCATCCTCCTCCACCAATAATGCTACCACAAGTCCTGATACATCTTGGTGGCACCCGGATGAATAGAATACTGGGAACTGTGGACCTCCTAAAAAATCAACTCACGAAGTTCGTCCACATTGGGCACACAACTACGACCTTGCATCCTCAAAACCCTATCATCTCCAACAGTAACCTTCTTGACACCATCGTGTCGTACCGTGTCCTTAAGGACAAGCAAATGGGGATCATCATACTCACGCTCTCGGATACGCTCATATAAGGAAGACCGAGCGACTGTGCAAGCTAGCACACGACTGAGATCCGAAACATTTAACCTCACCTACTGATTGGCCAAAGCCTGAACATCTGCTGCAAGTGGTCTCTCACCAACTGGGATGTACGCAAGGCTACCCATACTCACTGCCTTTCTACTCAAGGCATCGACCACCACATTGGCCTTTCTGGGATGATACAAAATGGTAATATCATAATCTTTCAACATCTCCAACCACCTTCTCTGCCTCAAGTTGAGATCCTTCTGCTTGAACAAATACTGTAGACTCTGATAATCCGTGAATACCTCACACGACACACCGTAAATATAGTGCCTCCAAATCTTCAGCGCATGAACAATGGCTGCCAACTCTAAGTCATGAACAGAGCTATTCTTTTCGTGAACCTTCAACTGCCGCAACGCGTATGCACTCACCCTACCATCCTGCCACAATACTGTACTGAGCCCCATATGAAATGCATCACAAAACACCGTGTAGGATCCTGAACCTGTGGGCAACCATGAGATAAAGCTAGACCACTCCTTAGACTTAATAGACTAGTTAGATTTTAAAAAAACTCAAAAAATGTTTAATTTAAATTTAATTCTTAGGATATATGTAGAAGGAAAGACGATTTTCACCATTGAATTGTTGCCGAATTAGATTAATACAAATATGAGGCGACAGTTTATGCACTGGCAAAGTAAACAAGAACTTTACATAATTATATTGTGGATGTTCATTTATTACTCCGCTATAGATAATCTTCCTGAAGAAGATTATCCATTTAGTACTCTATTGAAGTTTATCTACAAGCAGATGATGCAGGCAGGTTACAAGCAGCTCAATAAAATGATTTGCAACAGCTTCTTATTAAACAGGCAGGTTGCAAGCAGCTCATTCAGATAGCTTACAAGCAGCTAAAGAAAAGCCTTGCAGTTGCTTCCTGAAAAGCCTCGCAGCTGCTTCCTTTCTTCTATAAATATAGGAGTTTTCAGTTCATTATGTACATAAGTTTGAAATTTGAATAATATATCAGTTTCTCTCTATACTTGTCTTTACTTTACAGTTTTTATTTTATAACACGTTATCAGCACGAGACTCTGCCATCTCGAGAAAATACTTTGAAAGTATCAGAGGTACGAACTTTTTTTTTTCTAAATAATGTCAAATCTTTCTAAGCTTGAGTTTGTAGCCCTGGATATATCGGGCAAAAGCTACATGTCTTGGGTGCTTGATGCCGAAATTCATCTTGATGCGATGGGTCTGGCAAACACCATCAAATATAAAAATTAGGCATCAAACCAAAACCGTGCCAAAGCAATGATATTCCTACGCCATCACCTTGACGAGGGCCTGAAAATGGAATATCTTACTGTTAAAGATCCAGTCATACTGTGGAATAATTTGAAAGATAGATATGGCCACCTGAAGATGGTCGTTCTTCCACAGGCATGTTATGATTGGACTCATATAAGGCTCCAAAATTTTAAATCTATCAGTGAGTATAATTCTGCTATGTTCAGAATTATTTCCCAATTGAAACTATGTGGTAATAATATTACTGATCATGATATGTTGGAAAAAACTTTTACCACTTTTCATGCCTCGAATATGCTCCTGCAGCATCAATATCGATAGATGGGATTTAAAAGGTATTCTGAACTTATCTCACATCTTCTTGCAGCCGAGCAACATAATGGGATATTAATGAAAAACCATGAAAGCCGACCTACTAGTTCTTGTCCATTCCCTGAAGTGAATGAGACGAACTTCCACCAAGCTAAGCGTGGAAGAGGACATGGCCTCAGTCGTGTTCATAGCCGTAGTCGGGGAGAAAACTCTAATTGTGGTAATAACAATGCACCAAAGAACCCTCCTCACCACCAGCAGTGGAAAAGGAATGAACAAAAGCATGAAGCAGTGCAAGAAGCAAAGAAAAATGCTGAAGCAAATTTTATTTCTGAAGATAATTTAGACTTCATGCATTTGGATGTAGCTGATTATTTTGCACTCCCAGAAGGAGAAACAAGTCATGTGATCGGTAGTGAATCTGCAGAAATATAAATATTTTAAATTTTGTTGTTTGTAGTAGATAGTATAGTTATGTAATTGTTGTACATAAATAAAAGTTATGCTTTGATAATAATGTTTACTATCATATTTATTTTGTTTATGTCATTTTGAAGAATATGGATAATCCTCAAATTATGTTTGGATCAAAGACCAATCATGAAGATATTTGTGTAATTGATAGTGGAATAACTCATGCCATATTCAAAGATCAGAAATACTTTTCTTATTTGCATAAGGAAAAAGCAAATGTTTCTACAATTTCCGGTAATATAAGTTTGATTGAAGGCTCCGGAAAAGCTATTGTATTTCTGTCTAAGGGAACAAAACTTATTATAGACAATGCATTATTCTCCTCCAAGTCCCGAAGAAACTTGTTGAGTTTTATAGATATCCGCCGAAATGGGTATCATGTTGAGACAATAGATGAAATGAACGTGGAATATCTTTGTATTACAAAGAATATTTCTGGCCAGAAATGCATTGTAGAAAAGTTACCAACTTTATCTTCTGGCTTATACTATTCAAAGATTAGTACAGTTGAAGCACACTCTATCGTAAACCAGAAGTTTACTAATTCAAATACTTTTGTGCTTTAGCATGGCCGTTTGGGCCATCCTGGATCAATAATGATGAGACGGATTACTGAAAATTCAAGTGGGCATCCATTAAAGAACCTGAAGATTCTTACAAATGATGAATTTTCTTGTGATGCTTGTTATCAAGGCAAAATGATCACTAGACCATCACCAATGAAGGTTGGCATTGAGTCCCCTACCTTTTTAGAACGTATACATGGGGATATATGTGGACATATTCACCCACCAAGTGGGTTGTTTAGATATTTTATGGTCCTAATAAATGCATCTTCAAGATGGTCTCATGTTTGCCTACTATCATCTCGCAACCTGGCGTTTGCAAAGTTATTAGCCCAAATAATTTGATTAAGGGCACAATTCCCAGATTATCCTATAAAGGCTATTCGCCTTGATAATGTTGGAGAATTCTCATCTCAAGCTTTTGATAATTACTGTCTATCAGTTGGAATAAAAGTTGAACATCCTGTAGCTTATGTTCATACTCAAAATGGCCTTGCAGAGTCATTTATTAAACGGCTGCAATTGATAGCAAGACCACTACTTATGAAAACAAAATTGCCCACTACTGTTTGGGGCCATGCTATCTTGCACGCAGCATCACTTATCTGTCTCAGACCAACACATTATAATAAATATTCTCCGTCATAATTAGTTTTGGTCATGAACCAAATATTGCCCATCTACGAGTTTTTGGATGTGTTGTATATGTGCCAGTAGCACTACCACATCGCAATAAGATGGGCCCCCAAAGAAGGTTAGGAATATATATTGGGTTTGAATCACCCTCTAGTATTCGCTATCTTGAACCATTGACGGGAGATTTATTTACTGCTCGATTTGCAGATTGTCGATTTGATAAAACAAATTTTCCACAATTAGGGGGAGAGAAAAAGGAAATCAAAAGAGAAATTGTGTGGAAAGTTTCATCATTATCTCATTTTGATCCACGTATCCCTATATGTAATCAGGAGGTCCAAAAGATCATCCATTTACAAAATATATCAAATCAAATGCCAGACGCGTTTACTGATTTGAAAAGGATAACTAAGTCACATATCCCTGCAGAGAATGTGCCTATACGAATTGATGTCCCAGCAGGACCATCTACTAGCATAAGAACTAGTGAACCTAAAGCACGCCTGAAGCGTGGTAGGCCTTTGGGTTCTAAGGATCGAAATCCTAGAAAAAGAAAATCGACAAATGATCAAAATGATATTATGAAGGGATCTCCTGAAGAGACCCAAGATCTGATTAGTTCTGAGATTCCTGAAAAAATCAATGAACCCGAGACTCAAGTGAGTGAGGAACTTTTAATAAGTTCTACTGGTGATGAGATTAATTTAAATCGATCTGAAATAGTGGTGGATAATATTTTTGCATATAATGTTGCACTTAACATTATGCAAGATAGTGATGATTGTGAACCCCGATCTGTCGAAAAATATCAACAAAGATCTGATTGGCAAAAATGGCAAGGGGCAATTCAATCAGAATTGAACGCACTTGCTAAAAGAGAGGTCTTTAGACCAGTAGTCCAAACACCTGCTGGTGTAAAACCAGTTGGTCATAAATGGGTTTTTGTGCGAAAAAGGAATGACCAAAATGAAGTTGAAAGATACAAGGCTCGCCTTGTCGCACAAGGATTCTCACAACGACCTGGAGTCGATTATGAAGAAACATATTCACCAGTTATGGATGCCATAACATTTCGATATCTCATCAGTTTAGCCTTACGTGAAAGACTTGAAATACATATAATGGATGTGGTTACATCTTATCTGTACGAGTCGCTTGATAATGAGATTTACATGAAAATCCCTGAAGGATTTAAAATGCCTGAAGCATATTCGAAATCTCGGGAAATGTATTCAATCAGATTACAAAGATCTTTGTACGGTTTAAAGCAATCTGGACGCATGTGGTATAATCGCCTTAGTGAATATTTACTGAAAGGGGGTTACATAAATGATGTTATTTGTCCATGTATTTTTATAAAAAAAATGGCATCAGAATTTGTTATACTTGCTGTTTATGTTGATGACATAAATCTTGTTGGAACTCCAGAAGAGCTCCAAAAGGCAATTGAATATCTTAAGAAAGAATTTGAGATGAAAGATCTTGGAAAAATAAAACTTTGTCTTGGATTGTAAATTGAACATTTAGGAAACAAGATCTTTATGCATCAATCTACCTATACATAAAGGGTCTTAAAACGCTTTTACATGGACAAAGCGCACCCATTGAGTACACCAATGGTTGTTCGATCACTTGAAGTGAATAAGAACTCGTTCCGACCTCCAGAAGAGGATGAGGAACTCCTTGGTCCTGAAACACCCTATCTTAGTGCAATTGGTACACTTATGTATCTTGCTAATGCTACAAAGCCTGACATAGCATTTTTTGTTAATTTACTAGCAATATATAGCTCTTCTCCTACTCGGAGACATTGGAATGTGATTAAGCATATTTTGCGATATTTAAAGGGAACTCTTGATATGGGTTTGTTTTATGCTAACAAAGGTAGTGCAGATCTTGTTGGTTATGCAGATGCAGGTTATTTATCTGATCCCCATAAAGCTCGATCTCAAACCGGGTACGTGTTTACATGTGGATGTACTGTCATATCATGGCGCTTCACAAAGCAGTCAATTGTTGCTACTTCTTCAAATCATGCTAAGATAATAGCTATTCATGAAGCAAGTAGGGAATGCGTATGATTGAGATCAATGATTCATTTTATTCAAGAAAAATATAGGTTGGAGTGTGATAAAAGATCCACAATTTTATACGAAGACAATGCTGCATGTATAGCCCAATTGAAGGGAGGATTTATAAAAGAAGATAGAACGAAGCACATTTCACCAAAATTATTCTACACACACGATCTTCAGAAAAATGGTGACATTGATGTGCAGCAAATCCGTTCAAGTGACAATCCGGCAGATTTATTCACTAAATCTTTGCCAACTTCAACTTTTGAGAAGATGGTATACAAGATTGGAATGCAGAGACTCAAATATTTAAAACAAGGTTTTCATCAGAGGGAGTAAAATACGCGATGTACTCTTTTTTCCTTACTAAGGTTTTTTCCCATAGGGTTTTCCTTATAAGGTTTTTAATGAGGCAGCTAAAAATGCGTATTACTAAATATGTGTACTCTTTTTCCTTCACTAGAATTTTTTCTACTGGGTTTTTTCTAGTAAGGTTTTAACGAGACACAATACCAATGAACATCCAAGGGGGAGTGTTATGAAAATAATTATATTGTGGATGTTCATTTATTACTCCGCTATAGATAATCTTCCTGAAGAAGATTATCCATTTAGTACTCTGTTGAAATTTATCTACAAGCAGCTGATGCAGGCAGGTTACAAGCAGCTCAATGAAATGATTTGCAGCAGCTTCTTATTAAACAGGCAGGTTGCAAGCAGCTCATGCAGACAGTTTACAAGCAGCTAAAGAAAAGCCTTGCAACTGCTTCCTGAAAAGCCTCGCAGCTACTTCTTTTCTTCTATAAATAGAGGAGTTTTCGGTTTATTATGTACATAAGTTTGAAGTTTGAATAATATATCAATTTTTTTCTATACTTGTCTTTACTTTATAATTTTTATTTTAGAACAGCAGAATAATTGTATGATATAATTCTTATTCTTATTGTGGGTCCATTAATAATAGAATATAGATTCTAGACTAATTTATTCTAAGTTTGTTATATCCCAAATTTGACCAAAGGAAAGACTTCAATCCAAAGCTATAAAAGCTTATCACCCACGTGTCCCTTGCAAGTATTAATTACAAGAAAACACTCATTAGCTAATTTAAATTTTAAACTAATCCAAAAGCACAGCTACCCACTTCTCCCTTTCACAGCTAAGTGTGATTAATTATTAATCAATCTAAAAATTAATTAAATCTCTAAACAAATTAATAAAAAACATGAAAGACAATGTCTCTCCTTTACGAGGCTGAGAGTGAGAGGGATACTATCCACGTGTCAGCTTCTCTGTCTCCACAAACCACGTTGACACGTGTCGCGTTCTCTCTGATTTGTTTATTTGCTAACACGTGTCCCACAAAATTAAAAAGCATTTTCTCATCTTTAGTAGTTCTAGTGTTGTACTCCTCACCATAGCCCTCGTGTACCCTACTTGCTGCAAGGTCCCCTCCTAATTGTGACTGTCAAATTTATAGTCTGTTACTTCTAAAATCCGGTTATTTTGAAAAATATTTTTTTAAAAATGCTTTTTAAAAATATATTTTTAATGAGAAACAATTATATTTGACTCATTAATTTCAAAAGTACTTTTAAATAGTGATTAATATTTAGCCAAGCTTTTACAAAATATTTTGAAGTATATTTTTCTCGATCGCAAAAATTAGTTTAATTGGTTGGGTGAGTGATTTCTCACGTGGGACCTGGGATCGATTCCCCTCACCAGTAGCCTTCTCAGTTAGAGCTCGTCGCACCGGACTTGCCTAGTGCGGTTTATAGTTCTTGTGTAATTTACGAGTTATTGCATAATGAGCAGGTTACCCAATGCGCGTCCAAAGGGTAGCGACTGCGGATTTCCCTAAGAATTTTTTTTAAAAAAGTATATTTTCTCAAAAATACTTTTGGCAAAGTATTTTTAGGAGAAATTATTTTTTTTATTTCTCAAAAGTTATTTATGTTTCTACTCAAAAATATTGTTTTTCTTCTAATAATTTGGTGAGACAACTTAACTTTAGAAAATGCACTTTTTATAAATAAAAAAAATACTTTTTGACAAAAAAATTGGCCAGGCTATACATTTGCATAATAAAGATTTTGACTAGAAGAACAATGAAATTCATGGCTATCTCTGAAACAAACAACATTCTCAATCTTGATCTCAATAAAAAATGTGTCACTCTCCATACAAACATGATTGGCTCAAATAGTGAGGGTGTAAAGTGTGAATCACCACACACTAAACTTCCCACATTTAAACATTTCTCTCTGAAAACTCTATCGTTAGAGACACCACCAAAAAGGGAGCTATTCACTCAGTCCCACGTGTCTTTCTTTCCTTTCTCTCACTTCTGCCACTTGTCCTTTCCCAGTACTTTCTTTTGTCCCCCGCTCCCAAAACACAAAGGGTATTTTTGTCTTTACATCTCCCAACCCCACTATCCCCTCCTCTTTTTTCCCTTTCATTTTTTCCTTTTGAGTTTTTTTTTCCCTTACCTGTTTCTATCTTTCTGAGTCTTGTTTGAGATTTATTATTTCATTATATTCTTACACTCTACCCCTTCCGTAGCTCTTTGCTTCTCGTGTTTTCTTGATTTTCCGGCCACCCTTTTGCCGGAACACAACATTTTCTCACCAAGATTACATTTTTATCCATTTTTTTTCTCTTTTTCTTTTTTGTGTATGATAATCTTTGGTGGATTTTCCTGCCACCCTTTTGCTTTCTCCGGGAAGAACTCCGGCCATATTTACTTTTTTTCCCAGTTGGGATTTGTTAAGTTCAAAATTTGGGTCTAAAGACTTAATCTTGGAGCTTATTTAAGCTAATATGCAGTTAAAGATTAGATTTTTCCATCTGGGGTTGGTTAAATTAGATCATGGAAGTGTTAAACATGCATGTACATGTGGAAATAGTTAAGTTTAAGAGGTTTAGTGTGGTGTTGTTGATAATATATTTTGTGGGTAATTTATGGTTTGCTATGGGAGATAATACAGATGAGAAAAAGAAAAGTAGTAGAGTACTGGAAATGGAGAATTTTTCTATGGAAAGTAGTAGATTTTCAAGGGACTTATTGCAAAGATTTATGGGGAGTAGTAGTTCAAGAGCAAAGGATGAGGATGAGGAAGATGATGAGGGAGAATTAGAGTTGAATCTTGGATTGTCATTAGGAGGTAGATTTGGTGTGGACAAGTCTTGTAATAATAAGTTGATAAGGTCTAGTTCTGTAGCTGCTTGTTTGCCTATAGTTAGAGATGATGATGCTTTAACACCATCACCTCCAGTTTCTTATCCAGCTAGTTTAGTGAGAACATCTTCTTTGCCTGTGGAGACTGAGGAAGAATGGAGGAAAAGGAAAGAGTTGCAGACTTTGAGAAGAATGGAAGCTAAGAGGAGAAGATCAGAGAAGCAGAGGAATTTAAGGGGCGGTGATAAAGAAAGTGCAGGAGGAAGTGTGGAAGATGAAAAGAGGGAAATTGAGGTGAATTTGAAAGGTAAATTGGAGAAAGAACAGTACTTGGCGACAGCGGAAAAGTTTGGTTTATCGGTATCTCCAACGTTGGCTGCAGTTGCTAGACAGGGTAGTTTGGGAGGAGGTGGAATGGATTTGGCAATGGGAAAAGGTAAAGGAAGTTATTCAGGTAGTAAAAAGCAAGGACAAGGGCAATTGGGATCACAAGGTTCTGTGGAATCCCAAGGTGGTGGTGGTAGTTCTTCAAGTATGTCTGAATTGGAAAGTAAACCTCCACAAGGTACAACATTTCCCTTTATTTTATGTTAATATTCATTGTTTATGTGAAGTGGAGCCTGGAGCAACGGTAAAGTTTCTTTTGTGTGATCTATAGGTCACGGGTTCGAGTTGTGTAATCGGTCAAAGTTTCTTTTGTGTGATCTATAGGTCACGGGTTCGAGTTGTGTAATCGGTTACTGATGCAAGCATCAGTAAGCTACCTACATCACGGTGCACCCCTTCTCCGGACCCTGCGTGAACGCTCTTTTTTACTCATTGTTTTATGTAACTTCTTTATTGATTCAGCCCTTCAGACTTGATAGCTGTTGAATTGGAGAATTGTAGTACTGTATGTTTTACTTTGGGTTTGAATTCTTGATTGTTGTGTTGGTACTCTATATCTATCTTCTGGGTATGAAGTGGTTATCACACGTTGCAAGGAGGATGCTTTAAGACATGCTATGGTAACATTGAAATGTGGCATTTGCTTTTATGAGCTGTTCAATAAATCTCATACATTTGGTCAATACTTGCTGATGAGGTCCCCTCACTTTCAGTGTTTGCTAGTTTCTGTGGTACTTGTTCATGTCTTCTATCTTATTGCCATTTACCACATTCTTGATTCTTTTCAAAGCCCACCCGAACTACACCTTAGGGCGTGGCCTAGCAGTCAATGAAGTAGGTGAAGGTGAAAACCATAGGAGACCAAGATTCCCAACAGAGAATTATCGGTATTTCTCCTGGAGATAGGAATAGTCGAAGTGCGCCCAAGCTAACTCGGACATCACCGTTATCCACCCCACCCACACACACACACAAAAAAATAAATAAAAAAAAATAGAAAATCCCATCCAACCATCCCTTTTCGCCCCTCAAGGGATCAACAGTAGTTCCCTTTCCCTCTTGGTGACTCATACCTGTAACCTAATGGTTGGAGGTGAAGGTGTTCTATCACCAAGAAAACCCTCCCTTGTCACCACATTCGTCATTTAAAATTGTGGTCTCTACTTTCAGCACCTCGAGAATGTTATGCTATATTGACTCTTTGGAGGTATTGTCTGATTGGCACTGTCAAGTATTGTACTTGTGTCATATGTTTGATAAGGTTATCTAGGTGCCTTTGGGAACTTTCTTTTGTTGCCACACAAAATTTGCAGGAGGAAATGCAGGAGATAAGAAGATATAGGAGAATGTGTATGATAAAAATTGCATGAGCAGTTGTTTGAGAAAAAAGTTCTGTGATGTAAAATACCTTCTTAATCTTCAAGTGCTTGCTTTGATGTGAACTATAGTAGGTTAGAACCCTAGGGAGCGTCTGGTAGTGCTGATTTGGCTATATGATTTTCTTTTTCGTAGTAGTACAAAGACTAAAGTCTGATATCCTTTCCGCAGAAACTAGAGATTCATATCTTTTCCACAAAAATGATTAATCAGAGCTCACTACTTCCAATTAAACAGCAAGGAGGAGAAAGATGGACCGTTTATTTGTAGACTTGGGAAACCAAACTAGATCATTTATTCGCGGGGTACTTTGCACAGTAAAATAGAAAGCATTCATTCTTTATTGGCTGATAAAATAAAAGAGGCCTTGTGATACATGCCGCTATGTCTGTATAAAAACTTCCAGTCCGCTCTCGAAAATCTTGCCAACTTATATCCACCTACTTGAGAGTACTCAAGACTCGATTAAACTAACAGATCTCTCTAGATGGTTCAATTTCCTTCTCACCCAAGGGAGTTAGTCATGTGTATTAAAGCCTGATGGATTTTACACCTCATGGTTTCAGATGCTTGCCCTATGTGTGCTACTTTTAGATAAGCAACCGTCTTTTCAATTAGTCTTCTTCGTTAATTACCTATTGGGCAATCAAGATTGTCTCCATCTCTCTTATTTACCTTTTCGGTTGTGGTCCATGCGATAGAACGGATTAGGGTCCAGGTCAGCTCCTTGGAATCACTGTGTCGCAATTTTCCGAATATCACATAGATGTAAATTTGACTTGCTAGTTGATGCATAAGGACCTTTGTTGCTAGATAGGAATATCTGTTGGAGAATTAATAGATCAGTATCTTACGTCCTATGACCAGATTTAAATCCTTTTTCGCTTGTCCTATTCCTAAATGAAGTTCCACGATATTGCTGAGGAAATTCAATCTTTTTAATAGTTATCTATTGTCATGAAATCAGCAAGTCAGATCAAATTAAAATATTGGAATTTATTTCAGCTGCTCAATTCCTGTTATCCTAAGTTTGCTGACCGTAGATGCTTGTACAATAAATGGTTAGTTTAGTCTAAGAATATTGAATATGCTATTGACCATTCACTACGCAAGGGAGTTCATTATTGTCACCAGAGAATATTAGATCGTTTGATCTGGTACTGGTCTGTATTGATTGTTCTATAATCATTCAGTAGTGTCTAATAGTTTTGCATTTTACTGCTATTTATGGTATGTTCATTCGTATGACATTGACTTGTTTTTGGAGCTTACAGAGTAAAGGAAAGAAAAGATGCAGTTTATATATGATATCTGCTTTTCTACCTTTCCTTCCATTTATCATCTCGACCATCTTTCTAGAACCCTGATGAATTCCGGCTACAGGGTCTGGCGAGCTAAGCCCTGCTAGTATCCACTCATTACAAGGAGGAGGGAGTCAAGATGTTGCTTCGTCCGGGTCAAAAATGAAAGAGATTGTAAACAGGCTGTCGGGAGGTGATATGGACAGTAGTCCATCTAAGAGGCTCGATGCAGCAAAACGTCAGGCAAAGGAAACGGGAGCAAACGCGTTGGGAGATATGCCATGCGTTTTCACAAAAGGAGATGGTCCTAATGGTAGAAGAGTAGATGGAATATTATACAAGTACGGGAAAGGCGAGGAGGTAAGAATTATGTGCGTATGCCACGGTAGTTTTTACTCACCAGCCGAGTTTGTCAAGCACGCTGGAGGTACCGACGTTGCTCACCCTCTCAAGCATATAGTTGTAAACCCCAATGCTTCTCCCCTTCTGTGACTGTACCACAGGGTTTCGGAGGAAGAGGATATCGCAGAATACTACATGCGAACCAGTAAGAACTTTTTCTTTTTTCATTTTTGTTTTTTCTATTCCTCTTTTTAAGAGTGTGTTACATGTATCGAGTCGTGCACATGTTGGAGGGATAATGGTCTAAAGAAAAAGGTTTGTATGTACATTTACGGATTCTTTTTAGGAAATTCAGAGGAATGAATCTTGAATGATATCATGGTCTTCTCTAATCTGGACCCTTTAGATCCTTACTATCGTTTCTTTTATATACATCAATCATATCCAAGTGTGCTACATGATTTCTGTATATTGAAAATGTCTAAAAGGGCAGCCCGGTGCACTAAGCTCGCCCTATGCGCGGGGTCCGAGAAAGGGCCGGACTATCAAGGTCTATTGTACGCAACCTTACCCTGCATTTCTATAAGAGGTTGTTTCCACGGGTTCTGATTTGTTATAAACTCAAGACTCATTTAAAATGAGTAGGTGTTTAGAGGCTTTAGGACCTGGTGACCGTATTGCATGATTGCATCATATTGTGCTGTTGGGGTAAAGCAGAAGTGTTTGTTGGCTGCAATTATAGGAGGTCCTTAAAATGTATTCATTACAATGGATTAGGAACATGTGGTTGAATTCAGATTTTGTTTTTCTTCTTATAAATAATGATAGTGGAATTATGCAATAAATATTAAAACGTGTCTTTTAAGAAATGTAATTCACACAAGAAATAATCTTGATTTGTCTAATATTTGGCCCTGTCTTATCTTGGTTGGGCAAAATATAAAATTTGCCTAATTGCATTTATATATATAAAATTTTCGGAAAAATGGCCATATATGCCAGTGAATTATACGAATTAGGACAGATATGGCCGTCGTTATTAGTTTGGCACAGATATGTCCAAACCGTCAAATACTTGTTTATTCATATCCTTAGTTAAACGGAATTTACTGTTTTGTCTTTCTTACTAGATGACCCCACTAGTTATTCTCTTATTTCTAGCCCTTAGTATTGAAGATGATTGGTTGGACTTTGAATCTGAAATTGAAAGAGACACAACAATCAGATTACTCTTCTCAAATCACAACACAATACTCTTCTCAAGTCACAACACAACAATCAGATTACTCTTCTCAAGCATGTCCAAGTTGAAGCAAGAAAAAAGAGAAAGAAGATGGCGCCAAATGGGAAAGGAATTCCTGAACCAAATTCTAAAACATAGCTTTATGTCCGGAAAAATATCATTATATTTCTCCAAAAAAATGCTACTTCAAAGCACCCTTACCAACTAAGAGACTGAAATAAGAAAGGCCAAATATTTATAGCATTTACAATCATGAAAATCAGAAAGAAACTTCAAGCAGAAAGAAACTTCAAAGCAGTTAAGACATCAAAGTGAACTTCATTCCTCCTTTATCTTGAATCCAAATAAATGATTACAAAAAGTAGTTTAGCTTAAGAATAAAATCAATATAGCGAGCAGTTTGAACCCTAATTGCGGATTTTAGAAAGGAGCCATCTTCATGAAGAGAGAATGTGAAAAGGAAGGGCTAGAAATAAGGGAATAACTAGTGGGTCATCTAGAAATAAGGGTGGGTCGGGTCATAACGGATCAGGCCAGTAGATTTTGGTTGGGTTCGGTTATTAATTATTTAAGAAAGACAAAATAGTGGGCTTCGTCTAACTAAGGGCATGAATGAACAAGTATTGGACGGTTTGGACATATCTGTGCCAAACTAATAACGGCGGGCATATTTGTCCTAATTCGGATAGTTCACTGGCATATTGAGCCATTTTCCTTAAAAATTTTAAGAGCGGCTAAAAATATACATTTCTCTATCTTAGTTTACGATGTTTGGTCCCATGTTATGTGATCAGCACCGGGCGTGGGGAGGGTCATAGAGTCTTGACATTTGTTAAGGTTATGGCAGATACTACCTCATGAGCTAACTTCTTGGGTGTTAGGGCCAAAGTTTCGAAAACATAATTAGGTAATAAATGTTTCCCTTATTTAACGATTCAAGATTTTAACTGAGCTAATCACACATTTCACATGGTATGCCGGCTACTGCTATCTGTTCGAGTTTTAGTATCACCCCATCAATCTCATATATTGTAAATATAATAAAGTAAATAGAAGTATATTCTTTTTAAACGTTTAAATTTGTAGATGAGGTGATTATGATCACACGATTGAGCATTTATTTATAAAAATGGCATAAACTAACTGGATGAACAAATGATATAAACTTGAATGAATATCATAATTCTATTCTTACGTTGAACCTTCTATTTCTTTAACATAGTATAGCTTGTTTTGGATAGTTTGGTGTATACGGTATCCCGCGTTCACTTGGGAAAGATCGCACACCAAGAGATGTGATGTAGACAACATATCTCAATGCAAGCATTAGTAGCTGCTTCAACGGCTCGAACTCAACTCATTACCTATAAGTCCTCGGAGATAACTTTATCGTTGCTTCAAGATTTTCCCTTCGCAATTTAGCTTGCTTTAATATGTATATACATTGCATAGTCAATATTTATCCAACTGTACTAACTGCTAAAGCATGGTCCCTATTAGGGGTGTACATGGACCGAGTTGGTTCGTATTTTATCAAAACCAAATCAAACCAAATATATCGGTTTGGATTGGTTTAGTTTTGTCGGATTTTTCTGATTTTTTTGTTACATGAATATTATTTCAATCTTGCATTATTAAAGTTATAGATAAAATTTTGATAAGTGAATATATGTTTACTAAAAATTTAAAAAAAAATAACATACATATGATCTATTAAAGTGATCTTAAGGGATAATGTTTTTTTAGTAACTCATAATAGTTTATTTTCTTAGTCGTCTACCAATAATTTTTGGTTGATGTACGCTTTCAGGGTTAACCAAATTTAATAATTAAACATAAAAATCAATATGATACCTAAATAATGATATGTTCTATGTAATTTTAGATTATCGAAATACCACTTCAAATTCGAAAAACATATAATAAATTTTGACATATGAATATGAAAAAACAAAGAGATGATTGACGCATTTCAATAACACATAATAAGAAAGTGATACAATCTATTATTTAAAGTAAATAAAAATGAATGCACTTTATAGTTTTATTAAATATTATATCCCATGGATGTTAAATATTTCTAGACATTTTTTAAATAAAATTCTATATAAAGTCTTAAAATTATATATAAAAAATTATATATTTATATGTTGATTTGGTTTGATTTTTTTTACTCAATACTAACCAAATTTAATCGGGTTTTTTAATCGATTTGATTTGATTTTATGATTTGGCGCGATTTTCCAGTTCGATTTGTAACTCCCGGTCCCTATTAATAAATGTATGTTTTGTTGTAAACTGGAGACTCATCTTAAATGAGTAGGGTCCAGAGATTTCATATTTTGGGGACCATTTGACCATTATATTGCCTGATTACAAGAAAGATTGAATTTTCTTTTTTTAATTGATTCTGCTGTTGGGGGAGCAAAAATGCTTGTTGGCTGCACTTATATAGGTGATCCTTGTAAAATATTCATTGTATGGTTCAAGGGCACGTGGTTCCTGTTAGAGAAAAAAGTTATTCGAATTCCAAAATAATAACAGTATCACATAAAATATAGGGAAATTGGTTAAATATACCCCTCTATTTTCGAATATTATCTGTATTTAATCTCTGTTATACTATCTGGCCAAATTTACTCATATCATCAATAAACATTTAAAAATTACCCAATGATCTGTCAAGTAATTTAAAATCTCCCAAATTTTTTTTTATTTAAATCACGTGTTATTCTTCTTGCTCCATTATTTTCAGAAATTACTATTGATATGAATGCTAAAGTTAACAAATAATAATAGTATCAGATAAAATGAAAGTTTATGTAGCAGAGAAAAAAATAAATACAATGTGAACGTCAGAAAGATTTTATGTGTGACTTATAGGTCACGGGTTCGAGTCGTCACTAGTGCGTATATTAGATTAGGATATCTACGTTACACCACTTGGGTGCGACCCTTCCTGGGATTCTACATCAATGCGAATGCCTTGTGCACCGAACTCTCCAAAAAGTGAACGGCAAAAGGATTAGATTATCGGTTCTCATGCTGTTTCTCCAACCCATGGTCGTCCCACAGTTCATTTAAACATAAGAGAGATTATATCCCCTTAATCCTAATTAATTATCTTATTGTTTATTTAGTATCCAGAAATGACGTCTACTTTTTAACTAAGCAAACTTTATGCCTCCAACTTCAAATTACATTTTATCATTTTTTTTCAGTAACAGTTTGGCAGCAACTTTTGTTCTGAACATAATATGAAGTTTTCAAATAGTCAGCTTTATAAGGGTCGAAGTGACTAATACATTGTGCACCATGTTTAAAAATAAATCATAGGACATGGAATTCACTGTTAATATACGTGAATGAGGAATTAATCAATAAAAGAATAATCTGGATAAAAGAGCTACAAAAAGGAACAGTTCTTAGGCAAAAAAGAAGAAGAAAACGACTCCACGGGAGATCGAACCCAAAATCTTTAGTTCTGTACCTTATCCACTGGGCCATGGAGTCAACTAATCTATACTATATTAAAAGCACGAATGCCTTATCGAAATGCCGTTCGACATTTTTACCCTTTAATATTAAATTTCACGCTAGACAAAGTCGTTATTTAATTATTTTCTTAATAGTTAGGACTTTAAAATCAACTAAAATTTTAATTTTAAGATCTTTCCTTATTTTAATAAGATTTTACATCCTTTCCTAGAATTTAGGACTTTAGGAATTTATAGTTTTATTGCCTTTGTTGTAAGCTTTCAAAGTTTATTAGGAGTTTAAATAGGAATTCCATAATTATTAGGACGAAAATATTCTTAATATATAGAGGTACCAATTTACTGCACTTTGGAATACAAAATCCTAATTGGTGTGTATATGTCCAGTTCCCAACGTCAAGATTTCAAGTTTTTTTGTTTTATGTACCGATTTGGTCATAAGAGAGGATATTTTGATGGGTTCATATTAGTTGGAAAATAATAAAAGGAGGTGTTAACGATACTTTTTGAAGATTCCATATATATGTTAATACTAATAGGTCCAAGAAACATGAATTGGAATTAGATAAGAAATTTAACACTAAATATCAAAGAAGTCTTGCTAAACTTTGTCAATTGTTCGTCAAAATTGAACTCGCTAGAAGTTACGGCGAAAAGGTCCTGATAAATTGGCTCTTTTGTTGTTCTTCTTGTATTTTTATCTTTCAGCTTCAAAATTCATAAGTTTTAAGTTGAACCGACTAATTTCTTGGTATTTGGTAGAGACTGGAGAGATTAATGACTGAGTGAGGTCGAAGGCCTAATTTTGAGATATTGATACTATATCACGTGAGTTGTCCGTGCGGATCCAGATATTGATACTATAGCACGTGAGTTATCCGTACAACACGTGAGTTGTCCGTGCGGATCCAGATATTGATATTATAGCATGTGAATTGTCCGTACGGATCCATATATTTATATTATAGCACGTGAGTTGTCCGTGCGGATTATAGGCTGAAGAGCCCCACTGGAGTCTGTACACACCCCCAATGAGTGCATGTACCTACTGAGTGCGAGTACCGAGTACGAGTGCCAAGCGATTGGAAGGATTATGTGACTATGAGGAATGAGTGACTGTGAGGACTGAGTGACTGATACTTTGATAGTATGCATATGGTTCTATCATTGAGTTGCATCGCATTGACATGCATACTTGGCATACATGCATATAGATGCATTTTTCTCATGTTATACGATATTGCGTCATTCATGACTTCACATACCCATTGACATGTAGGCATAGAGATGTATTCTACTCCTGCCATTTGAAATGAAACAACTTACCTGTTCTTGAAAGTTTTTGGGAAAAATCATAGTTTCCAGATTTACACATATTTTGTTGATTTTAGTGAAAGATTTGGATTTTACTGTTATACTTGAAAAGCATGCCTATTTTTCGAAACTGTGAACGAGCTAAGCATTATATCTTTGAGTTATTACTTGCACTACTTTATTTATATTTTTATGAGTTGTTCCTGATTGTTGGTGTTGGACTTTGACCTTTGTCCAAACCCGTTACTACTTTCAACTTAAAGCTAGGTTTGTTACTTATTGAGTACATGTGGTAGGTTGTACTCATACTACATTTCTACACTTTGTGTGCAGAGTTTTGATGCTGATATTCCTGCGTACGGCGGGAGCTGGATCTGAAGATGTACCTACATTCCAGTCATTGTTGCCTCTTGTTCATGGTAGCTTTAGAATTTTAATCTGTTCATGTATACTTCAGACAGATGACGTATTTTTTATTTCACACTAGTTTTGTAAATTCTAATCTTAGAAACTCGTGATTTGTACTACCAGTCCTTGGAAATTCTTGTATAAAAGCAATTTTATTATACTTTCTTTCCTTAATAAATCTCATCTAAATTATATATTTGTTAATTGGCTTACCTGACGGGTTATGTTAGGCGCCATCACAACTAGATAGATTTTGAGTCGTGATAAAAATATTAATCGATGTTTTTATTCTTTAAAAATAAATTTCACATTGGATATTCTTATATAGTTATATCGGTAATATCTTGAAGAGTTAAGAAAAAAAAATTTTAGGACTCAATGACAAGAAACTCCCGATCCCTACTTTCTTGATTCTTTATTTTTAATTTTCTTCTAATATATATTTTTACAATTAAAATATATGTTAATAATATTTGTTTATGTGATTTTAAAAAAAAGTATGGAGTACATACGCAACGCGCCTACCCTATTTAATAAAAGAGCTCAGTCAGATTCAAACCGGTAACCTCTTGTCAAATAAGGTCAAGTGCCCTACCATTGAGCTACGGACCCTTGCTTGTCCAATCTGCAGTATATATTTAAACTAACTAGTTAAAACCAAGTAGAAGAAAGCAAAATGGCTCAAATTTATCCTTTGTACTATTCAATATTGATTCATTTTGTCATCTGTTATACTTTTGGTCTATTAATACTCTTGCTCAATTATCTCGTATTTGTCTTATTATTATTGAAATTTAAATTCTTCGAGGAAAAAAGTATATATTTACCTCTTAACTTTTGATTATAGTTTAAAGCTGCTCCTAAGTTGGAGATTCATTAAGTGCCAAGGGAAAAAACGAGATTGTTTCCTAACGACCAGCTTAGTAGTATTAAAATATTAAGGAGGGCAAAATTGCCCCAGAGGCTTTAGCCTTGTTAGCTTTGTAAATTTGGTATACTTCAATAAACAAATTATTTGGTTATTGACCCGGTTAAAAAAATTGATTTCCTATCCAGTTATATCTGGTATTTTTATTGGGACCTGAGTAAATTTAAATTTGGACCAGAAAGTCCTACAGTGAGAGACGGTACTTCTGGATACAATGTTTGAGGCAGGTGTTCGAATTCCTTATAATGTGCAACTGAAACAAGTTCTTGCTAACAATAAAAAGGGGGATTGTACGTGGGATTGGTTAATTAGCTCCTTAATAAGGATAACTTCATACCCAAACAGAGGTGGAGTAAGATTTCAACTTTATAGGTTTTGGATTTTCGAACGACGACTTCAAGTATTAATAATTGGGTTCTAAATTCAATATTTATATATATTTAATGAAATTTTTAACACGAATACATAGTTTGAGCAAAAGTGATTGGGTTTCATACTGCTTTCTTTTACGACTATCTGCTCAGTTTATCTAATTTACGAAAATCAATTCAATTGAAGTAAAATAATTTATTGTGGCCTAGTTTCATAAATTTAATTGATTTAGCCTAATAAGCAAATTTTAGGTTAAAAACAATGAAAGCTATAGTCAAAGTATGTTCTTCAAAAAATTAAAGACGTGTCTTAATTATTTCAACTAAAGCATGATAAGCAGCATAACATTACACTAATAATGTAAAAATTATTTTTCATCGTAAGTATATGGAGTATAAGTTAAATCCCAAACTAGAAATAACTGCAATATATGTGAGGTTGAAAAGTAAAGATCGTGAGACTCCCTGCAAAAATGACTTACATACTAAAAAGTTAATCAAAGTTGTAAAGTGTAAAAAAGTAACATTAAGTGGTTGTTTGGATTGACTTTTAAGTTAGTCAAATCAGTTTTTAAGTTCTTTTTTTAAAAAAATTAGTGTTTGACAAACTTAAAAAAATACTTAAAATAAATTAAAATTGCCTAAAATAATAAATTGGGCAACCCCAACTTATTGTCTTTTGGTTTAAAAGTTATTTCTGCGAAAAATCACTTTTTAAGCCAATTAAAACGGGCTCTAAAGCAAACTGTAAAGTTTAATCGAGTTCCATGATTCCAAGTTATTAATTTCGATATTTTGGATTCATTGCCGGTAAACAACAAACATTTTAAATTTTGAGAATCAGTTTGATAGGGTATAACAGTAAGGGATCGTTTGGTGGGAAATATTAGGAAAACAATACATATATTAGTTTTAGTATTATTAATTCTTTGTTCGAAAATATTTTTTATTTATTATTATTTTTATACATAGCAAACCATGACATTGGGAATAACATAATTTTTAATACATAGATAAGCATATTAAAAGACATAATTGCCCTTTCAAAATCTTTTCCAAATCCTTTTTGGAGGGTATTTTTGTTAGCAAATAATTTTTTTTTAAAATAATTATACAATACATATTATTTTAATATACCATATACCAAACAGTCAATAAAAAAAATAACCTCAACATAGTTAATTATAACATTATAAATACACTTTATTCAATATTATTGTTATAAGTCTGCCAAACAACAAGAGCCAGAAGTTGGAGTATCATATTGTAAGTTGGGACAAATTTTACTATTTTAAAACTCGCTTCCCAATGCAATGTGAATATCTCTAAATTTCAGATCCGAATTTAAGAATAAAAAGAATTAAAAGGAATATACAGTGACATGTGACAAGATTCCTACTTATGAAAAGTAAATTAGAAGTTATAATATTTGTATCAGAAATGAAGAGGCAATTAATCCATTGTCCATTTGCTTGGAAGCCAAGAGAAATAAACAATAGACAGAAAATGAACACTTATTTTTTAAAAGTAGCAATTTCAATGGAAAAAAAATAATATCATCCTGCAAAATTGTAGGACTTCGATGGAAAAGAGTTTCTTTTTATGCAAACTTTTCTTTTTCTTTTTAATAAATAATTCAATTAACTTTTAGGAGTCGTTTTGCTGTGATATTAAAGCAATTAATCACAAAATCCGGCAATTAAATCATATTCATATTAAGTAATGCATGAACTTATATAATATTTTATGCGGGATACAATATTAAATTAAAATATATGTGTTAATAATACTGGGGTTAAACTATTTCAACACATTTCAAAATAAGTGATTTATGTATAATAATTTTATTAATATTAATCACTGCATAAACAATATTCGTTGTATAATATTATAATCCTGACATATCTATCAAGTGAACCAAATGACTAAATTCACCCCTAAAGAATTTTCCTTCCATATTGTCTTCTCCCCCTAAGTCTTAACCAAACAAGGGATTTTTTAAGGGATTGTTACACAAATACCCGGCTGAATTTAATGTTTACTATTGATTATACATAGTTATATATATATTATTTATGAATTATACATATATTATATATTTGCCAGCTATTTTTAGTTTAAGAAATCAGGTGGGCGGCTATTTGGGCTAATTCTTCTTTTAAAAAGACAAAAATCACTTTTAGCCTACGGCCGAAACTATTTACATCGGATAACCAATTATATAAAATTTATATACTTTTTGTATAAAACATGCAAAAATATATATAAATATACAAAAAAATATTCATATTTTCGATTATAAGTGACTATAGAATGTCATTTTCCCATTTTAGAAAAGGTATTTTCACATTCTTTTCCTTCATTTTCGCTCCATCCTATTTTACCTTTCCTCTTCTATTCAATTCCTCACGGTTTGTAAAAACAAACGGTTTAGATTGTAGCTACGTTGTCCACTTGATCTTAGATCCTCGTTTGATTCATCCAGATTCCTAGGACCCTTCTTTCCTCTAAAATCATTACTCCTCATTCACCAATTATTACTACTTTATTATTCACCGCAAATCCTTCAGTGTGTAAAACGTGCTCTCATTTACTTGTTTTTCACTCCTTGTATTCATTTCACCCTTTTGTATTCTTTTCTCCCTTTGACTTCAAGAATGTAACAGACCCTTTAAGCCCAAAAAACCTTTTCTTGAAAAAGGTATGAGCTTTCTCTTTGTTGCCACTTTTGTGTTTTGAGTTTTATTAATATAATTCAGCTTCTTGATTTGACATGCTGATGGGTTTTAATTTTCGTAGTGATTACTGATTAGTGCTTTATAGTTGAAGATTTTGTAATCTTTTGTGGTTCAGTATACTGTGAATTTTGAGTGTCAAGATTCAAAATTTGTGCTTACTAATCAAAAAACTGAGAAAAAGATTCAAACTTTTTTCCTTTTCTCTCCACAGCTATTTTAGTGTATTTTTCTCTTTATTTGAGCTTGAATTTTTCATAGTGCTCAATTCTATATAGTTGAAGATTTGGTAATCTTTTGGGGTTCAAATTGGGAAAATAGGGCAGTGTACTGTTAATTTTTGGTGTCAAGATTCAAACCTTTTGCTCTTTTATAGCTATTTTAGTGTAGCCATGTAATTATCACTATAAATAAGAACCATGTCAATGCTTCTTTCATCTTTTCTTTAGCCGAGGGTCTATCAAAAACAACCTCTGTGCTCTGCCCTCCAAAGTAGGGGTAACGTTGCATACAACTTACCCTCCCCAGACCCCACTTGTAAAAAACTACTGTGTTGTTGTATAAATAAGAATCATAATTCCAACAATAGTGATTAATATTGACATAATAGAAGTAAGTGGGTCGATCAAGTATCCGAAGTCGTAAGATAAATCTTTATTGATGATCCAAGACCATACATATTGATAAAAAGAGCTGCTATTTATTTGCTGAATAGATATTTAGTTGAGCTGGTAGCGGCTAGGATTCACTATGAAAATGTACCAGATAGTTTGAGATTGAAAAAACAATTCTTGACTGGTTTATGGATTTCAACATGGTTATTGATTTCTTGGGGAATAGTGTTGAGTTTGCGAAAATTTATTTTTTGACGCTGGAATTGAGTTTCCCTGCTGTTTTTGATCTTCGGTTACATGAAAACTGAGTGGGGAGTAGTGTGAATATGTTACTATTGCCAGATTTCAATGCCATAACATGTATCGATAGATTTGTATTCTTAACAGGAAGAAAGTCAGATTTGCCTAAATACTAGGCATAAGGAAGTGTGGCATAAAATATGACCTGAATTGCTGGGCCTTTAGGAAATTTTCAAGCTCTAGCCGATGGGACAAAATTACTTTTGAAAGAGAACCTTATTCCATCTAGAGGAGATACTCGTTTATTTAGTATCAGATAAACCATAGCAGTAACGTCGATCTTTCTAAGTTGGACTTATTAAAAATAAAAAATAAAATAAAGAATCCAAAAAATGCTCTATTTCGATCTATAGTTCTACATTTCATATACATGCAAACTTGCATTCGTTTGATGCTTGTAATACCTTCTTATCGTGGAATTGAGGTTGGATCAGGAACTTAAGTGCTTGAATAATTTATACTAAGGCAAGTTATAACCTCCTATTTGGATATCCTCTATCTCTTCCTTTTTCCGAGTGTGTAAAGATCTTTTTTGATGTTGGAATTTGAGTTTCCATGCTACTCTTAATTTGGGGTTGCATGAAATGGACTTGCATTTCAGAGTGGATTTCATATTGTGCTTGCAACACACCTTCTTATTGTGGAATTGGGATTTGGCGTAGGAACATACATAAATGCTTGGATAAGCTTGTACGAAGTTCAAGTTAAAATCTCCTCTTTAGATATCCTCCATTCTTATTTTGCAGATTATGAGACTATGATATCAGACTCAATTAGTTAATTCCTAATTCTTAATCTCCATGAATGCAAATGCAATGGACAAATGCTGTTGAAATAGGATTTGCATGTCCCTGATTTTGGCCTATGCTTAACTTAAGGAAATTATTTTGATGAGGATCGTAAAAGGATGAAAATTAGTTTGAGAAAAAAGAGGGACGAAAATCAAGGGGGCGTTTAGGAGTGGATCAATTACCACGTGTTTGTCTCATTTTCTAGTAACCATTTGGGAAGTGTGATTCAGGATTAACGTGCTTATGAATTTTGTTCTGAGGCTCTTATGTACTTATGTTGTTTGGTGTCTAGATGAAGCTATTAGTGATAATTACATCTATTTGTTTTGTTCTTTGATAAGTTACAATTATTTGCTTATCCGGTTCTGTTACAACTTATTTTGCAGGAGCAGGCAGATATGAAAAATAAAAAAGTATCAGGAACTGTAATAAGAAGATCTACTGCTGTTGCTTACACTAACACTCGGCTAAAAGTAACAGTGCTGCAGCCGGAGTAAGAGTATTAGTGGCTTTGTTCAATGCTGAAATCTTTGTTTCTGAGATTTGTTACTAACTCACAGAAAGTGAAAGCCAATGGCAGAAGAAAATGGACAATTTGTTTTTACAGATTTTCAAGAATCTACATCTACTAGATTTAATACAGATGTACAGGCAAATAACAACTTTCACGGTTCTGGTCTTCCTGGTCTTAAGAGGAGAGGCCAAGGTCACGGGAGTCGCTCGTGGATAAAGATTGATGAGCTTGGAAATTCAAAGATTTTGGAATTGGATAAGGCTACCGTTATGAGACATTGTGCTTTGCCAGCTCGGGATCTCCGTCTTTTGGACCCTAAATTTATCTATCCTTCCACGATATTAGGGCGAGAGCAAGCTATTGTGGTAAACCTTGAACAGATCAGATGTGTCATCACTGCTGATGAGGTTATACTGATGAATTCTTTGGATGGTTGTGTACTGCAATACGAGTCTGAATTGTGTAAACGCCTTCAGACAAATAAAGATCAGCCGGGTAAATTCCCATTTCTATTTAGTCTTTCTGCACTAAATCTTAGATTTCCTCAAAGAGATGAAAACCAGTGAGTACTTGTTTCTGTGGAAGAGTTGTAAGCCAGTGAATTCTATTCTGTGCAGCTTACTGCTAGGTTGCTTCCTTTCGTCTCTACATAGCTTTAGACAATCTTAAATTGTCTTGCATCATAATTTTGACAGGGAAAAACTACTCCGCCCCTCCATTAAGTCCCTATTATATCTCCATGCTGGTTTAACTGTCAATTGTTGCTTTTCAAGACCCATTAGACCAACTTGAAAAGTGAGGTAACCATTAATATATTGAAAGTAAACTAACAGCTTCAGAAACTACTTGGATATACTAGCACTTAATAAGACTCTGCATTCCAGGGTTAAAAGGAGAAGTGAAAGACTTCTTTTCATAGAAAAACCTGTCTCACTTTTGGAAAGGCAAAAGAGACTAACAAATCCCACAGATGTAGCTCTCAGAGTTAGATTAGTATGATTTTATAAGTAAAGAGCGGAATACAGAGAGCCTATTTTTGTAAGGCGCCTACATTGGAATCGTTTGAGATTGAGGCATAGCTATTGAAATGTCATTCTTTATGTTTGAATCAGATCCATGTAACTCTAAGTCATTGGACATATGGTACCACTAATACAAAAAATGCAAGACGAATTATTGAAATCGATTAGTCTTCCCCCTCAATGAGAAAAGTTGAATAAGGGGTAAGCTTGTGACGTTCCATGTCGGGAGTGAAACCACGTGTTGTTTGGTTTTTCTTTTTAATATTTTTATCTGGTATTTGATCAACGATTATCAATATGTTTGTGTGTATATATATATATATATATATATATATATATATATATATATTATATTATACACACACACACGCACACACACCCCACACAGATCAAGAAGTCCTGGAACAGTTCTTGGCTACTTTGGCTTTTTCTCATAGCATCTGAAGCTGTCCGTAGGTCTGCATAAATAAGGAGAATTATTTAAAGTAAAAGAATGGAAAACCTGCATGATGCTATAAGTTGGACATGTTTTCTCACTATTGGAAAATGACTTTTTATTCTGGAAATTTTATCTTGTGTAACCGCAATATTTCCATGACACTAACTGTGCATTATGGGCATAAAGATCTCATTTGAAAGGAAATATAGGAAAAAATAAAAATGATAAAACATTAAAGGTATTGAGTATAGTCTTTCTTGAACTCCAAGTTTGTTATCGCAGTCATGTTATCCAGCTGCTTTTGTCCATGTAGCATGCACTTGTTAAGATCTTCCACAAATGCTACTTTTGAGTTTTGACCAACTCTATTGCAGAAAGAAATTAAAATTAGCCTTAAAATGTTTTTCGTTCCACATTGTTTGTGCTTTCGAGTGACAGCTTGGCTTACATCTGACTTTAGTTTGATCAAACTTCTGTACTTATTATCTATAGCTCTTCACTTGTCAATAAAACAGAGTATCTCTAGCTATTAGAAGCAATTGAGTCTATCCCTTCTATTATAAATGTCCGATACTTGAGCATGTTCAGCAACGGATGGTGTTTTTGTTGTTTGAGTAAGGGCAGCCTGGTGCACGAAGCATCCCATATTCTCGCAGGGTCCGGAGAAGAGCCGCATTGATGTAGGCAGCCTACCTGATGCTTGCATCATTGGCTGATTCCACGACTGTTTTTGTAGTTTGAATGATGCATGTAATTACGGTCATTATTCTGAAATGTTATCTCTCCTTTTCATTTATTTACCATAACGTCATATGCCTTTTGATACCACAACAAATACACCATCCCGAACTTGTTCGCGTCTGGTCTATGAATCCTCTATATCCATTTATTTCCAATGTGATCTGTCATTTGATATATGGTAAATTTGATATATTTCAAAATTTTCACAATGGGTGTGTTTCAATTCAGATGGTCTTCCTTTCGAATTCAGAGCCCTTGAGCTTGCTTTGGAGCTAACTTGTTTGTCTCTTGATGCTCAGGTATGCGGCAGACTCACTCAGTGGCTGATTGAAAACTTTTTTTCCCTGTAATAAACTAGAATATTTCTGTCCATAGTAGGCAATAATACACTAGCACTAATATATGCCATTGATGCATAATGCAATAAGGATCATCAAGAACGGCAAAGAGGAGTTATAGAATATCTTAAAGCTTAGTTGCAGTTTGACCCATTCTAAGTTAAGAGCTTTCATTGTTTTGTTGGTTACTAAAAATGGATTCAAGATACCGATCAAAAAAATGGATTTCAAAATGCTTCTCGTCAATTGCTTTTGGATGTTAGAAAATCCCCTCCATGTTGTTTATTACTCAGTTTTATTACTACCATAATGTGAGGTGTTGGGCCGAAAAATATAAGAGCATGCACTTTGACATGGTTTTCTTTTCTCTGTATCCAGTACCTCAAACAAATTAAAGTAATTTCTCAATTAAACATATGTTCTGAATCAAAATTTATTTTTTCATGTCGTTCTTACTTTAACAGGTGAAAGAATTAGAATTGGAAATATATCCAGTGCTTGATGAACTAGCGTCATCTATTAACACTCTAAATCTGGAACGAGTCCGTAGATTGAAAGGTCAGCTGCTTGCCTTGACTCAGCGAGTCCAAAAGGTATGATTGTAGTACACAGTCTGACAACGCTTGGTAACTTCTTAGGCTGCTTTAAAAACTTTTTAAATAAATGTTCAGGTCTGTGATGAAATAGAACATCTAATGGATGATGACGGTGACATGGCTGAGATGTACTTAACAGAGAAGAAACAAAGGAAAGAGGATTTTCTTAATAATGATTTATATGATCAACCAGATATATTTGGCAAAAATAGAGGAGCAGCAAGATCTGCTCCGGTCTCACCTTTATCATCAACTACGGGGGTGCAGAAGTTGCAACGAGCATTCAGTAATGTGAGCTCAAGCAAACACGGAAGCTTTTCAGCTTCATCTAATGGTCAAGAAAATATTGACCAACTTGAAATGTTGCTTGAAGCATATTTTGTTGTCATCGACAGCACTCTCAACAAGTTGTTATCAGTAAGAGATTCTTATGTTACTAGCTTTTCTTCTTGAATATTGTCCACAAAATCTTATATTTATAGTGCAACATTAATTAAATTAGAATAAACTAAACAGTTCCTGATAGATTCAAGAGATGCTTTTAGAGATAAATTACCATTCTTACCAACAAAAAAAAAATCAACAATCTTAAATTTTATTTCCTAATATATAGCCTCAGGTTCTGGTTTATGGATAAGGGGAGAATTATGGGAATAATCTAGCACCTGATTAATATATTAGTGGGTAGACTAAGTAGACCTTATATTACTATTTACAACTAACAACAAACCCAATGTAATCCCACAAGTGGGGTCCAGGGAGGGTAGTGTATACGCTGCCTTATCCTACCTTGCGAATATAGAGAGGATGTTTCCGATAGACCTTATATTACTGTTTGACCCCTACATTTCTTCCCAACCGTGGGCGACTCATTCACTTTCTTTCTCTTTTTTCTTTAGGATGTAAGTTGTTTAGGTACTTAGTCTACCCCTAGTTATTAGCTTTTTATGTTAATAATTCTGGGAGAATATACTGCGGACTACACCGGGTTCAGTCAAACTACTTATCTTAGTCTCAACCGAACACATGACATGAGAGATCTTCAATAGAGTCAAAAATTGCATAGGCCGAGATCTTTCCCAAATAACCTATGTTGCGCGGACTCTCCAAAATGCTACCGCACCCGTGTCGTATCTTCAAAAAATACCCTACTTTTGGAGGATCAAACACACACCCGACCATATTTTCGGAGAGTCTGATCAACACAACCAATAACTCAACTCATTTCTTTAACTTTGGGGGGGGGGGGGTTCATTTGGATTGATGAGCAATGACTAATGCATGACCCCCTAATTATTGATTCGGCGTTACAACCAAGGAGTTTGTATTTCTCACTTCCATTGTCTCCGGTGTTGCAGCTTAAAGAATATATCGACGATACAGAGGATCTGATCAATATAAAACTGGTAAGACTAACAAGCATATATATATATATATATATTGTGTGTGTGGCTGTGTGCCGCGCACATGCTTATAAAACTCATGAAACTCACTCCAGTTTTTATTCTGTAACAGGGGACTGTCCAGAATCAGCTAATACAATTTGAGTTGCTTCTAACAGCTGCAACATTTGTGGCTGCTATATTTGCTATGGTGACTGGAATATTCGGAATGAACTTGAAAACCACAGTTTTTAACGATCCAGATGGGTTTAACTGGGTTCTTATCATCACTGGAATCTTTTGTTTGGTCTTGTACATTGCTTTCTTGATTTACTTTAAGCATAAGAAACTCTTTCCACTGTAAACAAATCGTAACATTTAGTGTGGAAATTGCCATGCGATCATTTGATTCTTCATTTTCTCATCTTGCTTGGGATGCCCTTTATGCATTAAATTTTCATTAGCTTTTATTTGAGCTATTATTGCCCTTTTCTGCATTTGATTGGGAAAAAAGCGGCGAATTAGTAATGTTGAATAGGGTGTATTAGTAATGCTGTGATTAGTTATGCGGAGATTATTTCTTATTCACTGTTTGTTTTGGTATATTAAAGCATTGCATAATTTCTAAAAAGATGGCTTGTTTACAAAAATACTCTTCACATTCTTTAACTTTATACATTATTTTTATTTCAACAGTTACTCATTCAGTTATATAACTAATTTCATGTTCCACTTTTTAAAAAAAACTTTTTTTTTTGTTTTCCCCAATCAAATTGCTACTAGTAGTAGTAATTTTTGTACATGTAACTAGTAGCTAATCTCTTTCTGCCTATTAGCACAGAATCAAATTGCAACTAGCAGATCATATTTGCATTAATCAAAACAAAGCAAATAAATAAGCCAAAAATATATACGTTCCCACATGATAATATA
Organism: Nicotiana tomentosiformis; assembly: GCF_000390325.3. Lineage (NCBI taxonomy): Eukaryota > Viridiplantae > Streptophyta > Magnoliopsida > Solanales > Solanaceae > Nicotiana > Nicotiana tomentosiformis. The sequence continues at coordinate 62,924,690 of NC_090821.1, read as the reverse complement.
TCAATAACTAAAAGTATGGAAAATGGTCAAAACTACCCTTGAACTATTGACTAAAAACACCCTTCGTCCACCCATCAATCTAAAAATGCATATGACTACGGTCAACACTAAATAAAAAAGTTTTATATAAATACCAAGTGGCATTTTCTCATTGGTCGAATTTAAAACCCTGACCCCAGTTAAAAAATCCACCCATATGTAGAGATTTTCGGACCCATATCCAACCCAAATCTAATTCTTTTTTAAAAAAAAATATTTAATTGTTTTTTGAACCAAGCTTTTATAATTTCAGCAATGAATTCTTCTTCCCAAACTCAAGTTTTCAGATCAACAAGTAACTTGATTCCCAGCTCAATAACAAAATCAAATCAGTTTTACGCATCAAGTCGCCAAATGAACTTGAAATCGCAAACCAAGTGTGAGCTTGAAAATATCAATAATAGTGGATTCAAAGTTCTTTTTCAATTTTCGAATCTCAGCGGCAACTAAGAATTAGAATCAGTTTAACAACTTGATTCTTAACTTCAAACTACTAACACAATCCTCGAATCTGCTCAGGAACTGAACTTCGAATTTCACAGTGATTAACCAAAAAAATTATTTTTTCAAGTCAACTGAGCCGCTCGGAAAAAAAAATTACTTCAATATTTCTCAAGCAACAAATAAGGTTGGAACCAGTTAAATTCACTTTCTATAAGTAATTTTCCATCAAACTTGAAAAATCCTTTTAGCAAATGTGTTTTAGAAGTTTTTTCCAACAGTGATAAACGAGAAAAGTGAAGTATCTTTTTGGATTTTTTTTTTCTTTCTTTTGTTGTAATTATCTCAGGCTAAAACTAAATAAATTATAGGAATAATTCTTTTAACCTAGACTCTTGATACCAAATGATAGCAATGGGTGAAGTTTATAGGGTTTAGCTTTGGGTATGAGTCCAAAAACCTTAACATTTGGATGGGTTTATTTAATTTGGGTCAGGATTTTAAATTGGGCCAGTGAGAAAATATCACGTGGTATTTATATATACTTTTTTATTAATTTAATGTTGACCATTAGTCATAGGGGTAAAAATGGGCCAAAAAATAGACGGGGGATGAATTTTTAGACCGATAGATGGACGAAGCATATTTTTAGCCCTAAATCAATAGTTCAGGGATAGTTTTGGTCCTTTTTCCGATAAAAGTATTTCACTATAGGATTCAATAGAAGAAAGGAATTAAGCACAGTACTCATGCTAAAAATAGTTTACTAAATTGAACTTCGCCGAACACTTTGATATCATTCAAAAATAGTTGGGATACTCTGAATCGCTGATTTTGGACTGGCTGCAAAATATGGCGGAAAGTATTTGGAATAGGTTTTGAGAAATTTGAGGAGCAATTATGTCTTTAACCATGTTTATGCAAGTATTAAAAACCTTGCATTGCTAGTACTATGGCTTGCTACGTATTAATAAACAAGATATATAACTAATACTTATACATATGTTGAAAAAATATACGGACCAAACAAGGGATTAGTAATGCAAAAAGCTAATCTTTTCCTTTTTAATAACTAACAAAAGGGTTGGGTGGGGAATTCTTCTTCTTGAACATCTCAAGTAAAATGAATTAACACACTCTTCCCAATATGTTTATTGCTCTATACATATTTCCTCAATCTTTGTATGTACACTGCACATTTTGTCTCTATACTGAAGAGAGTATAAGAAGATACAGATATAACATCAAAAATAATGGAAGACAACAATTGATCAAGTTCTCAAAAATATGTCAAGTATATCCTCATTTTGTTGTCCATTTCACATTCTCCTTGCTTAACATAATATCAATAAGATCATTTCCCCTCCACATCTGGTCTATCAATCAATTCTACATCAAAAGGAACCATTTTTTATATCAATTTCAAAAGTAGTTTCATTGGCCTCATGATAATAATATGGACTTTGTGAATATGCAGAAGACTCCGATTCACTCGATGCATAGTCCATTTGAGATAGAATATGTTGTGCTTCCAATGAACAAGCTCTGATTTGGCTGTTGTAAAGAGCTGTTTCAAGGTCCTTGATTTGAGCTTCTAGCCTGGATTCTATTACCTCGTGTAGGCGCAAGCTTAGTTCCCTCGGGGAAATAGGATAATTGGCAGGTTTAGAATGATAAATCCTAGTTGCACTAGTATCCCATTCTGAGCCTGATGAATCAGAACACTGCACATTGAGGTAATCTAGTTTGAACTCTCCTTGAGCCACATCTACTTCATCTTCTGAATCTAGCTGCACAATTGAAACGCATAAATCAGAACACTACTCTAACTAGACAAAGAAGGAAGAGTAAAGAGATTAAAGTTTTGTGATAATAAGTTAAACAGCAGTAGATCTCCAAGTATTGTTGACATAGACACCAAACCAGCATAGTTTGAGTAGGATTCAATCAATCAATCAACTACACCTCAATCCCAGACTAGAAGACGTCAGCTATATGAATCCTTTATATTTGTCGCTCTTTGAGGATTTGTCATAATTAAGTTACTTTTATGTTGTCTGTTAACCTTCTACAAATGTCCTTTTTCGGGGACTAGAACCGACTATACTTTGCACAAAGGTGGAGTTACAAGTTTGATTATGATAATGAAGCCAAATTCCTGAAGTCCACCGTGTAGGACGAGAACAGCTATATAAATGCAGGGCTTACAATAATCTCAAGCAAGTTGGGATCGACTATATGAATCCTAACTGTCTATGTCGTTCCATTTAAGCTCGCCTCAGTAAAAGTGTAGCTAAATACAGGCTTACCTCAACAAAATCAGATATACTTTCAAACTTCATGCTCATTTCCAACCTTTCCAATTCAGCTTCAAGCTCTGCCTCAATTTCACTCATCGATTCGTGATTCTCTGCTACCACATGATTTGTGTTTTCACTAGTTTGTCTTGTTGTTTCATTAACTTGAACTTCAGAAGAAGATGACACTGTCTCAACATCTGACACAGAGAGACTATATAGATTTGGCTTTTCATTACCATCATTAGCAACTTCTTTCACAGTGAGCTTCTCTTGTAACTCTTCAACTAAATTCTTGATCCACTTTAACTTTTCATTCACCTTTTCTATCTCTCTCCTATTTGCAATAATAGCAGACATCATACCAGTAATGATTCCCATATACAATACAGCCATTCCATTTGGTAGCCCTGCTTGAATCATGTCAAAGTAGAAACATAAATAAAGCATTACTAAGTTACTTTATATGCATAGAAAATAGAAACAACAACAACAAACCCAGTGTAATTTCACAGGTGGAGTCTGGGGAGGGTAATGTGTACGCAGACCTTACCCCTGCCTTGTGAAGGTAGAGAGGTTGTTTCCGATAGACCCTCGGCTCAAGGAAGTGAAAATGGATGAATTTGCATAAAATTCAAGAGATTCCTTAAGTAGAAACTTATTTCTCAAGAAAGTGAATGAAACAATAAGATGTGAGATCAACTAAGATAGTTGAGTTTAACTTATATACACCGATAATGTAAAAGAACTTTCGCACTAACATGTCACCTTATATGATTATTATACGTAACCATCCATAAAAAAGTGAGATCAGCAACTTGGAATGTAAGGTAGGTTACATGCTACAATAAGTTAAAATATATTGATAGCGTAATTTTTTTTTATATAATCAGTATATATAAAAGTTAAATCCAAATAAATTTTGGTATAATAATTGAAGCTGAAAGAACCTGTTGAATTGAATGGTCTACTAGAAACTTTGTTCCTGGTAATTGTATGCTCTCTTCCAGTATAATCTTCTGGTTTGCATTCGACCGCAAATTCAAAATTTGCTGATGAATCAAGATTAAGATGTCTGAATCCGAAAACCCCTTCGTCAGAAACTTCGTTTTTAGCTCTTTTTCGAGCTAATCTTCGAAATGGACAAAACATTTCACGCACTTGGTACATCAAATTCTTGTTATCTGATTGTTCATGTGTTGAGATTTTAGGGAATTGCTTTTGCTCTAGTAAGTTGTCCTTATTGTCTGATGAACTTTGCAAATACTGTGCTACATAACCAGCACCTGCAGCTGCTACAACAACCCAAAACTCCATATTCTTGAATCTTCATGCACAAGAAAAACTACACCTTATTTCCTTACAAAGAAAAAAAAATGATCTTTACTTTCTACTATGTCAAGATTACTAAGATGAGCTTAAATGAAGCGGCGTGAGCAATGAGGATTCACTCAATCGATCCCAATTTACTTGTGATTGAAGCGTAGTAGTTGTTGTAGTATTTCAGAGATTTTTTCCCATCGAAGGGTAGATTTGGCTATTACATGTAGGAGGTAACAGGTATACCGTGAGATAGTCGGAGGTTGCACAGATCATGAACATCACCGTTAGAAGAAAAAACATGAATATGGAGTATAGACTCTAAGTTGAGAACATAATATTGATTAAAGAGGAGAGAGTTTCTGCTAAAATTTATTGGATTATAGATGATCTAAAAAACAAGTTGGACTAGGAAAAAAAGAAAAGAAAGAAATGGAGAAAGTATGAACTGGAAAATGAAAATCTAGTAATTAATTACTTATTCAAAGATAAGGAAGACGTGGAAACTATGATAGTAACATTGTCCCTTCTGAAAATCCACAAAGAACATAGCATAATTCCATAGATGACGACATAGAGTTAGATCTATTAGATTAATAAACTTTATGGCTTATTAAGAAAAAGAAAAAATGATTTTTCACAAGCCGTGCAATCGGCCACTAATTAGGCTGCTTACATCACACCCCTTTGGAGTATCGCCCCTTCCGCGAATCCTGAATGAACGCGGGAATGCGTCATACACCGGGTTGCCTTGTCTTTGGAGGCAAAATAACAACATAATTTAAGTTATAAATACGGATAGTATAAAAAACTCTCACCTATATGCAAATTAGTTATCATTTTTATCAATTTACAAATTTATCTTTAAAATAGATATTTATTACAATTTTATTATAAATGACCAGATTATATAAATATTTATCACACTATTAATATATAGAACTTAAACTCTTAACAATATTAGAGTAGTTCAAAAAAACACTCTATACAGAACCATTTATTCCTAAAAGCAATTGCCAGTCATTTTTTACGAAAAATAGAAGGAAAAAAATAGGTGGAATTATGTATGGTTATCATAGTTTAGTCACCATGACCACGTAGCTTGTTCTTGAAAGTGAAAGCTGGAGCCAAAGAAATAAATTTGAATAAATATTAGTATTAATAAAAAAAAGAAAGACTAATAAGTGGACTTTTCCAACCCACTACAATGAAGTCCAAACATTTTCTTTTTCTCAAAAAAAAAAAAAGAAAAAAGAAGTGAGGCCCTAAATGATTCACGTATCTTTTGAGATAATTTTAATTTGTATATTATTTTTTTCGACGAATTTTTAAATTTAATTGTTATTATAGCTACCAAAATAGCTGGCGCCAGAAAAATTGTGAGCCAGCATTTGGCTAAAAATTCGGCAACACAACTAGAATTTAATTACCTGGTTTGAGATTGGATCCCACTCTAGATTGCGTTTGTTTCAAGAAACAGGTGAATTTCTTTTTTTTTCCAAACATTATTTCTGAAACCTTTTTCTTTCAGATTTTTTAGCACACTGAAAAATTATTTTTGAGGTGCTTTTCAGCTTTGCAAAAATAAAAAAGCTTCTTTCTAATAGGAGTAGTATTTAGTTGGAAAACATTTTTCCATAAGTTTTTCAAAACAAATGATGGGATTGTTACAAAAATAGTCGGCCAGATTCATTATTTTTTTTAGTCGATATACATAGATTATATACGGTTATATACATATTATTTACGAAATATATATATATATATATATATATATATATATATATATATATATATATATATATATATATATATATATATATATATATATATTATACATCCACCGGCTATTTTTATTTAAGAGATTAAGTGGGCTCCTAAGTGAGTTAATTCTTTAAACATTTTTCATTTTTTTTACTCCTATTTAGAAGCGAGAATAAGGAGGTCTTGGTCGTTCAGGGCTACTTCGGTCTTTTCAACAAGAGCAATGTACGCCTAATTTTTTTCTATTCCATTCGGTTCGCGCTCGCGGCTCTTCATCTTCTCTGACGTGTAACATTAACCTGCTCTTGCTTTTGGCGCTTTGAGCTGTTTTTCTAGCTCGACAATACATGCGTTCTTACGGGGATCTACAATATATTTTTAGGGTTAAACATTATCTCTTCAGCTTAGATAAATTCGATGCCCTTGTTTTTTTGCATATTTGATTTTTAATTTTAAGGTTATATTTGACAGTTTATTGAACTGTTTAGCTGTGATCGTCGAATAAATTCTGAAACATGCTCTGTTTTGCTTGGGTTTCCTTTTCTGCTATTTATCTTGTCTTGTCGTCTCCATCTCTGCTCGTTTGCTGATAGGTTATTACTTTGCGCTTCGTATTTCATCTCCTTCTTCATATTTGTGTGCCTGAGTTAATGGAAAAAGTAACTTTATTAGAAGTACTATTCAACTTTTTTGATAGAAATACATAAAGGACCATACTGTTATAAAATAAAGACTGTAAAGTAAAGACAAGTATAGAGAGAAACTGATATATTATTCAAACTTCAAACTTCTGTACATAATGAACTGAAAACTCCTCTATTTATAGAAGAAAGGAAGCAGCTACGAGGCTTTTCAGGAAGCAGCTGCAAGGCTTTTCTTTAGCTGCTTGTAAGATGTCTGCATGAGCTGTTTGCAACCTGCATGTTTAATAAGAACCTGCTGCAAATTATTTCATTGAGCTGCTTGCGACCTGCCTGCATCAGCTGCTTGTAGATAAACTTCAACAGAGTACTAAATGGATAATCTTCTTCAGGAAGATTATCTATAGCGGAGTAATAAATGAACATCCACAATATAATTATTTTTATAATACTCCCCCTTGGATGTTCATTAAAAGGTATTGTACCTCGTTAAAACCTTACTAGGAAAAATCCAGTGGAAAAAATCCTAGTGAAGGAAAAAGAGTAAACATATTTAGTAATACGCATTTCTAGATGCCTCATTAAAAACCTTATAAGAAAAACCCTGTAGGAAAAAACTTTAGTAAGGAAAAAAGAATACATCGCGTATTTTACTCCCCCTGATGAAAACCTTGTTTCAAATATTTGAGTCTCCGCATTCCAATCTTGTATACCATCTTCTCAAAAGTTGAAGTTGGCAAAGATTTAGTGAATAAATCTGCCGGATTGTCACTTGAACGAATTTGTTGCATATCAATGTCACCATTTTTCTGAAGATCGTGTGTGTAGAATAATTTTGGTAAAATGTGCTTCGTTCTATCTCCTTTAATAAATCCTCCCTTCAATTGGGCTATGCATGCAGCATTGTCTTCGTATAAAATTGTGGATCTTTTATCACACTCCAAACCACATTTTTCTTGAATAAAATGAATCATTGATCTCAACCATACGCATTCCCTACTTGCTTCATGAATAGCTATTATCTCAACATGATTTGAATAAGTAGCAACAATTGACTGCTTTGTGGAATGCCATGATATGACAGTACCTCCACATGTAAACACATACCCGGTTTGAGATCGAGCTTTATGGGGATCAGATAAATAACCTGCATCTGCATAACCAACAAGATCTGCACTATCTTTGTTAGCATAAAACAAACCCATATCAAGAGTTCCCTTTAAATATCGCAATATATGCTTAATCCCGTTCCAATGTCTCCGTGTAGGAGAAGAGCTATATCTTGCTAGTAAATTAACAGAAAATGCTATGTCAGGCCTTGTAGCATTAGCAAGATACATAAGTGCACCAATTGCACTGGGATAGGGTGTTTCAGGACCCAGGAGTTCCTCATCCTCTTCTGGAGGTCGGAACGGGTCCTTATTCACTTCAAGTGATCGAACAACCATTGGTGTACTCAATGGGTGCGCTTTGTCCATATAAAAGCGTTTTAAGACCCTTTCTGTATAGGCAGATTGATGTATAAAGATCTCATTTGCTAAATATTCAATTTGCAGTCCAAGACAAAGTTTTGTCTTTCCAAGATCTTTCATCTCAAATTCTTTCTTAAGTCCAACAAGATTTATGTCATCAACATAAACAGCAAGTATAACAAATTCTAATGCCATTTTCTTTATAAAAATACATGGACAAATAACATCATTTATGTAACCCTCTTTCAACAAATATTCACTGAGGCGATTATACCACATGCGCCCAGATTATTTTAAACCGTACAAAGATCTTTGTAATCTGATTGAGTACATTTCTCGAGATTTTGAATATGCTTCAGGCATTTTAAATCCTTCAGGGATTTTCATGTAAATCTCATTATCAAGTGACCCGTACATATAAGCTGTAACCACATCCATCATATGTATTTCAAGCCTTTCACGTAAGGCTAAACTGATGAGATATCGAAATGTTATGGCATCCATAACGGGTGAATATATTTTTTCATAATCGACTCCGGGTCGTTGTGAGAATCCTTGTGCGACAAGGCGAGCCTTGTATCTTTCAACTTCATTTTGCTCATTCCTTTTTCGCACAAAAACCCATTTATGACCAACTGGTTTTATACTAGCAGGTGTTTGAACTACTGGTCCAAAGACCTCTCTTTTAGCAAGTGCATTCAATTCTGATTGAATTTTCCCTTTCCATTTTGGCCAATCAGATCTTTGTTGACATTCTTCGACAGATCGGGGTTCAAAATCCTTACTATCTTGCATAATGTTAAGTGCAATATTATATGCAAAAATATTATCCACTACTATTTCAGATCGATTTAAATTAATCCCATCACCAATAAAACTTATTAAAAGTTCCTCGCTCACTTGAGCCTCGGGTTTATTGATTTCTTCAGGAATCTCATAACTAATCAGATCTTGGGTCTGTTCAGGAGATCCCGTCATAATATCATTTTGATCATTTGTCGATTTTCTTTTTCTAGGATTTCGATCCTTAGAACCCATAGGCCTACCACGCTTTAGGCGTGCTTTAGGTTCACTAGCTCTCATGCTAATAGATGGTCCTGCTGGGACATCAATTCGGATAGGCACATTCTCTGCAGGGATATGTGACTTAGTTATCCTTTTCAAATCAGTAAATGTGTCTGGCATTTGATTTGCTATATTCTGTAAATGGATGATCTTCTGGACCTCCTGATTACATATAGGGGTATGTGGATCAAAGTGAGATAATGATGAAACTTTCCACACAATTTCTCAATATTCTGTAAATGGATGATCTTCTGGACCTCATGATTACATATAGGGGTACGTGGATCAAAGTGAGATAATGATGAAACTTTCCACACAATTTCTCTTTTGATTTTCTTTTTCTCTCCCCCTAATTGTGGGAAATTTCTTTCATCAAATCGACAATCTGCAAATCGAACAGTAAATAAATCTTCCGTCAATGGTTCAAGATAGCGAATAATAGAGGGTGATTCAAACCCAATATATATTTCTAACCTTCTTTGGGGGCCTATCTTACTGCGCTGTGGTGGTGCTACTGGCACATATACAGCACATCCAAAAATTCGTAGATGGGCAATATTTGGTTCATGACCAAAAACTAATTGTGACGGAGAATATTTATTATAATGTGTTGGTCTGAGACGGATAAGTGATGTTGCGTGCAAGATAGCATGGCCCCAAACAATAGTGGGCAATTTTGTTTTCATAAGTAGTGATCTTGCTATCAATTGCAGACGTTTAATAAATGACTCTGCAAGGCCATTTTGAGTATGAACATAAGCTACCGGATGTTCAACTTTTATCCCAACTGATAGACAGTAATCATCAAAAGCTTGAGATGAGAATTCTCCAGCATTATCAAGGCGAATAGCCTTTATAGGATAATCTGGAAATTGTGCCCTTAATCGAATTATTTGGGCTAATAACTTAGCAAACGCCAGGTTGCGAGATGATAATAGGCACACATGAGACCATCTTGAAGATGCATCTATTAGGACCATAAAATATCTAAACAACCCACTTTGTGGGTGAATAGGTCCACATATATCCCCATGTATACGTTCTAAGAAGGTAGGGGACTCAATGCCAACCTTCATTGGTGATGGTCTAGTGATCATTTTGCCTTGATAACAAGCATCACAAGAAAACTCATTATTTGTAAGAATCTTCAGGTTCTTTAATGGATGCCCACTCGAATTTTCAGTAATTCGTCTCATCATTATTGATCCAGGATGGCCCAAACGGCCATGCCAAAGCACAAAAGTATTTGAATCAGTAAACTTCTGGTTTACGATAGAGTGTGATTCAACTGTACTAATCTTTGAATAATATAAGCCAGAAGATAAAGTTGGTAACTTTTCTACAATGCATTTCTGGCCAGAAATATTCTTTGTAATACAAAGATATTCCACATTCATTTCATCTATTGTCTCAACATGATACCCATTTCGGCGGATATCTATAAAACTCAACAAGTTTCTTCGGGACTTGGAGGAGTACAATGCATTGTCGATAATAAGTTTTGTTCCCTTAGACAGGAATACAATAGCTCTTCCGGAGCCTTCAATCAAACTTATATTACCAAAAATTGTAGAAACATTTTCTTTTTCCTTATGCAAATAAGAAAAGTATTTCTGATCTTTGAATATGGCATGAGTTGTTCCACTATCAACTACACAAATATCTTCATGATTGGTCTTTGATCCAAACATAATTTGAGGATTATCCATATTCTTCAAAATGACATAAATAAAATAAATATGATAGTAAACATTATAACTTTTATTTATGTACAATAATTACATAACTATACTATCTACTACAAATAACAGAAATTAAAATATTTACATCTCTACAGATTCACTACCGATCACATGACTTGTTTCTCCTTCTGGGAGTGCAAAGTAATCAGCTACATCCAAATGCATGAAGTCTAAATTATCTTCAGAAATAAAATTTGCTTCAGCATTTTTCTCTGTCTTCTTCAGGGAAGCTTGATATAGCTCAACCAGGTGCTTTGGCATACGGCATGTACGTGACCAGTGCCCTTTTCCTCCACATCTATAGCATGCATTTTCTGGCTTTGCTGCTTGTATCGCTTCATGCTTTTGTTCCTTCTTTTTCCACTGCTAGTGGTGAGGAGGGTTCTTTGGTGCATTATTATTACCACGATTAGAGTTTCCTCCCCGACCACGGCCATGACCACGACTGGGGCCACGTCCTCTTCCACGTTTAGCTTGGTGGAAGTTCGTCTCATTCACTTCTGGGAATGGACAAGAACCAGTAGGTCGGCTTTCATGATTTTTCATTAATAGCCCATTATGTTGCTCGGCTACAAGAAGATGTAAGATAAGTTCAGAATACTTTTTGAATCCCATCTCTCGATATTGCTGCTGCAGGAGCATATTCGAGGCATGAAAAGTGGTGAAAGTTTTCTCCAACATATCATGATCAGTAATATTATTACCACATAGTTTCAATTGGGAAATAATTCTGAACATAGCAGAATTATACTCACTGATAGATTTAAAATCTTGTAGCCTTAGATGAGTCCAATCATAACATGCCTGTGGAAGAATGACCATCTTCAGGCGGTCATATCTATCTTTCAAATTACTCCACAGTATGACTGGATCTTTAACAGTAAGATATTCCATTTTCAAGCCCTCATCAAGGTGATGGCGTAGGAATATCATTGCTTTGGCACGGTCTTGGTTTGATGCCTGATTTTTATCTTTGATGGTGTCTGCCAGACCCATCGCATCAAGATAAATTTCGACATCAAGCATCCAAGACATGTAACTTTTGCCCGATCTATCCAGGGCTACAAACTCAAGTATAGAAAGATTTGACATTATTTAGAAAAAGAAAGTTCGTACCTCTGATACTTTCAAAGTATTTTCTCGAGATGGCAGAGTCTCGTGCTGATAACGTGTTATAAAATAAAGACTGTAAAGTAAAGACAAGTATAGAGAGAAACTGATATATTATTCAAACTTCAAACTTCTGTACATAATGAACTGAAAACTCCTCTATTTATAGAAGAAAGGAAGCAGCTGCGAGGCTTTTCAGGAAGCAGCTGCAAAGCTTTTCTTTAGCTGCTTGTAAGCTGTCTGCATGAGCTGCTTGCAACCTGCCTGTTTAATAAGAAGCTGCTGCAAATCATTTCATTGAGCTGCTTGCAACCTGCCTGCATCAGCTGCTTGTAGATAAACTTCAACAGAGTACTAAATGGATAATCTTCTTCAGGAAGATTATCTATAGCGGAGTAATAAATGAACATCCACAATATAATTATTTTCATAATACATACAAGTAACTGTTCCTTCTTCTACTTATTTTTTGATTTTTTGGTCTGAGAAAACAGTCTTCCCTTGATTAGATTGAGAACTAATTTACTGTTACAGTGCTTGTTTATTACGACACGCTCCATAATGGTAAAACTCTAGGAAAAAAGTGCAGGAAAGAACCGTACATATATTGTTACATGTTGATGTGTTAGCTCCTTTAATTTGGTAGCAGGCAACAAATCTAGATTATTTAAATCGAGACATAAATGTGGGAAATGACAGAACTATGATTGAGAGATAGGGAAAAAGAAAAAGTATTAAGAGAGGTAAAATAGTCAAGGACTTTGTAGAAGCAAAATCTACACTGTACTTTGCTTGTTTAGCCAAGGAAGTGTTAGCTTTAAATTTGAGGCAGTTCATAATTATGTTCTTTCTTGAATTTTGCTATGATCTAGAAAGAACAAATAAAAATGAAAACTTTATTATTCTTTCCCTTTTATTGCTGGAAGTTTGGTCAAATTCATTCAAATTGTGATTTTGTAGCTCACTTATTGTTCAGAATCAAAGCCCAGCGTTGTTTCCTTACCACTGAACCAACACCCTAAGGGAAATTTGGGTTAATATATGTGATTGAACAAGTTGACAAAGGAACTTTTAGGTATTACGTTTGTGTCAAATGTTACTTGTCCACAAATAAAATTGTACTCCAATCAGATATTAGGAAAGTAAAAGAAAGAGACTACAAAATCAGAAGTAGAAAAATAATAATGTGAAATTGAGAGGCATCAGGAGTATAATAACTATGATATGAGACGGAGTGAGTAGAAATGGCAAAGCTTTGCCCTGTTTTGGTATAGGAAAGTTGTGGCTTGAAGAGGTGCTGCCTCTTTTTTGCAACATCTCTGACTTAGCTTGAAGTAGGATGAAGGGGATGAATAGAGAATAGAGAATCTCAAGTGTCTCTCACTCATTTAGCAAGTGTAATTTCTACATGCTCTCAGTGCATGTCCACAGTTATGCCTATTTTTTAATATGTTTGAATTTTTTTTGACACATTTGTGTCAATCAAGCTTTCAAGTTAAAATACGAATTCTGCTAAAACATTCTGTTATCTTGACTTTTTGTTCTGGATAGTAGAAAATAATATGAAGACAATGTATCATAATTATTACTTCGTATATCAGTTAAGCGAGAATACAAAAGGCATTTATATAAAAGAAAAGAAAAGAAAAACGAATTTCTTGATTGCAAAGTTTCAAAAACAAGTTTACTTTTGTTGGAAGAAATTAATTTAATCTAATGAAAATATTATTACACTCTTTTGATTCATATTCCTACCCGGATACACAAATGCATGAAAAGTTGATTCTTAATTGTTTTAGGAAAGTTTTTTTTGTTTTTTCCTGATTAGAATAGGATTAGAAGTAGGAATATATAGTATTATAAATAAGCACAAAACTATTTAGAGACACTTACCAGAGTTAACTTAGCAATTCTTTTCTCTTTGTCTCTAACCAATTTCTCCTTCTTTTTTTTGGGTATAATAAATATTGAATCAATATTTCTAAATCGTTTTTGCATAGAAAAAAAAGTCCGATAATATCTTTGAGTTGATTCAAGCAACTACAACCGTGGGTAAATGGGAGTATCCTACGGAGTTTAAGAAGCACAAATGATATAATGAAGTGGTTGATGAATCCGGAAATATCATCTCAAGAATATGAATCTCATGAATATGATTCTTCCGTTGAAGTGGAGAAGATGGAATCTCATGATCTATTTTCAACTTCACCTAATAATATTATTATTTATATTATTAAGAATTAATTCAAGTTAATAAGATATTAATCATGTATTTGCAATATATTACCTTAGATCTTGTTGTAAAAATTTTGTTTACCAATATGAAAATTTTAAATTGTTTAATTCAAAGTTCTAAAATATTTGTACTGTTAAAAGTCGATAGTCTTTCTTTCTTTTTATAGAGATTTCGCTCTTTTTTTTACAAACTTTAATATTGTCTAAACAAAAATATTTTATTTATTTCAATATTAATACTGACAAGAGGGGTTGCTCTGATGGTAAGCAACCTCCACTTCCAACCAAGAGGTTGTGAGTTCGAGTCTTCTTGGAGGGAAGGATGCCGAGTTTCTATTGGAAACAGCCTCTCTGCCTCCTCCCCAGACCCCACTACCCCCTAGATGGAAGTGAAGCAGATGGAAGCAATTGTTCAAAGAGAAAATTCATATTTTTCAAGATTAAGAAATACAAACCTAACTCTAGTTTAACAGCAGAAAAATATAGTTTCAAAAAGATGGCCATGTTTCCAACACAAGAACATGAATACAGTAACAACGATGTCCAAGAGTTACACTGATGGTTTAAGGAAGATCAAGGTGTCCATCAAAAACACAAAAAGGTTGAGGAAAAAAAGAATTCTTCTAAATACGACTTCCAAAGAGAAAAATAAAATTTTACTAAAGTCATTGAAATCCCTCTTTTTGAGCTTCTTTACTTCGTTAATGGCTTCCTTAGCAACGGTTGAAGAAAGAGAAAGAAAAGAAAAATATGGAAAAAAAAAGATTAGCAAAATACAGTTAACCACAATAAAATTTAAAAAGTGAAATTTTAAAGTTATTTATGACAGTGAGATACACTTTTTATGCCATGTAGACTCGGAAAGTGTTATTTATTACCGTTCAAACAATGACGAGGGTCATAGAACCTCCACAAAGTATAAAATAGGTTATCCCGATAACAACAATAAAACAAGAGAGCTGAATGCTCGCTCTGCAATGAACTACTACTCCTACTTTTATTATTTCCAAAAATAAAATGACCGCATTCTACTCCAGCAAAAGGATTCTCACTCTACTAAATCGAAAGAATGACTCTCGCGTTTGGAACAAATAAATTCAATACAAATAACAAAGAATAGGAATTGGAGAGCAAGACGCGCTTCCCTAGTGGAAGCCCCCTTACCAACCCAAAGAAAAAATGCCAAAACTATATGGAAAAAAAAAAGAT
Source organism: Nicotiana tomentosiformis (assembly GCF_000390325.3). Lineage (NCBI taxonomy): Eukaryota > Viridiplantae > Streptophyta > Magnoliopsida > Solanales > Solanaceae > Nicotiana > Nicotiana tomentosiformis. Next base: position 62,909,355 of record NC_090821.1, on the reverse strand, counting down.
GCCTATATCTGCAAAATAGTATAATTCAAAACCCCTGATAATTAAAGGTTCTCTATGATGCTGAACCAACAATGTTTAACGCGCTGGCAGTTTCACACAGTTGTGCACATTGAACTGAAAATGCCATATGTTTCTTCATAAACCGATAAAGAAGACGAGGGCCATGCTTCAGAAACTATCCGCAGTGCTGGCCAGGTACAGCAATAGAAGCATCACTTGACTGTTTCTATTTATTTGATCAAAGGGATTGATAGCAGACTGAAACGAGTACGATATGGCATCATCTGTCAGCGACACTCCTTTGTGAATCAGTCGCTTTCAAGAGATGGAGACTGCTGGTTCGATACTCAGACGCTGTCAGCTTCACATATACCTGAAAGTACTCCGTTTAAAGTGCTTCTCGCTGTTTATCGCTGACGCACAGAGGTAAATTTCTATATTTTGCATTGCTATGTTGATGTATTTAACTGCAAAATGGGGCAATTTCATTCAAATGTTAGGCAGAACAGCATATAGCTACTCTCTTTAAACTCAAATTCTGATGTTAGATTCTTTTTATTCAGTACAGCAAAATATAAATTTTGTTAGATTTACTTTTACATTATAGTAAAAATAGTTCACATATATTTCTAAGATTTTGTAGGCAACATATTCATTTTGGTTTCTCAGTAACGGAATAGGGGAAAAGAGAAACCAGCACTAGAAAAGAGAAACTGTTACATTGAGACGGGTAAAATTCGGTCACATATTACTTAATTGGGTTATGTAAATTCAAACCTTTGCTCATAAGGAATTTGGGTATTAATTGCGGATAAACTAGAGAGGAATTTAGGGTATTCAATTTTCGCATAGGAGTATATGAGATTTGATGTTCTGCTTTTAAGTAAACAACTAAATCTTTCTATACGATAGTACAATTCTAAAATAGCAAATTAAAAAGATTATAACCGAGAAATCCACGAGGGTTGTTAGCATACAGTTCGAAACTCGGTGGATAATGAGTCCGCCTCTCTATTCTTCTCCAATTAAATACCACGATTTTGTAGGGTTCGAAACCGTGAATTATGTCTAACCCACACATCGCGCATGGTGCTTTTAACACTAGATCAAAGCCCTGCAGGCTAGACCACGAACTATTCCCTCCTTCCACTTTATAACACTATTACTATTCAGAGAGTGCAACGTCTATTTTGACCAAAAAATTTCATATATTTTTTTTAGATATCTTCAATATTAAAAAACTGTAACTTACAAAAACTTTTTATGTAGTTTATAATTATGTAAATTTTATTTTCAAGAATGGCATCACAAACCCTTCTCGTTTCTTTTCTTCTTTTTATTTCTTTTTTGCTTTTCAGTTCTTTTTGGCCAGTAAATGACCGAAAAATCATATTAAAAGCCCTGAAGATACCTGGTAAGAAAACTTATCCAAAAAAGTTACAGAAAATAAATACCTGGTAATAGGATGTCCTTTCATAGTTATGTACATGTTCATTATTCATTATACATCCGCAAAAGCTTTTGAAGGTTGCCCTCCTCTTATGATCTACCAAAGATCCTACATCAGCCTGAAATTGGAGTGACCCGTGTTGGATCAATTGAAGTTGACGAAAAACCTCTCTTCAATTTCAGAATTGACGATTTTCTGAAAGAAGGAAAAAGCATCAATAAACATTATTCAAAGAAGTACTATAAGTTGTAACTTGTAACAAAGAGTGGGAGAGGAAGAGAGATGATAGGAATTACGTTATAACCACCCCATAAGAACAATCGAGGAGAAGAATGAGACAGGTCAGGGAAAACAGAGAGGAAAGATACAGAGAATAGAAGAAGTTACATCAACTACAGCTACACCTCAATCCTAAGCTAAACGGAGTCAGCTAATTTCAGGAAAACAAATTTTGGGGGAAATTCTTTTTGGAGAAAAAGTTTGTATAGAAAGAAAACTGTAAAGTTTGTAGTTTTTCTGAAATTGTAAGAATGTCTTTAAGTGAAAAATTACTTGTTGGTTTTTATAAAATAATTTTCTGTTCCAGCATTGCAGCAACGCAAGAGGAGAAAGAGGCATTGTCCAGCTGAGGTTCAAAATATTGAAGAACATTGCCCATATTTGGGAGGTGATGTTACAGTAATACAGTGTAAGAACAGATGGTCGGAATCTTGTTTATCAAATCATGTTCAGTGTTTTAAATCAGCTATGCACAACTGGCACATGCCATAATCAGTATTAGACCTCAAAGACTCAGAGAAGATATGGGAACCTATGAAAAAAAAGGGAGTTCTACATTGAAGCAGAGATCGGGACTCCCGTCCTCCAGCTTCCTCTTTTCTAAAACTACGTAGTTGCAGCAAGCTTCTCTTGGAAAGAAAAAGGGGAAAGAAAACTAAATACCACTTACTCGTTTATTTCTATAAAAAGAACTAAATTTTACCAAATAGCTGAAGTATAAGTACCTTGAAGCAACCAGCTCAAATTCACAAGCAAATTGATCCATTGTAATGGTATATTCTCTTGCGAGGCACATGAGAACACTGGATTATTCTCCTGCATTTCAAAAATTAGAAGCCAGTCATTACTATATTGGCCATGAGAAGACTGCTAGGCTTAAGAATGCTTGACAATGTCTTCTAATCTATGAAGTTCAGTAAAGAAAAGGAGAAAAGAATGCTAAAAGATGGGGAAACTGAAGGAAAAAGGTGTTAAGAAACTTTCTTATTTAGGAGGAACTTTACAACAACAGATCCAACATAATACCACAAGTGGGCTCTGGGGAGGGTAGTGTGTATGCAGACCTTAACCCTACCCTTTGAAGATAGTGAGGTTGTTTCCTCGGCTCAAGGATAAAGAAAAAAGGGGACAAAAATCAACAAGCAGTAACAACAACAAGATAATAAGATAACTGAAGCAAAAGAACTTTGTCAACGAAAAAAGAGAAGAGACAATCATTTCTGAATGGAAGGCAAAAGAGCTCTACATTATAAATCCTAATATCCAACAAAAACCCATAGCCATAGATGTCCATCTAATACCAATATTACGATAGTAACATGTTGACTAGCTGCCGTGCAGTAAAAGGCTATGGTAAGTCTCAACTTGAAAGTTCAATTGTATCAGCACACATGATAATTTGGTATATCAGAGGGTCAACTTTTTGTGACATTCCTAAGATTATTAATCGTCTGATTATTTGTTATTGCCAGGGTCAGCGTGATATTTACACGAGTGTATAATGTACACATGTCAAAGGTACAACGAGAGAGATATAGTCTTTGCATTTCTCCGTTATCAAGTAATACAAGGGTTTTAACTGGCACCACAACAATCTAGTGGGACACAACACTCGGTCCCAAGTATAGAGACAAGTGAAGATAAATAATTAATCAACTATATCATACTGCAACTTTTTTATACTATTAACTGCAATGGCTGTCGAGAGATGATAACGGAGAAACTGCTGCATACCCTTAACATCCCAAATACACCAAGAAATCTGAACGCAAGAAAAATAGAAATTTCTAAGAAACATCTCACTTCCTTCAAACACAGCAACTTAATGTCTGAGCTTGAAAAAGTAAAAGAATTACAAATGCAAACATATAAATGAATATGTCTGCCAGAAGGGGTTTCTATATAAGCGGGACAACAACAACAACAACAACATACCCAGTGTAATCCCACCTTGTGGGCTCTGGGGAGGATAGTGTACGCAAACCTTACCCCTACCTTGTGCAGGCAGAGAGGTTGTTTCCAATAGACAGCAATTTAGAACAAGAGATGCAGGAATCAAGAAGGGAAATATGCAGAAACAAATCAACAATAGCAATACACTGAAGCATAAGTAACATAAAATGGAAGGGGAGTCATAAAAAAATGGAAGACAAAACTTACCAAACAACTTAGGTTGCCAGTGTACCTCCAAACATCTTTCAGTCCCCATTGCACTTTCTGGAAAGAGTAGGAACTTATTTCTTGATAAATTACAACTTATCTTCGTTTTAGAGGCTCATAATCCATTGAACTAATAGCTCATCACTTCTGCTTCACCAAAAAGAGAATGGAGCTTTGCGGATTATACAATTTGCTGCAAAATCAGCTAAACCAGTGAGCAGAAATTAACGTTTCTGTACTTTTAACTACAAGCTATTATTGACTGCATCACATTCAAAGCGTCTGATGAGAAAGGAGGTATCTTTTTCTTAGCCAGGATGATTAAAAATCGAGCCTTTCCCATCTTTTCCTCCGTTCCATCTTTGCACAGCCCTTCAAGTAAACTTTTAATACTATCAAGACTTGGAAACCAATTCTTTTTCATGCTATCTCTACACATTGAATATGCCAAATCAAACTCACCCGCTCTAGACAGGTAATGAATCATGGTCTGATAGATTTTAGCATTTGGATTGAAGCCTGCACCACATAAAGCAGAATAGATTCTTTTTGCCATATCAAGATTCTCTGCTCGGCAAAAGCCTTTGATCACTAAATTGTATGTAACCTCATCAGGAGTTATCCCAATACGTTTCATCAACAGCAACAATTTATTAGCTTCCCAAGCAAGCCCCACATTTACTAAGAATTGAATTCTAACGTTAAAGGTAGCAACATTAGGCATACATCCCTTACCGACCATGAGGTTCCACAATCCATCACCAATCTGCCATCTGTTGACTTTATAGAAGGCATATATAAGTGTCGTATATGTAAAAACATCAGGCGTTATACCTAACTTTTCCATCTCAACCATGACCAAATAAGCCTTCTCCAAGATACCCATTTCACAAAATGAGCTAATGACTGTATTTACTGAAAGTATATCTATATTGATGGAGAACTTCTCAGGAACATCCCACAGGAACGACTCAATCGCCTTCAAATCACGAGATTGAGTCAAAACCTTGAGTGCAGCGTTGAATGACTTAACAGTCCGCGGACAACCATATAAATGCATGTCATAGAAGGTATTTACAGCATGCTGCGTCATCCCAGCCTTCCCATAAAGCATTATAAGCCGAATAATGAAACCTTCACGCCGACCTTGCGGAAGAGTCTTCTGATGCTCAAGAAGATTTTCAATATAATCAAACCTGCCCGCACCTGCTAAGCGAGAAACTGTGTCTTCAAACACAAAGCGGTTCTCAACAACAACCTTATTATGAGCATTCTCCTTAAATAACTGAAACAACTTCTCAGGGTTCCTTTCCTTTTTTAGCTTTATAAGTGCAGGCTCATCTACTTTTAAAGGCTTTTTCCTAGATACTAAACCTTTACTGGAATTCTTACCAGCAACACCTGAGGATGCAATAGCCGTGGCAGCAGCAATGTGACTCGCAGTTCCAAATCTGCGAACCAGGCGCAGAGTGAGCATGTTCTGATGCTCTTTCCCTCAGTTTCAAACATATACACCAACCAAGAACTAATCTTTCATTCAATATAAACAAAATCTTGAGTACCCTCTAATCTTCAGTTCATACACAAGCAATATCTCGAAATACCACTAATCTTCACTTCAACATATAAGCGATATCTCATAGTACCACTAATCTTTAGTTCAATACACAGCCAATATCTTAAAATACCACTAATCTTCACTAAATATATAAGCAATACCTCAAATACGACCAATCTTCAATTCAATATAAGCAAAAATGTTGTGTACCCACTAATCTTCAGTTCAATATATAAGCAAAATGCTGAATGCCCATTTCAAGAATCAAGAACCCCAGCATCACTAACCATCAAAATAGGCAGAAACTATTTTCAATTTCATCAAACAGCTAAGCTAAGAAAAGCAAACTGTGGATTCAATTAAATGCAATGTGAAACCTTAAGACCCACAAAAACCAATTAAACCCCAGATGGTTCTTGATTCTTAGCAACACATTCAATCATGTATTATGAGTTTGAATCATATGAAAATATTATAAAGCTGGCATTTTTATGTATCAGATTAATAAGAATTACCAGGAGAGATAAAGAGCCTTGTATTGCAAGAAATTATGATTTTGTAAAATGGGTTTTTCAATGATATTTGTAAAAACAAGCCAGCGAAACTAGGAAGCTGGTGGTAGAAGGGATGTGAGCGCCATGGGGTTTAGGTTTTTTGGCTTCTAATCTAGGGCCCAGTGGATTTGCCTCAGGAAAGAATATATACAAATTAGTCCCTAGAGTGTTTGGATGGGTTAATTAGGTCCTAGGTTTAAGGGTGGAACTTTCTTTCTTCTTTTATTTCTAATGGAAGCGGGACTCTATATCACATCAATTTAGCAAGTATTTAACAAACTTAGTTAGGGTCGTTCGGTAAATAGTAGTATATTACTATATGAAATAATGCGTGAACTAAATTATTATTTCCTCTAATAATGATGGGTTGTTATTTCTAATCTCCTTGTTAGTGATTCTTGCATCAAATTTTAAGTAATTGATATATTATTTCATATGGGAAATGATAATATACGAATTAGCAATGCATGTACAACAACAATAACAACAACACAATAAATTACATAAGTGGGGTGTGGGATGATAGTGTGTACACAGCTCTTACCTCTATCTTGGGAGTAGAGAAGTTATTTCTGATAGACTATCGGCTCAAGAAAACGAAAAGAGATAATAGATCAGTAGAAGCAACAGAAGTAACAGCAACAGAAGCCAGAAAAAGACTATTGGCAATGCCTGTAACAACTCATGTAAATTACGGAAGATGCACTTTCACGGATAACTTGTTTAATCAATTAATTTTTTACAAATTGCCTATCATTGGTTCCTAAATAAATAATGTCAAATTAACCCAAATGATCATTCACCTAATATCTTAAACTAAAAATAGTCGACAAATGTATAATATATGTATAATTATATATACGAATGTATAATTTGTGTATATCGACTAAAAAGGCAAATATTGAATCTGGCCGACTATTTGTGTAACAATCCCCCATCAACAATGTTTATAGTAGTATTAGTTTAAAATTGTACTTTTCATGTTTGGAAAAGGAATGCAAAACTTATTTATTTATCCCATGTTTACTGAACTTCATTTTAAATTTTGCTATAAATATATTATATTATGGATATTCATTTAGTACTCCGTTGTAAATAAATTTTCTGAAGAAACTTATCCATATGAGACTCCGCCGTAAATATGTTTATCTATTTAGTACTCTATTGGAAATAAGCCTCCTGAAGAAACTTATCATTTCGGTACTCCGTTATGGATAAATATTACCCCTGGTAGAAGATTATCTATATCTGGTACAATAGCAACTTACAAACAGCTTACACAGCAGCTTGCAGTAGCAGCTTACAAGTAGCTTACACAGCAACTTGGAGTAGCAGCTTACACAGCAGCTTGCAGTAGCAGCTTACATAGCAGCTTTCTTTCTTCTATAAATAGAGGAGTTTTTAGTTCATTATGTACATCAGTTTGAAATTGAATAATATATCAGTTTCTCTCTATACTTGTCTTTACTTTACAGTCTTTATTTTATAATACGTTATCAGCACGAGACTCTGCCATCTCGAGCAAATACTTTAAAAGTATCAGAGGTACGAACTTTCTTTTTCTAAATAATGTCAAATCTTTCTAAACTTGAATTTGTAGCACTGGATATATCGAAAAAAAGCTACATGTCTTGGGTGCTTGATGCCGAAATTCATCTTGATGCGATGGGTCTGGCAGACACCATCAAGGACAAAAATCAGGCATCAAACCAAGACCGTGCCAACACAATGATATTCCTACGCCATCACCTTGATGAGGGCCTAAAAATAGAATATCTTACTGTTAAAGATCCAGTCATATTATGGAATAATTTGAAAGATAGATATGACCACCCGAAGATGGTCGTTCTTCCACAGGCACGTTGTGATTGGACTCATCTAAGGCTATAAGATTTTAAATCTATCAGTGAGTATAATTCTGCTATGTTCAGAATTATTTCCCAATTAAAACTATGTGGTGATAATATTATTGATCATGATATGTTGGAGAAAACTTTTACCTCTTTTCATGCCTCGAATATGCTCTTGCAGCAGCAATATCGAGAGATGGGATTCAAAATGTATTCTGAACTTATCTCACATTTTCTTGTAGCCGAGCAACATAATGGGCTATTAATGAAAAACCATGAAACCTACTGGTTCTTGTCCATTTCCTGAAGTAAATGAGATGAACTTCCACCAAGCTATGCGTGGAAGAGGTCGTGGCCCCAGTCGTGATCATGGTCATGGTCGGGGAAGAAACTCGAATCATGGTAATAATAATGCACCAAAGAACCCTCCTCACCACCAGCAGTGGAAAAGGAAGGAATAAAAGCATAAAGCGGTGCAAGCAACAAAGGCAAAAAATACATGCTATAGATGTGGAGGAAAAGGGCACTGGTCATGTATCTGTCGTACGCCAAAGCACCTGGTTGAGCTTTATCAAGCCTCCATGAAGAAGACAGAGAAAAATGCTGAAGCAAATTTTATTTCTGAAGATAATTTAGACTTCATGCATTTGGATGTAGCTAATTACTTTGCACTTCCGGAAGAAGAAATAAGTCATGTGGTCGGTGATGAATATGTAGAAATGTAAATATTTTAATTTTTGTTGTTTGTAGTAGATATTATAGGAATATAATTATTGTACATAAATAAAAGTTATGCTTTGATAATAATGTTTACTATCATATTTATTTTGTTTATGTCATTTTGTAGAATATGGATAATCCTCAAACTATGTTTGGATCAAAGACCAATCATGAAGATATTTGTGTAATTGATAGTGGAACAACTCATGCCATATTCAAATATCAGAAATACTTTTCTTATTTGCATAAGGAAAAAGCAAATGTTTCAACGATTTTTGGTAATATAAGTTTGATTGAAGGCTCCGGAAGAGCCACTATATTTCTGTCTAAGGGAACAAAATGTATTATAGACAATGCATTATTCTCCTCCAAGTCCCGAAGAAACTTGTTGAGTTTTATAGATATCCGCCGAAATGGGTATCATGTTGAGACGATAGATGAAATGAATATGGAATATCTTTGTATTACAAAGAATGCTTCTGGCCAGAAGTGCATTGTAGAGAAGTTACCAACTTTATCTTCTAGCTTATGCTATTCAAAGATAAATACAGTTGAAGCGCACTATATCGTAAACCAGAAGTTTACTGATTCAAATATTTTTGTGCTTTGGCATGGCCATTTGGTCCATACTGGATCAATAAAGATGAGACGAATTACTGAAAATTTGAGTGGGCATCCATTAAAGAACCTGAAGATTCTTACAAATAATGAATTTTTTTGTGATGCTTGTTATCAAGGCAAAATGATCACTAGACCATCACCAATAAAGGTTGGCATTGAATCCCCTGCCTTTTTAGAACGTATACATGGGGATATATGTGGACCTATTCACCCACCAAGTGGGTCGTTTAGATATTTTATGGTCCTAATAGATGCATCTTCAAGATGGTCTCATGTGTGCCTACTATCATCTCGCAACCTGGCGTTTGCAAAGCTATTAACCCAAATAATTCGATTAAGGGCATAATTCCCAGATTATCCTATAAAGGCTATTCACCTTGATAATGCTGGAGAATTCTCATCTCAAGCTTTTGATGATTATTGTCTATCAGTTAGAATAAAAGTTGAACATCATGTAGCTTATGTTCATACTCAAAATGGCCTTGCAGAGTCATTTATTAAACGCATGCAATTGATAGCAAGACCACTACTTATGAAAATAAAATTGTCCACTATTATTTGGGGCCATGCTATCTTGCATGTAACATCACTTATCCGTCTCAGACCGACACATTATAATAAATATTCTCCGTCATAATTAGTTTTTGGTCATGAACCAGATATTTCCCATCTACAAATTTTTGGATGTATTGTATATGTACCAGTAGCACCACCACAACGCAGTAAGATGGGCCCACAGAGAAGGTTAGGAATATATGTTTGTAATGACCCGGTCGATCATTTCAAGTATTACAACCCCGACTCCCCATTTACTGCTCAAGTTATGATTTTTAGTTGTTTTATGATTTACCGGGTTAATTGATTCGGGTCCAGTGAGGTTGGGAATGATTTGGAATATTTAGTTTGAAGGTTTAAAACTTAAGTTGAAAAGGTTTTGTGGTACTGAGGTAGATTAATTAGTACAAAGGTTGTAGAAGCTCGGACGTTTTGAGTTAAACATTGCACCGATATGTAAAGAAAATGTTTTGCCGGAAAAAGGGTCATTTCTGTGGCCCACTATGCGATCGTAGAATCACTTTTGCGGACCGCATGATGACCGTATAGTGAATCAGGAGTGGGGCAAGTATGGAGGAAAGTTTGCGGCGCATTATGTGATCGTATATCAGTTATGCAGTGCATTATGCGACCACAGAACAGGTATACGGATCGCATAACGACCGCATACTGAGGCAGACTTGCCCAGTTTCGGAGGCCACATTTCGCGGCCATTTCGCAAGCCGCAAAAGCGTTATGCGGTCACATATGCGACCGTAGAGTGTGTTTCGGGGCTTAATTTTTTTGGTTTTATAAACCCGACCCCATTCTTATAAAACACTATTGGGGGTCATTTTGAAGGTTTTCATCTGATATTTTAGAGAGAGGTGAGAGCATTTTAGAGAGAGAAAGTGAAGACTTAGTCATTTATCCATCAATTCTTGTTCAAGGTTTGAAGATTTCACAAGGATCTTGCTAGGGCTTCAAAGAGGTAAGAATTTCTTTCCCCGATTCTTCAATTTCGGGTTTGGAGTAAAAGATGGGTGATTAAGAGTATGACTCTTGGGTGTGAGAGTATTACTTATACATACACATACCAATAAGGTTTGTGAAAATATTGTTGAGTTCAAATGGGTAAAGATTGAGTTGAAAATGGTAGAAATCTTCAAAGACTTTAACTTAAGATTTGGCGTTCATATTTTGTAACTTTTGTCAGGTTCCGAGACCTGGGCCCCACAGGCGATTTTTGAGTTAAATTTAGGATTTTGTTGGAAACATTGGTATGTTCATATGGAATAAATTCATATGATTTGTATTGACTGAATCGAATTAATTGTGGCTAGATATGAGTCTTTCGGAGACCAATTCACGAGGCAAGGGCATAGCGGAGTGAGAAATTACACGGTTTGAGGTAAGTAATATTTCTAAACTTGGTTCTGAGGGTATGAAAAATATCTTTAAATGATTTTACTGGAACTAAGTTTAAACGAGATGTTTTGATTCAAATCCTGATTTTTAAAGCATATGGTATTTTATTGAGATTTTATGATGTGAACTTTTTATACTTTATTGCTCGTCACTACTGCTCAGTCTTTATTTATTGTTATTACTTACTGAGTTGGCGTACTCACGTTACTCCCTGCACCTTGTGTGCAGATCCAGGTATAGCTGGACATGGTAGCAGTTGTTGATTATTCTGGTTGCAGATTTTCTCGGGGATAGCAAGGTAGTTGCTTGGCGATCGCAGGCCCTGCTCTTCTCCCGCTTATCTTCCTTTAGTTGTATTTAGCTATTTTCCAGACTATGTTAGTCTTGATATTGTCAGACAAATAGCAGTAGATGCTCATGACTAGTGACACCCCGATGTCGGACTTTTCTTTTCCGCATTTTTGTTTTTTTTTATTTGAACTCCTTTACGAAGGTTTTTACGCTAAATAGCTTTGAAATTATCCTTGAAATGAAAATATCGGTTTGTTTTGGAATGAGTCGACTTGTCTAGTTCCACGATAGGCGCCATCACGAAAGGGGTTAGTTTGGGTCGTGACAACGAGGAACAACAATGGTGAAGCAATGTCTATTGTTCATTATGTCGTTTCTCATGGGCCCAAAAATTTAGGCGATTCAGAGCGTCGTCCGAATTCATGAAGATGACGTGGACAATAGCACACAAAAAAATAAAAATCGTCTTGAATTATTATTTATGGCCCTAAAATGCCTTAAGTAATTGTCATAGAAAAGATATGACTATTGTTCATTATATCGTTTCCGATGGGCCCATAAAATTTTATGCGATTCAGAACCAGTCGCTCGAATTCATGAAGATGTCATGGACAATAGCACTATGAAAAATTGGAAAACATCTTGAATTCCTGTTTTATGGCCCTAAAACGCCTAAAAAGGAAGAACAATCATAATGAAGCAATGACTATTGTTCATTATGTCATTCCTGATGAGACTACAAAATTTTAGACGATTCAAAGCCCTTCGCCCGAATTCATGAAGATGGCGAGAACATTACATGAAAAACTTGAAAACATCATGAATTTCTGTTTTATTTCCCTAAAACGCCGAAAAAGGCAGAATGGTCATGGAAAGATTCCGTGGAGTTGCATAATTAAATAAATTTCATTATCCGTACATCCTCCACGTGTTAGAGAAATTGAGCTGAGACTCATGTTAAAGATCATGATTTGGCTATGTGCCGATATATTTTGGGACCCACATGGGTCGTATTGTTGTTGAACTATTTGTTTAAATTTACAATTTTGTACTCAGTCACATCTATCACTTGCATATCATATCTCAGTCTCTGTTGTCATTCATTGATACTTCATATCATCATGTCGGGTTGATTTTTCATGTTATTGAGAGCCCGAGAGACTGGTGATTTTGAGTGATAGTTATGTTTATTTATTTATGCCTGGATCTGGTTATTATAGCGCTTGGGCTGAAGGAGCCCCTCCGGAGTTTGCACCCCCATTGTGAGCGTAGTTGATATATATATATATATATATATATATATATATATATATATATATATATATATATATATATATATATATATATATATATAGGGATGGATCTAGCTAATATAGCGCTTGGGCTGAAGGAGCCCCTCCAGAGTCTGTACCTCCCATAATAAGCGCAGTTGATATACGTATATATATATATATTGAGGGATGGATCTTCCCTGGGCATGGATCTTGCCCGAAGCATTTATATTGAGGGATGGATTTTTCCTGGACATGGATCTTATCCAAATCATTGATATTTGGGGATGGATCTTCCCCTGGGCTGGATTGGCCTTATACAGTACTGAGTGACTGACTGCCAGTTGATGGATATACATATATATTTGGGATGGATCTTCCCCGGGCTGGATTGGCCATATACAGTACTGAGTAATTGAGTATTTTAGATCGTGAGTACACGAAGTTTTCACTAAGGTGCATCACATACAGTATGTACATTGGCATGTAGATACAGAGATGTCATATTCCTCACATCGTTCAGAATTGATCTATTTTATTTGTACTGAGAGTAACTGTTGAACTTGAAAGCATGCTTACATTTCTATATTGTTATTTCTATACTGGACTGTACCTGCTGAGCTCGTCACTACTTTCAGCCCAAAGGTTAGTCTTGTTACTTATTGAGCTGGTTGTACTCATACTACACTCTACACCTCGTGTGCAGATCCAGGTGCTCCCGGATACGGCGGTTGCTAGATTTTGGAATTTATTATGTGGAGATTATCAAGGTAGTTGCTTGGCGTCTGTAGACTTTGACTCCCTTCCTTTTTAGTTATTGTACTGTTCTATATTTTAAGACAGTGATTTTATCAGTCAGACCTTGTATTCATTTAGATGCTCATGTACTCAATGGCACCAGATTTTGGGAGTGTTTATATATGTATTAGTGAGTTTTCTTCCGCTGAATTTAGATATTATGTTTTCAAACTTAAAATATATGATAGTTTATTGAGAATGTCGGCTTGCTTAGTATTGAGATAGGTGCCATCACGACATGTGAGATTTCGGGTCGTGACAATGTTGGGTTTGAATCACCCTCTATTATTCGCTATCTTGAACCATTGACGGGAGATTTATTTATCTCGATTTGCAGATTGTCGGTTTGATGAAACAAATTTTCCACAATTAGGGGGGGAAAGGAAATCAAAAGAGAAATTGTGTGAAAAATTTCATCATTATCCCATTTTGATCCACGTACCCCTATATGTAATCAGGAGGTCCAGAAGATCATCCATTTACAAAATATAGCAAATCAAATGCCAGACGCGTTTACTGATTTGAAAAGGATAACTAAGTCACATATCCCTGCAGAGAATGTGCATATATGAATTAATGTCACAACAGGACCATCTACTAGCATGAGAGATAGTGAACCTAAAGCATGCCTGAAGCGTGGTAGGCCTTTGGGTTCTAAGGATCGAAATCCTCGAAAAAGAAAATCGATAAATGATCAAAATGATACTATGAAGGGATCCCCTGAAGAGACCCAAGATCTGATTAGTTCTGAGATTCCTGAAGAAATCAATGAACCCGAGACTCAAGTGAGTGAGAAGCTTTTAATAAGTTCTACTGGTAAAGGGATTAATTTAAATCGATCTAAAATAGTGGTAGATAATATTTTTGCATATAATGCTGCACTTAACATTATGCAAGATAGTGGGGATCTTGAACCCCGATCTGTCGAAGAATGTCGATAAAGATCTTATTGGCCAAAATGGCAAGAGGTAATTCAATCAGAATTGAACGCACTTGCTAAAAGAGAGGTCTTTGGACCACTAGTCCAAATACTTGCGGGTATAAAACTAGTTGGTCATAAATGGGTTTTTGTTCGAAAAAAGAAAGATAAAAATAAAATTAAAAGATACAAAGCTCGTTTTGTCGCACAAGGATTCTCACAACGACCTGAAGTCAATTTTGATGAAACATATTCACCTGTTATGGATGTCATAACATTTCGATATCTCATCAGTTTAGCACTACATGAAAAGCTTGAAATACATCTAATGGATGTAGTTACAACTTATATATATGGTTCACTTGATAATGAAATTTATATGAAAATCCCTGAAGGATTTAAAATGCCTGAAGCAAATTCAAAATCTCGAGAAATGTATTCAATCAGATTACAAAGATCTTTGTACGGTTTAAAGCAATCTGGGCATATGTTGTATAATCGCCTTAGTGAATATTTGTTGAAAGAGGGTTACATAAATGATGTTATTTGTCCATGTATTTTTATAAAGAAAATAGCATCAGAATTTGTTATACTTGTTATTTATGTTGATGACATAAATCTTGTTGGAACTCCAGAAGAGCTCCAAAAGGCAACTGAATATCTTAAGAAAGAATTTGAGATGAAAGATCTTGGAAAGACAAAACTTTGTCTTGGTCTGCAAATTGAACAATTAGTAGATGGTATCTTTATACATCAATCTGCCTATATAGAAAGGATCTTAAAACGTTTTTACATGGACAAAGCGCACCCATTGATTACATCAATAGTTGTTCGATCACTTGAAGTGAATAAGGACCCGTTCCGACCTCCAGAAGAGGATGAGGAACTCCTTGGTCCTGAAACACCCTATCTCAGTGCAATTGGTGCACTTATGTGTCTTGTTAATGCTACAAGGCCTGACATAGCATTTTCTATTAATTTACTAGCAAGATATAGCTCTTCTCCTACAAGAAGATATTGGAATGGGATTAAGCATATTTTGCGATATTTAAGGGAACTCTTGATATGGGTTTGTTTTATGCTAACAAAGGTAGTGCAGATCTTATTGGTTATGTAGATGCATGTTATTTATCTGATCCCCATAAAGCTCGATCTCAAATCGGGTACGTGTTTACATGTGGAGGTACTGTCATATCATGGCGCTCCACAAAGCAATCTATTGTTGCTACTTCTTCAAATCATGCTGATATAATAGCTATTCATAAAGCAAGTAGGGAATGCGTATGGTTGAGATCAGTGATTCATTTTATTCAAGAAAAATATGGTTTTGAATGTGATAAAAGATTCACAAATTTATATGAAGACAATGTTGCATGCATAGCCCAATTAAAGGAAGAATTTATAAAAGGAAATAGAACGAAACACATTTCACCAAAATTATTCTACACATGATCTTCAAAACAATGGTGAAACAAATCCGTTCAAGTGACAATCCGACAGATTTATTCACTAAATCTTTGCCAACTTCAACTTTTGAGAAGATGGTATACAAGATTGGAATGCAGAGACTCAAATATTTGAAACAAGGTTTTTATCAGGGGGAGTAAAATATGCGCTATACTCTTTTTTCCTTACTAAGATTTTTCCCACAGAGTTTTCCTTATAAGGTTTTTAATGAGACAACTAGTTATGCGTATTACTAAATATGTGTACTCTTTTTCCTTCACTAGGATTTTTTTCCCACAAGATTTTTTCTAGTAAGGTTTTAATGAGGCACATTATCTTTTAATGAACATCCAAGGGGGAGTGTTATAAATATATTATATTATGGATGTTCATTTAGTACTCCGTTGTAAATAAGCTTCCTGAAGAAGCTTATCCATATGAGACTTCGCCGTAAATATATTTATCTATTTAGTACTCTATTGGAAATAAGCCTCCTGAAGAAGCATATCCTTTCGGTACTCCGTTATGGATAAATATTACCTCCGGTAGAAGATTATCTATATCTGGTACAATAGCAGCTTACAAGTAGCTTACACATCAACTTTGAGTAGCAACTTACAAGCAGCTTGCAGTAGCAGCTTACACAACAACTTCATTTCTTCTATAAATAGAGGAGTTTTCAGTTCATTATATACATCAGTTTGAAATTGAATAATATATCAGTTTCTCTCTATACTTGTCTTTACTTTACAGTCTTTATTTTATAACAATTTTCCTATTATACTTGATAAAATTTTAACCATTTTAATTTTACTATTATACTTGATAAAATTTTAAAATCAACTATTATATAAATCATATGAATTTTAATTATATTAAGCTAATTATTTTTTAATTATATAATACTAGAACTAAAACTATATTGGATAAAGTGATTTAATATAGGCATTAGGCAGCGGTATTTCGGGAACATCGTATCCATATTTCAATTCGATGAACCAAAAATCGATTTCAACTATATTAATTCAATGATTACTGTATACGGTCAAAATCGAGCTCGCCTACGACTTGGTAGATTAGGTTTGGAATGCGGCAACCAAGGAATGAAGATCGACCTCGAATCCCACCGAGCTAGGACCCGAGGTCGGAACGTCTGCCTTCGACTAGCGGTGAGTCCGGTGTCGACCTTAGCCTTGAACGAGCTCGGAGAGACATTGTTGAGATAACTAACATAAGACCAAAAATCCATGACCGATCGGATATTGCGGCGGGAATCTCGGCACGTATCAATAAGGAACCGGCAATCAGCAAATCAAGAGATTTTTTACCTTTTATAGAATTGTACCTAAAGTATGGCTCATCTACTATATAAAGAGGGTCTGATAATTCATTGAACACACTGTAACTCGCATCCCAAAGCAATATATTGTTATTTTTAGTTCTTATTATTCTCTTGTCATTCTGTTCTGATATCGATAAAAGCACTTTTGGCTCGAGGGCGACTAACTTTCTAAGGCTGAGACTGTTCAACTTATGTGGTCTGCATTTACTTTCCCATTGTTTATTTCAATTTCAATCTAATTTATCATTATGTATCAAGCTAGATCACGTATCCTTAAAACCAAGTATAAATTTAATTGTTATCCAATTTTGAGGGTAAACAGTTTGGTGCCCGATGTGGGGCTAAGGATAATAGTGGTTATTTGATATAAATCTCCATAACACACACTACTTTACGCTTGCTCTTTGAAGTGTCTCTGATTTCAGGTTAAAACAAAAATATCAAACTCTCAATCAGCACCCATACATGTTGACAACGAGTCCAGTCATCACGGTGAAAATAACAACATAGTGCCCGGTAACGAGGTACCGCCTACTGATCCCGTCGAATTCCGGTCGCAAACCCAATTGACGTTAATTCACGTGTGGCTATCGACACGAACCTGCCAACCGATACCGAAAATAGCATCTGTGGTGGAGCCCGATTAGCGGCTCAAAATACGCAAAACGTTGGTGGAGACGGGATCAGTTTAAGGGTGATCTTCAAAATTTTGCAAGCTCAACAAGCGGAGATAGCCAGTTACAAAACCAAAGCCGCACACCGAGCAGAGTCGAGCCCGATCCGCCCAGAGAAGTTACCCGTAGGGATGAACCGGTTGCAGAAAGATCTAATGAAAGTGAATCAGGGACTAAACTCGAGATCATAAAAATGCTCGAGGAACTGACAAAACGAGTGGAGCCAAAAAGAAAATCGAAGCTAATGAAAAAAAAGTGTAAACCTATAATTTCAGGGTAGACCAGATCCCAGGAGCACCGCCGATATTGAAAGTCCTGAATTTCAAGAAATTCGTGCAAAAACCTTTTCCTCCGAGCGCGGCTCCGAAGCCGATCCCTAAGAAAATCCGTATGCCTGAGATACCTAAGTATAACGGAACGACCGACCCAAATGAGCATGTAACCTCTTATATATGTGCCAGCAAAGGGAATGACTTGGAGGACGATGAGATCGAGTCTGTTCTGCTGAAAACATTTGGAGAGACCCTGTCAAAGGGAGTTATGATATGGTATCACAACTTACCTCCTAATTCTATTGACGTATTTGCTATGCGTGCAGATTCTTTCGTGAAAGCACACGATGGTGCCATCAAGGTCGAGACCAGGAAGTCGGACCTTTTCAAAGTAAAACAGAAAGATAACGAGATGCTCAGGGAGTTCGTGTCCTGTTTTCAGATGGAACGGATTGACCTACCATCAGTTGCTGATGATTGGGTTGTTCAAACTTTCTCTCAGGGACTCAATATCCGAAGCTCGGTGGCTTCACAACAGTTAAAACAAAACCTGGTAGAATATATGGTCGTTACTTGGGCCAACGTGTATAACCGGTATCAATCAAAGATCAGAGTGGAAGATGATAAACTCGGGGCCCCTTCGGGGTCTGTTTATCCCATCAGAAACATCAACAGAGTATAGAGAGACATCGATCGTGAACCGAGACCAAACAGGGATCGGTACTAGCTGTATGATGGAGACTAAAGAAGCAGCGAGTCCGGGCGGAACTCTATGAAAAAACAAAGGAGAAGCGATAGAGGTCATAGCAACCGGGGACTCATGAGCAAAAACAGCTTCGATAGGCCCATCGGGCCTAAAGAAGCACCGAGGTTATCGGAATACAACTTTAATATCGATGTTGCCACCATTGTATCAACTATCGAACGTATCAAAGATACCAAATGGCCTCGACCTCTACAATCTGATCCAAACCAAAGGGATCCTAACTAGATGTGTAAATATCACGGCACTCACAGCCACAGAACGGAGGATTACTAATAGTTGAGAGAGGAAGTAGCCCGACTATTCAATAGCAGGCATCTTCGAGAATTCCTGAGTGATCGAGCCAAGAATCATTTTAGGAATAGGGATTCTAACAAATAGACCGAACAAGATGAACCTCAACACATCATTAACATGATCATTGGTGGGGTCGATGTCCCTCAGGGGTCAATGTTGAAACGCACCAAAGTATCCATCACAAGGGAGAAACGGACTCGAGATTACATACCGGAGGGAACTTTGTCTTTCAACGATGAGGACGCGGAAGGAATCGTGCAGCCCCACAATGATGCACTGGTAATATCTGTACTCATAAATAAATCCCGAGTTAAATTTGTGTTAATTGACCCAGGTAGCTCCACCAATATCATCCGATCGAGTATCGCGGAGCAACTCAGTCTACAAGACCAAATCGTGCTTGTAGTCCGAGTTCTAAACGGGTTCAACATGGCATGTGAAACCACTAAGGGCGAGATAACATTACCAGTAAACACCGCCGGGACCATCCAGGAAACTAAATTTTATGTGATCGAAGGAGAGATGAGGTACAACGCTTTATTCGGAAGGCCATAGATCCACAACATGAGGGCAGTGCCCTCGACACTGCACCAGTCACTGAAATTCCCAACACCTAGTGGAGTCAAAACAGTCTATGGTGAACAACCGGTTGCCAAGGAAATGTTCGCGATCAAGGAGGTGATACTGGCACCTACAATCTTAGCATCGAAGGATCTGAACCAGATGGTAAAAAACGGGGCCAAATAGCAATCACTGATACTAGCCTCGGCAGATTCGGACAAACGAGGAGAAGGCGAGGATGATGATTACGGGGTTCCAAGATCTTTTATAGCCCCCGATGATTCCTACGCCACTAAATCGATGGTCGAGGAGCTGGAACAAGTCATATTGAGAGAACACTTTCCCGATCGAAAGGTATACCTAGGCACGAGGTTAAGCTCCGAGCTCAGGAAAAAACTCATTCAATTTCTTATAACTAATGAAGATTGTTTCGCTTGGTCCCATCTTGATATGACATGGATCCCACCAGAGATAACCACTCACAGGCTAAGCGTGGACCTGAAATTCCATCCGGTCAAACAGAAGATGAGGCCCCAGTTCGAGGTCAAACATGCTTTCATCAAGGACGAGGTATCTAAACTCCTTAAAATAGGGTCCATTCGGGAAGTTAAATACCCGGATTGGTTAGAAAACGTAGTGGTAGTCCCTAAAAAGGGAACAAATTAAGAATGTGTCTAGACTATAAGGATTTGAGCAAGGCGTGTCCCAAGGACTCTTTTCTTCCGCCCAACATCGATCATATGATCGATGCCACGATCGGCCACGAGATCCTCAATTTTCTCGATGCTTATTCCGGGTACAACCAAATATAGATGGACCCGTATGATCAAGAAAAAACCTCCTTCATCACAAAGTACGACACAACTGCTATAACGTGATGCCATTCGGATTAAAAAATGCCGGTGCCACTTATCAACGCCTAGTAAACTGGATGTTCGAGGAACAAATAGGAAAATCAATGGAAGTTTACATTGACGACATATTTGTTAAGTCCCTGCGAGCAAAGGACCATTTAAAACATTTGCAAGAAACCTTCAGCATATTAAAGGAATACAATATGAAGTTGAACCCGGAAAAATGTGCGTTTGTAGTTAGGTCAGGTAAATTCGTCGGATTCATGGTATCCAACCGGGGAATCGAGATCAACCCTAACAAAATCAAAGCCATCGAAGATATCACGGTCATGGACAATGTGAAGGTCGTGCAAAGACTAACCGGACGCACAGCCGCCCTGGGATGATTCATTTCCAGGTCGTCCGATAAGAGCCACCGATTCTTCACTCTATTTAAGAAGAAGAATAACTTTTCATGGACCCCGGAATGTCAACGAGCTTTGGAGGCACTCAAACGGTACTTATCGAGCCCACCACTGCTTCACACACCAAAGGCAGACGAATAACTATACTTGTACTTGGCAGTTTCAGAGATAAAGGTAAGTGGAGTCCTGGTTAGGAAAGATCAAGGTACGCAATTTCCAATTTACTATATTAGCACGACCCTAGGTGAGGCCGAAACTAGGTACCATCACTTAGAAAAACCGGTGCTCGCTTTGCTAAGCGCCTCTAGGAAGCTAAAACCATACTTTTAGTTTCACCCCATATGTGTCGTAACTACTTACACGTTGAGGAACATTATGAATAAACCCGTGCTCTCAGGCCGGTTGGCCAAATGGGCCGTGAAAATAAGTGGGTATGATATTGAATACCGACCCCGGACCACCATTAAGTCTCAAATTTTGGCAGACTTTGTGGCCGACTTTATGCCGTCCCTAATACCTGAGGTCGAAAAAGAGTTATTAATTAACTCAAGGACCTCGTCAGGAATTTGGACCCTCTTTACGGACGGCGCCTCAAATGCAAAAGGGTCCGAACTTGGCATCGTATT
The DNA here is from genome assembly GCF_000390325.3 of Nicotiana tomentosiformis. Taxonomy (NCBI): domain Eukaryota; kingdom Viridiplantae; phylum Streptophyta; class Magnoliopsida; order Solanales; family Solanaceae; genus Nicotiana; species Nicotiana tomentosiformis. The sequence goes on along the minus strand of NC_090821.1, from coordinate 62,887,683 downwards.
GAAGCCACCAACAAGCAATGTAGTTAGACAATCTATTAGGACTGTGAAATTGACTAACAACGAGGCCGAATATGAGGTCATGATTGCATGCCTTGAACTAGCTAAAAGCTTGGGGCAGAAGTGATCGAAGCCAAGTGCGACTCCCTCCTTGTGGTAAACCAAGTTAATGGAACATTTGAGGTCAGAAAAGAACGAATGCAAAGATACTTCGACAAGTTGCAGGTAACATTACATCAGTTCAAAGAATAGAATTTGCAACACGTACCTCGGGATCAAAACAGTAAGGTCGATGCCTTCGCTAACTTAGGGTCATCGGTCAAAGACGACGAGTTCAATTCGGGGGCAGTCGTACAACTTATGAGATCAGTGGTGGAATAAGGTCATGCCGAGATTAACTCGACGAGCCTAACTTGGGACTGGAGAAATAAATATGTAGAATATCTTAGGACCGAGAAAATGCCCTCGGATCCAAAAGAATCGAGGGCCCTGCGTACAAAGGCATCCTGGTTGAGCCTGTCCGAAGACGGAACCCTGTTCAGAAGAGCATTCGATGGCCCACTCGCAGTATGTCTAGGGCCAGGAGATACTGAGTATGTTTTGAGGGAAATCCACGAAGGTACCTGTGGAAATCATTCGGGCACCGAATCATTGGTTCGAAAAATAATCAGAGCCGGTTATTACTGGATCGATATGGAAAAAGACGCGAAGGAATTCGTACGAAAATATGATGAATGTCAAAGACACACTCCGATGATTCATTAGCCTGGGGAGCTGCTGCATTTGGTTTTGTCATCATGGTCGTTCATGAAGCGGGGAATGGATATTGTTGGCCCCTTTCCATGGGCTCTCGGTAAGGCTAAATTCATATTATTTATGACTGACTATTTTTCTAAGTGGGTGGAAGCCTAGGCATACAAAAAGATCAGGGACAAAGAAATCATCGCTTTCATTTGGGATCATATCATATGCCGATTCAGAATGTCGGGCGAGATTGTATGCGACAACGGGAAACAATTCATCGGCAGCAAGGTAAGCAAGTTTTTCGAGGATCATAAGATCAAAATGATCCTATCAGCACCCTACCACCCTAGTGGGAAACGGTCAAGCATAATCGACTAACAAGCCATACTCCAAAACCTCAGAAAGAGGTTAACTAACGCCAAAGGAAGATGGAAGGAAATCCTGCTCGAAGTCTTATGGGCATAACGAACGACCTCGAAGTCCAGTACCGGGGCTACCCTGTTCTTACTGGTCTATGACGCCAAAGCTCAAATACCGGTCGAAGTCGGAGAACCAAGTCTCAGGATACGATATACAACCAAGGAATCAAATGATGAGGCTATGAACGCGAGCCTAAATCTACTGGATGAAAGACGCGAAGCAGCCCTTGTCCGGTTGGCCACCCAAAAGCAGCAGATCGAAAGGTATTACAATCGACGGGCCAACCTTCGACACTTCAATATCGGGGACTTGGTACTAAGGAAGGTTACACTAAATACCCGAAACCCGAACAAAAGGAAGTTGGGTCTGAACTGGGAAGGCCCTTATCAAATTGTTGAGATCACCGATAAAGGATCATACAAACTCGGAACGATGAACGGTGAGCAACTACCTAAGAACTAGAACATAGCTCACTTGAAGCGATACTATTGCTAAGGTACGACCCCATTCATTTCCTTTTATTTATTTACATTCAGAACTAACACTTGCAGGGAATCATCAAAGAACGATACAACTTTTAGGCCTGAAAGCACGCGTTGCACTCTTTTTCCCTTGAACCGGTTTTGTCCCAAATGAGTTTTTCGGCAAGGTTTTTAATGAGGCAACAAGTAAATCGTGCTAACTTAGAATTGAAGGCCGATTACGAACTGGTATCAAAGAACACAACAGTATTCGAGGCCTTTCTTCGATAGGCCCCGAACACCGGGGGTTCACCCTCGGTTAACGACTTTAGCAAGGAAGGAAACTTTATGATTGAACGGTCACGACTCGATTGATAGGATATACTGTAAGGGCCAAACGGTCACATGAACCATGCCCGCATAGACTACTCGAGCCCTGACACAAAACTTGTACACATGTGTAACTGTCATGTACAAGAATAAAAGTTTCTACCTTGCGGATAAATATCTTGTCCTTTAAGAATTTATCTTTTTTCTTTTGATGAATTGCTTATATTCGATCTCCTAAAGGTATCGAGCCCAAGGGCCACCTTTATCTGGGTTTAAACGATCACTCCCAATCGGAGGCTGCCATCCAAAAACAAACTCGGACGAATCAGATTATCAAAGCCCGGGGGCACAAAGCCTATTTGGCATTGCTCGAATTAAAAGGCTACAGCCATTCCGGGATATCGAAACCTGAGGGCACAAAGCCTATTTGGCATTGCCCGAATTAAAAGGCTACGACCATTCCAGGATATTGAAATCCGAGGTCACGAAGCTTATTTGGCATTGCCCGAACTCCAAAAAGCTACGGCTAACCCCGTTCGAGGATCGTTATCTAAGGCAAGTCCGGATAACTCGAGGTGACAAACCCATTGGGCAACACTCGAACTAAAAGGCTACGACTATATTAAAACGGCTCAGAGACATCCGAAACCTATAACAAAAAGTACCGTTGGCAAATTATAAATCTAAGGAATTATAAGTACTTTGGGTAAAATTTCCGGTCATACCGGATTCTCACGATGCCTTAGAAAAAATAAAATCAAAGGCAAAACCAGTTCGAAACTCCGAACATGGCTATTTAACGCTAAGGCGTTTCAATCTCTTCAAAACATAATAAGAAAGGCAAAGGAAAAACTCGAGAATTATGAAAGAGAAATAGAAAATTTGTATTTATGAAGTATAATCTTTACAAAGGCCAAACAGCCTTGACAAAAAGTACTAAATACAAAAAGAAAAGAAACAAAATTACATAGAGGCACTTAAGCAGCCTGATCTTGGCCGGAGTCCACCTCGTCACCGAGATTTCCGGGGTCTTCTCCACCCTCGTACCTGCTTGAGTCCTCGAAACTGTCCTCCTTGGGATAAGCCAGCTTCCTGGCTTCGATTTTGAGCACCTTAGTATTCTCGATCTCAGCTGATAAATCAAAACCCCCAGTGTGAACTTCCTCGAGGGCCTCCCTTCGGGATTGCCACTTCATATGATCAACTATATTTTTTACAAGGTCCTGAGCCGCCTCGGCATCGGCCTTGTACTGGGCCACTATTTCATCAACTTCGGCTTTGACCACAACGACCTCTGACTTGGCCGTTTTAAGCTCTTTGGCCAGAATTTATCGATCTGAGACAGTCGAACCTAACCGGGATTGGAGCTCCTCAACCTTTATGGTCTGAACCTCGGCCCTTTTCTTTGCCGCTCTAAATTGTATTTCAGCCAAAGTTAGTTGCGCCCGACCAACCTTTTTTACCGAGGCCAGACGATCCATTCCGCCTCTCCATTCATCGGTCTCATCTTTGACTATATCCATTTCAGCTCAGAGCTGGTCAATCCGATCAAGTTTTTACTGGACCTGCGGATTTTGACCATCAGTCACCAAATCAAATTCATCGTCACTAACCTCAAAAACTTTTACCTGCTCGACCAAATCAGCATGTTCCTTCTGAGCAACTTCCAACTCAGCACGGAGGTTCTTAACCTCCCCCTCGAACTGCTTGCTAAGAAGTTTAAAGGCGTCTCTCTTCTTAGTGAGCTCTCAAACTTCAACTTCAAGTTTTTTCAACTCGTCTCGATACCTTAAAAAGGTCTCATGATAAAGCATCGATTCCTACGAGCACGAAGAGAAACACTAAGTTATCTACAAAATAATCTAAGTGTAAATCAAAAAATCACTTGGGAAAGCATGAAGTTACCCGGTTCAGCGCATGTTGTGCTTCGTTGAAAAGGTAGGGTGCATCCACCTCGTTCATCTTGGCTTGATCATCCTTGATCACCAGACACCAAAGATAACTGGCCACCCCTACGGGGGCGGAGAGGACTCGGGCATCCTCCGGAAGGGAGATAACAATGGATCGCTTCTGATAGGGATTAGCACTTGGGGAAGGGAATCGATCGACCAATTTCCGACTCGGGGAAGGCCCACTTGCTTCAGAGGGTGAGCTCTTCCTTAGTATCTCTAAATCGCCAAATTCGGTAGCGTTTTCTGTGGCCGCCGAATCCACGCCGTCGAAAAAACCGCGGAAGGGGTCGTTCGCTCTATGGGCCCCTCGATGGGGCATTATTTTGCACCTTGGGCCTCGTTAAACATCAACTCTGTGAACAAGGGCGACTTGGCAATCCCTATCGGGCGAAGTGCTTCCTGCGGGGCTTTGCCCGCATCCCAGGAAGCTTTAGTTCCTGCCTCTTCCTCGGCCTCCCCGACTTGATGAAGATTGGCCTCGCCTCCCTCTGATTCGGAGGCCCCTTGCCTTTTGAGCTGCGGCGTCACACTGGCCACCAGATTGAAGGCTTCTCTTTCCCCCTCGGACTCATCCCTCAATCGATAGAGTGAGTCTGAAGACAATGCTCGAGCATTGGTGCTTTACTTGTGTTTACGCGCCAATCTTTTCCTTAGCTTCTTCTTCTCAGAGCTCGGATAACTCGGATCCATTTTTCTTTTCTTCTCTTTATCCTGCCTCGGAGAAGATGGTTCGGTGAGGATATCATCATCACCGGATGGAGGCCTCATTGCAACATCTTTTAATAAACCTGTCAAAATAAATAATATGAGTAAGAACTCAATAGCGCAGAAGGGAAATCAAATGCAACTTAAGAAAAATCTCACCATGGGAACGGGCCTCCCATTAGTCCTTCGAAAGCTCGCGCCACGAACACTCAGAATAGGTCCTTTGTGTTACAATGCCCTCGACCCATTCCTTAAGTCGAGGAACTGCATCCAGCATCCGAGCAATAGCTGCACTGCCATAAAACATCGATGAGAAGGGAGGAAAAGAAAGAGCGATGAACAAAATCTTAAAAGCAAGATTATACTTACGTGTCATGTTCCACTTCTCAGAAAATGGCATATGCTCGACTGGGATCAAATCTGAGGTCTTCACTCGGACAAAGCGGCCTAACCAGCCTTGATCCCGATCTTCGTCAATGCTCGAGAACGGGGCCTTACTGGCCCGACATGCAAGCTTAATTTATCGCCCTCGATAAAGTTGGGCACTATATAAGCGCATGAGATGGTTGAAGGTGAAAGGATACCCCCCGATCTTGCTTACGAAAAAACGGAGGAGAATTACTATCCTCCAAAGAGAAGGGTGAATTTGACCAAGGGTCACCTCGTACCTCTTACAGAAGGCAATAATGACTGTGTCCAAGGGACCCAGCGTGAAGGGATAAATGTAAACACTTAAAAATCTCTCCACGTGGATAGTGATAGCTTCCTCAGGCTTGGGGACCACTACGTGCTTATTAGTCCAGTTGCAATCTTTCTTGACCTCGGAGAGGGCGTCCTCGGTGATCGAGCAAATATATCGTGAGACCAACTCACACCGACCCGGTACCGAGGAGGGCTTCTCGATCTTGAAATCAGCACCGGTCAGGCACCCCCCGGGGATGAATATTTTCAGAGGAGGTTCCGGTGCCGGTTCCTTGGTAGCAGCAGACGAAACGTTTTCCTCAATAGCCGGTCGCGAAGCAGAGGGAGTTTCTTTTTGGGGAACAAATTTTGAAGTCTTAGTCATTTCTTTGATAAATGAAGAAAAGAGAGGGAGTTAAAAGATTAAGCTTGATGGTTTGGGTTAAAAACAGAGTTGAAGTTCTTATAAAAGGATTTCAGAATAGCCAGAAATTTAATGCTTGGAAGTGTTGAAATTTCTAAAGGTACGAGGTTAGAAGGTTTGAAAGTAAAGTTTGAACGAGCTAATGAGGGGGTATTTATAGCTTCCTAGCGACTGTTCACATCTGGGAATGGCCAACCAGTAACTGACGAGCATTTAATGCCATTAAGACATGACTGACGAGACGTTTCGACTGTTTTGTCGTTTCTGTCACAAAATATCAAAGTCACGATCGGAAGTTCATATCGTTTTTCATTATCTACTCCCCTAAAAATGAGGGGACTATCTGTATACGGTCGAAATCAAGCTCGCCTATGACTTGATAGATTAGGTTTGGAACGTGACAACCAAGGAATGAAGATCGACCTCGAGTCCCACTGAGCTAGGACCCGAGGTCGGAACGTCTGCCTTCGACTAGCGGTGAGTCTGGTGTCGACCTTAGCCTCAGACGAGCTCGGAGAGACATTGTTGAGAGAACTAACAGAAGACCAAAATATCCATGACCGGTCGGATATTGCGGCGGGAATCTCGGCACGTATCAATAAGGAACAGACAATCAACAAATCAAGAGATTTTTTTACCTTTTATAGAATTGTGCCTAAAGTAGGACTCCTCTACTATATAAAGGGAGTCTGATAATTCATTGAACACACTGTAACTCGCATCCCAAAGAAATATATTGTTATTTTTTGTTCTTATTATTCTCTTGTCATTCTATTCTGATATCGATAAAAGTACTTTTGGCTCGAGGGCGGCTAACCTTCTAAGGCTAAGACTGTTCAACTTGTGTGATTTGCATTTACTTTTCCATTGTTTATTTCAATTTCAATCTGATTTATTATTTTTATATCAAGCTAGATCACGTATCCTTAAAACTACATACAAATTTAATTGTTATCCGATTTTGAGGGTAAACAATTATATTTCCTGCATTACACGCGTATAAATTGTCACAAATCAAAGGACCTTATACGAAAAACAATTCTTGTTTATGCTTTCTTAGTTGATTAGGGTATGGAGGTCGAGGATTAGGGTAGTAAAGGACATGACCCTTGATAGGAAGGTATGGAGGTCGAGGATTAGGGTAGTAGAGTAGGTAGTCTAGAGTGTTCATAACAGTAGTATTGGCACGCAGTCTCACTTTCTGTTGGTAGTAGGTTTTTATGCATAACCGTTATTTTTTTTCATTGTTGATCACCTTACTGTCTTGCTTTTATATATCTTTTTGGTATTGTCCATTCTTGTCTATATTTTCATTAATATGGTGCGGCCTAAGAAGTATTGGGGAGAGGTGATCAGGCAGGATATGGCGAGACTCCAGATTTCCGAGGACATGACACTTGATAGAAAAATGTGGAGGTCGAGTATTATGGCTATAGGTTAGGAGATAGTTGAGTCGTGCCTTACTTCGTACTATTGTGAGACTAGCCATGTAGGGGTTTTGTCTAAGATAGCTAGTGGCAATGTTGTGTCTTACTATTTCGCTTTTCAGTGCAGGTCCTATTTACTAGCTATCGCTTTTGCTTTGCATCTTTCTTCTGGATTTCATGGTGTTCTTATTTTTCTTATGATTGTTGTGGTGATACTAATATTGTCTCCCTTTGCTTTGTATCTTTCTTCTAGATTTCATGATGTTCATATTTTTCATATGATTGATGTTGTGATACTAATATTGTCTCCTTTTTGTCCTTTTGTCTTTTTGTTTTTTTGAGCCGATGGTCTTTCGGAAACAGCCTTTCTACTCTTTTGGGGTAGGGGTAAGGTCTGCATACACACTACCCTCCCCAGACCCCATTAATGGGATTTTACTGGGTTGTTGTTGGTGGTGGTGGTGGTGCTTATGCTTTCCTGAGCCGAGGGTCTATTAGAAACAACCTCTCTATCCTCACAAGGTAGGGGTAAGGTCTGTGTACATACTACCCTCCTCAAACCCCACAGTATAGAATAATAATGGGTATATTGTTGTTGTTACTTGGTTGATTTACCTTCCTAGTAACGTCAAGCCTATTGTAGAGCATGTCTAAATGTTTTTGAAGTAGATTAACATTTTTTTTTTTCCAACAGGAAGTTACCTCTTACACGAGTTTGAAGGTAAACATATATAGACTTCTAAACGTATGTTATTTTTATCAAACTTTCAAAAAGTAAAAGTTTGTGTTACCATGTTAAGTGGGCTCCATATTTATTCACATTTACCATATAAAGGAAACCAAAAGAAAAAAGATGATTCCACAATCAAATGGGAGAGTTCAATGCATGATTCTTATGTTGCACGGTTGTATCCAGTTTCGTAGCTAGAAATTACGATAATCATGTTCAAATTTTAAATAAGTCAATAATATTTTTGTCGATGAATAGTGTAGCAAAACTTTTAGATCAAACTATGCAACATTTAGCTAAACAATAAAAAAAACTTTTAATAGAACTATAATTTTATAAAATAAAATTAAAATAACAAAAAATAATTTAGAGATTTTACTAATAGAAAGAAGCATAAAACCAAAGGAAATGGAGTCGAGAGGATTTGTAGCTTGTAGAGAGCTTTTGTTGAAGAATTTTTTGTAGAACTTGACTTTTAAATTATAAAATTTATTTAAAGAAATAACCTTGAGATACAAAATTACTTTTAAGATTAGTTGTTTATTTCTATACAAATTTTAAGTTTTAAGAGTTATTTTATTAGAAATTTGTTAGATTGAAAAAGAATCAAATAGACCACATGGTGGTCTCCGTTTACTTTTGGTAAATAAAATGGGCAGCACTTTGAACCCGTGAACAATACGTTACTTTGAACACCCTGAACCGCTGGACTGCTTTACTCAACTGTCTTAAGTAAATATAATATATAACTATATAAAATAGTATTTAACTTATATACGCAATATATTTTTTCGGCGAAGGGTGTACGCTTGACCACCTTGGCACAGGGTCGCTACGCCACTGGTTGTATCGTAATCGTTACATTAAGTATATATATTTTTCTTAACTGTGTACTAAAGATTTATAAGAGATGCAGAGTGCCTATTTCTACTCTTGTTTACTTGATCAGGAAAGTTGCATAGCACTACCATCTAAAAGCTTAAAGTAAATACTACAAATCTATATCTATATATTATTAAAAGGAGAGATAAAATTCCTCTCCTTAAGTCAAGTGGCAACCTAGAAAAAAGTTACATGGCATAAGTAGTTAATAATTAATTATTGGTAATTACTTTTTAATTTAACTATCTATAAAATAATAAAATAAAATATTTTCTAATAAAAACGAAAATTAAAAAATAACTGTCCATTCAAATTGGAGAGTAGTTTCAAGTTGGAGTTTTTAAATCTATATATTATTAAACGAAGAGGGAAAAACCCTCTCCTTAAGCCAAGTGGTAGCCTAGAAAAAAGTCACATAGCATATAATATTAAAATGAGAAGAAAAAGCCCTCTCCTTAAGCCAAATGCAGTCTAGAAAAAAGCCACATGGCATAAGTAGTTAATAATTAGTTATTTAGTTAATAATTAATTATTAGTTATTATATTTCAATTTAACTATCTATAAAATAATAAAATAAATTTTTTTCTAATAAAAAATAAAAATTAAAAAAAATGTCCGTTCAAATTGGAGAGTAGTTTCAAGTTGGAGTTTTTAAATCATTATCTATATCTATATATTATTAAAAGTAGAGGGAAAAGCCCTCTTATTAAGCCAAGTGTCAGCCTAGAAAAAAGCCACATGGCATAAGTAGTTAATAATTAGTTATTTAGTTAATTTAATTATTGGTTATTACCTTTTAATTTAACTATCTATAAAATAATAAAATAAAATATTTCCTAATAAAAAACGAAAATTAAAAAAAATGTCCATTCAAATTGGAGAGTAGTTTCAAGTTGGAATTTTTAAATCTTATATTATTAAAAGGTGAGGGAAAAGCCTTCTCCTTAAGCCAAGTGGCAGCCTAGAAAAACGTCACATGTCATATATTATTAAAAGAAGAGGAAAAAGCCCTCTCCTTAAGTCAAATGACAGCCTAGAAAAAAGTCACATGTCATATCTATATCTATATATTATTAAAAGGAGAGAAAAAAGCCCTCTACTTAAGCCAAATGGCAGCCTAGAAAAACGTCACATGGCATAAGTAGTTAATAATTATTTATTTAATTAATAATTAGTTATTGATTATTTTTTTGAATTTAAATCTCTATAAAATAATAAAATAAAATATTTTATAATAAAAAATAAAAATTAAAAAAACAAACTGTCCATTCAAATTGGAGAGTAGTTTCAAGTTGAAGTTTTTAAATTATTCATTAAATTTCAGATAATATTCTTCAGAACAATTAGATAAAATTTAAAATTAAAAAAAATATTTCAAGAGTAATAAAATATATTTTTTCTATTATATTATAAAAAGAAAGTAGTAGACAAAAATATTAAATAAAGTAATATGCTAATAAAATATTCTATTAACAATCTATATATTATTAAAAGGAGAGGAAAAAGCCCTATCCATAAGCCAAGTGGTAGCCTAGAAAAAAGCCACATGCCATAAATAGTTAATAATTACTTATTGATTATTTTTTTAAATTTAAATATCTATAAAATAATGAAATAAAATATTTTATAATAAAAAACCAAAATTTAAAAAAAAACATTGTCCATTCAAATTGGACAGTAGTTTCAAGTTGATGTTTTTAAATTATTCATTAAATTTTAGATAATATTCTTCAGAACAATTGGATAAAATTTAAATTTAAAAAATATTTCAAGAGTAATAAAATATATATCTTCTATTATATTATAAAAAAAAGTAGTAGACAAAAATATTAAACAATGTAATATACTAATAAACAATTCTATTAACAATGCAATTATATTAAATATTGAATAATATAATAAAGAAAATACATAATAACAAAAGTTATTCGATAACTATATAAGTCCCTTTAATTTAATTGAGATTTTATTCATTAAATTTAGATAATATTATTGACAACAACAGAATAAAATTTAAAATAAATATATATATATATATATATATATATATATATATATATAATTCTCTTATATTATAAAAAGAAAGCGAGCAGGCCAAAATATTAAACAAAGTAATATGCTAATAAAAATTTCGATTAACAATGTAAAAATACTAAACACTCGATAATAGAAAAAAAGAGAGAAAAAAATCCTCTCCTTAAGCCAAGTGGCAGCCTAGAAAAAAGTCACATGGCATAAGTAGTTAATAATTAGTTATTGCTAATTTTGTTAAATTTAAATATCTAAAAAATAATAAAATAAAATATTTTATAATAAAAAACAAAAATTTTAAAAAAAATATCCATTAAAATTGGAGAATAATTTCAAGTTGGAGTTTTTAAATTATTTATTAAATTTCAGATAATATTCTTGAGAACAATTGGATAAAAATTAAAATTAAAAATATATTTCAAGAATAATAAAATATATATCTTCTATTATATTATAAAAAGAAAGTAGTAGACAAAAATATTAAACAAAGTAATATACTAATAAAAAATTTTATTAACAATCTATATCTATATATTATTAAAAGGAGAGGAAAAAGCCTTCTTCTTAAGCCAAGTGGCAGCCTAGAAAAATGCCACATGGCATAAGTAGTTAATAATTAATTATTTAGTTAATAATTAGTTATTTATTATTTTTTTTGAATTTAAATCTCTATAAAATAATAAAATAAAATATTTTATAATAAAAATGGAAATTATAAAAAACATTGTCCATTCAAATTGGAGAGTAGTTTCAAGTTGGAGTTTTTAAATTATTCATTAAATTTTAGATAATATTCTTCAGAACAATTGGATAAAATTTAAAATTAAAAAAATATTTCAAGAGTAATAAAATATATATCTTCTATTATATTATAAAAAGAAAGTAGTAGACAAAAATATTAAACAAAGTAATATGCTAATAAAAAATTCTATTAACAATGCAATTATATTAAATATTGGATAATATTATAAAGAAATATACATAATAACAAAAGTTATTCGATGACTATATAAGTCACTTTAATTTAATGAGATTTTATTCATTAAAATTTAGATAATATTATTGACAACAACAGAATAAAATTTAAAATAAAAAATATTTTAATATTAATTATATATATATATATATATATATTCTCTTATATTTTCTCTTATATTCCAAAAAGAAAGCGAGCATACCAAAATATTAAACAAAGTAATATGCTAATAAAAATTTCTATTAACAATGTAAAAATACTAAACATTGGATAATAGAATAAAAAAAAAATATAAAACAAAAAAATTATTCAATGACTATATAAATCTCTTTAATTTACTAGCGATTTTATTATTAGATATATCATATTGATAAATAAGATGACAATTGAAATTTATTAAAATAATATGATCTAATATATTCGAATAAACCCGATCATAATTTAATTTAATTAATATTTTTTAATAATGGTCGTGCATCGCGTGGGTACCACTACTAGTATTATTAAAAGGAAAGGAAAAAACTCTCTCCTTAAGTCAAGTGGTAGCCTAGAAAAAAGCCGCATGACATAAATAGTTAATAATTAGTTATTTAGTTAATAATTAATTATTGGTTATTATTTTTAAATTTAACTATCTATAAAATTTATATATTATTAAAAGTAGAGGGAAAAGCCCTCTTATTAAACCAAGTGTTAGCTTAGAAAAAAGTCACATGGCATAAGTAGTTAATAATTAGTTATTTAGTTAATAATTAATTATTGGTTATTACCTTTTAATTTAACTATCTATAAAATAATAAAATAAAATATTCTCTAATAAAAACCAAAATTAAAAAACAATTGTCCATTCAAATTGGAGTTTTTAAATTATTTAAAAATAAAAAACTAAAATTTAAAAAAAATGAAAAAAATGCAATTTTAAAATTTATTTATTTTTTTAATAATTTTGTTTTTTTAAAAAAATAAAAGCTTATTTATTCAGAAAATATTATTGAGAATCATAGAATAAGGTGGGGAGTGGGTTGACAAGAGTGGGTTGCTCTAGTGGTGAGCACCCTCCACTTCCAACCAAGAAGTTCTTGGAGGGAGGGAGTCGAGGGTCTATCGGAAACAGTCTCTCTACCCTAGGGTGGGGGTAAGGTCTGCGTACAAAATACCCTCCCCATACCCCACTAGTGGATTATACTGGGTTGTTGTTGTTGTATAGAATAAAAAAAATATATATATATCTTCTATTATATTATAAAAAGAAAGTAGCTTTCAAAAATTTAAATAAAGTAATATGCTAATAAAATTTTTATTAACAATGCAATAATACTAAATATTGGATAATATCTATATCTATATCTATCTATATACTAATTAATATTAAATAACTAAATCCAAATATTAGAAATTTTACTATATAATACTTACAAATATTATTATTAAATTTTAAAAAAATTAGTAATTTCGAGTAATATTTTAAAATAAAATTAGTATTTATATCAAGATCAAAAAATCACACATTGATCTATATTATATTAAAGGACATAAATGGATAATGATACTAAATAATGAGGAAAGTTAATGAAGGCCACATGAAAATATAAAATACTATATATTAGGTAATGTAATAGCAATAATTAAAATTTTAAAAACATTTTAAATTAGAAATAGAAGGTAAAGATGATTTGAACTTGAGATTAGATTAAAATTATGGTAAAAACGCTCAAACTATGAATATGACCGCAAAATTAAAGTTTTACTAGATAAAGAAAAATAATAATAGGATAACAAATTAAAATATTAAGAATACAAAATAAATGTCTCATGTAGATAATTTAGTGACGAAAATAAAAGTTAAACTTTTATCATGAAACTAAAAGAGAAAGAAATTTTAATTGCACGTGATATAAACTAATTATAAGAAAATACAATAGATTTAAAATTTGCTAATTAAAAAAACTTATGTATTCAATATTTTAGACTAATTCAAAGTTATGACTTAAAATAAAATGTGATATTACATATTTTGATTATTGGTAAAATACTAATATAAAAAACTAATTAAATTTCCATAATAGGGGTAAAAATATATAAAGAGGAAAATAAAGGGAGTGTGAAAATATCTATACTTTGAATTAATTTAAGGATAAGTATATTAAATAATTAAATAATACTCAAAATATTATTGATAGATTTAAATGACGAAAGAGTTCTAAGTAAGAGGATAAAAGTATAAAAATACATTAATTTTTAGGAATAAAAAATTTATATTTATATATGATTATCAAAAGGGTAATAAGCAAGATATTAAATCAATTGATAAGCTAATAAAAGATCACATGACAATTTAACAATGTTAGGTAATGAATAATTCAATAACTATAAGCCAAGATTAAAGAGAGATTTTTTTTATGGTAAAAATGTAAAAGGATAAGACTTATTCGACTTTGAAGTAAAACATAAAAGTGTTAGTAAGAATTTTATTAAAATAATATGCTCAAACAAGACAAATTACAACGTTATATATTTAATACTCTTTAATATCGACCACAGAATAAATGCAAGTACTAAGATCAAGGATGTTACAAATATAAAAAAGAAATATGTTATCCAGTAAGATATATGAGAAACAGTTTCATATCCTGCTTCTTAATTGATATCTAATAATTATATGTAATTTTTATCCAGAGGGTTTAAATTTTAAGGTAAATTGCATATAATCCAAATAACATAATTTGATATTTGTGTCAGCGCATCGTGCGGGTACTAATACTAGTCGAGAGTTAGAAGTGTAAAAATTTCTCTGAATTTTTTTCCGAAGTAATTCACGAGATAAGAGTTCCATAAGGTTGTTATAAGCCGATAACATGAAACGCTTTGGCGTATGCGTGAGAGGAAATTTTCTTCATACACAATTTAATAAATAAATTAAAATAAAATACCAAACAATGTACGTGAGAGGAATTATTGTAACGACCCGGTCAGTCATTTTAAACGTTGTAGCCCCATTCCCCTATTTACTGCTCATTTTGTGCTTTATAACTGTTATGTGACTTGTCGGGGTAGTCGATTCGGGTACGGAGAGATTTTAGAATGAATTGGAACACTTAGTTCCAAAGCTTAAAACTTAAGTTGAAAAGGTTGGCTGGATGTCGACCTATGTGTAAACAACCCCGCAATAGAATTTTGATGATTCCAACAGCTCCGTATGGTGATTTTGGACTTAGGAGCGTGATCGGAATTTCCTGGTGTCTGAGTTCTAGTTTCCTTGTACGCGATCGCGTGGGGTGATCCGTGATCGCGTAAGCTAGCTGGGCGATAGGATGGAATTGTTCTTCGCGTTCGCGGACAGGGGCATATGAACGCGTAGTGAAGTGAGATGGTGCTTCGCGAATGCAGAGACAAGGTTGCGTTCGCGTAGGGTTAAGTGGACCAAAGCTGGACCACGAGCTTTGCTCATCGCGAACGCGTGTGGACGTTCGTGATCGCGTGAGTCTGAGAGCCAGAGCATCGCGTTCACGTGGTGTTTTACGTGTTCGTGTAGAGTTAATCCCTGGGGCAAGCAAAATTGTTCTTCGCGATCGCGTGGCTATTTCCACGATCGCGATTAAGGAAATGTCTGGGCAGTATTAAAGTTTCCAAAAACGGGGGTTTTGCCATTTTATCAAAAACTTGAGTTGGGAGCTCGGATTTAGACAAGATTTTGAGGGAGTTTCAGAGATATCGATTGGGTAATGATTCTACACTCCATTTTTTGGTTATATTCTGCTAATCTATCATTAATTTCCTCTTAAATTTCGAATTTTTGGGGTTGAAATTGGGAAAAATTGGAAGAACTTCTTCAACAAAGATTTCGAGTTTTGAAAGGGAATTTGTGGTCGGATTTGAGTAATTTTTATATGGTTGGACTCGTGAGTGAATGGGAGTTCATATTTCGTAATTTTTGCCGGATTCCGAGACGTGGGCCCCATGAACGATTTTTAAGTTAATTTCGAATTTTATTGAAAAATGTAATATTTTCTTATGAAATTGATTCCTATAATTTTTGTTGACTGTATCGAATTATTTTGGCTAGATTCGAGCCATTCAGAGTTGGATAATCGAGGAAAAGGCCTACTAGTGGATTAAATTGGAGCAAGTCGAGGTAAGTGACTTGTCTAACATTGTGTGAAAAAATTTTCCCTAGGATTGGTATTGATGTGATAATTGTAATGTGTTGAAAGTCATGTATACAAGGTGACGAGTTTCTACACGGGCTAAATGTGAAAGATTATGTCTTTAAATTGTGTAGAGCACTGTTGCATATTAATTAAATTATTTTATTGTGTTATATTCATCATCATTAATATATTTTCGTATTTTTTTTAAAATTTGCCTGACCTGTTCCTGCTAAGTGTTTTACCTGTTTAGTTGAAACTCTGTTTTCTTTTATTCTGTGCATTACTTGAATGATGGATTTCTTAATTTAAATATTATTAAAAATGAAGTATTTTATATTTAAAAAATTGATATTTAGGCAAGGTGTTAAATTTGTGAAATATTATTTTTGCTAAATATTTTATGAGATTTTCGTACTCATTGTGATAGAGCCGTGAGCTCTTTATTATGGAAAATATTGTTGTTGATTTATTTTGGCATGAGCCGTGAGCTCTTTATTGTGGAGAAATATTGTTATTAATTTATTTTGGCAAGCTAAAATATTTGGGCACTTGAGGTGCAAATTGTGATATATTGTGATATTGATATGCATGCGGTGGTATAAGGTCTGGGTGTTGAAACGCATGCGGTGAGATAAATGTGGCTTGTACGCGTGGCTAGTAGGGGAACTACTAGAAGTCATGGCGGTGGGATAAGGGTGGCTAAAACGCGGGATGCTATTTCGGGAAAAATATTTTCTTTAAAATTAAATGTGAAGGGTCCCGCGGTGATATAAGAAAATGAGATATTGTAAAATTATTTATTATTTGGGACTACGAGGCGGTATCTCGGGAGTGCCCTTGTTGATATTTATTTATGGCCGCAGTTGCCTTTGATTAATGTTGTGTTTTTCTTAAAGTTGAAAATTCTGTTTTGTTTCCGCGAGGTATTATTTGCCCTTATTCTGTGTAGTTAAATGGTGACATACTATTTACCTGATTCATTTCCATTGTCATTTTATTGTTAGTATATTGTTAAACATGTTACCATGTCTTTCATTATTCCGGAAAGCCTTACCCGACCTCGTCACCACTCTACCGAAGTTAGGCTTGACACTTACTGGGTACCGATGTGGTGTACTCATACTACGCTTCTGCACATCTTTTTGTGCAGATCCAGGTACTCCCTATCAGACCAGGCATCAGTGAGCTACCTGTGTACGGAGATTTCGAGGTATATCTGCCAGCGTCCGCAGACTCCGGAGTCCCCTTCTATCTTTATTATGTTGTTTTCTTTATTCACATTAGACTCTGATGTATAAAGATATTAGTACTACTTCTTTAGAGCTTGTGACTTGTATTTCACCGGGTTTTGGGAATCTCTTTATGTATTAAGATGTTGAGATTTTAAAAGTTTTTAATTGTTATTTTAATTATTCCGCATATTGATAGGCTTACCTAATCTCAGGAACTAGGTGAAATCACGACATCCTATGGAGGGAAATTTGGAATCGTGACAATTATGAACTTTTTGGTTTTAACTAGCAGGTTTAATATTTTATTCTTTTAAAATAATTTTAAACTCCAACTTTGTTAGACATTTGTCCTAAAAATTAACACTTGTTGAACTGTTGTTTTGCCACTCTGCATCATATAATTGTTCTGCTTCTTTTTTTTCTTTCTATATAGATAGATTATTGTGAAAATGAGTAAATTCGCAAATACTTATTCACTCTTTACCAAGGGAGGTGTACTCTCACTCATTAAGAAAAAAGAAATATTATTAGACGAAAAATGACAATCTATATGAAATCATAGACCATTCAAGGTGTTAGTTTTTGGTCCTATTCAATTCTTTGAGAAGCAATTGAATAGGTAATTACAATGCAGAAGCAACTTAATGAGAAGATGAGGCAATTTCAAGAGGTAAACCCAAAAAAGGTTAAGTCTCACAAATAAGACAGTTGTTGATTCCCTAGAGCTTGTTGATTTAAGAGTTAAGACATTGCTCCTTTTAGAACAAAAAAAGGGCAGGTCGATGCACTAAGCTCCCGCTATGCGGGGGGTTCGAGGAAGGGCTAGACTACAAGGGTCTATTGTACACAGCATTACCCTGCATTTCTGCAAACGGCTGTTTCCATGGCTCGAACACGTGACCTCCTGATCACATGACATGAAGAATTAACTTTTAATCGTCCTCCTCCTCGGGGTCAAAATCTTTAACCTTCACATCAGCATCCTCTCCATACTGAATGCAGTTGTCAATCTGAAATAAGATATACTGTATGCTGCAAAACGGCAGAGAACATTCATCTTTGTCATTGAAGCTGAAACAATAATTTAATAGCAAGACTAAAAGGTACCCTTGTGTGGGTTACGCATACAACAAACACACACACACACAAAAGCACAGACAAACAAGCTATCATCCATCTGATAGTTAAGACGTCTGACAACTTGTTTGGATGGTTGTTATGTATCGTTTCATAATGTATCGTATTGTATTGTATTCTACTGTATTGTATTGATGTATACAATGTTGGATAGATAGTATTGTTTGTCGTCGTTTCATGATATCATGGACCAACAATATGAAAAATAAACTTGCAATATTATAAAGAAAAAGTAAGGTATGAGGTAGAATAATTATATAAAAATATGGGATAAAAGATAAAATAAGATTATTTAATAATAAGGAAAGGCAAGATGAGAGAAAAAAATAAGGTAACGACGCAACCACACCAAATCGGTCGTTCCATAAAGTGGCACTTTTCGTCATTACGTAACAACGGATTTAACGATACAATACAGTAAAATTTACGCAACAATCAAAACAAACATTGTATTTAAAGTAACAACACATAACAACCATCCAAACAAGTTGTAATGTACTATCCCTTAGATCAGAAAGTTATTGGCATAATTTTACCAATCAAGCAATCTATAAGAAATGGCTAAATACCTGGAAAACTAAAAAGCACAAGTTATCACTGTCGTCGTCATCACATTTTTATTTGACAACACTTACTATGAAAACCCTCCTAAGTATGAATGGGAAGCAGGGAGTGAAAACAACATGAGAACCAGGTGCATATTGAGACACTGAAAAATCATTGCATTATGGTTTGCTGTAAGCTGATCAATTCAATCTCGAACAAATGCTGCTTCCATTAAAAAGGGCAGTCCGGTACACTAAGCTCCTGCTATGCGCGGGGTCCGGGGTCTATTGTACACAACCTTACCTGTATTTCTGCAAAAGGCTGTTTCCACGGCTTGAACCCGTGACCTCCTGGTCACATGGCAATAACTTTACCAGTTATGCTGCTTCCATAAAGATTATTTAAATTTACCACAAGGAACAGTATGTGTTACCTGCTCTCTTTTCTCAAGTCAAGAGGGAGAAAGCTCACCATGCTGTACTGTATCAGCCATTACAGATAACTTTCTGCCTCATATCTTTTCATCCGACTTAAAGTAGGGAAGAAGAATCTGTGGCAGATAATTCATATCCTACAAGCCTGTAAAATCTTGTTTTTAACTTGGGAGAAAGAACAACCTCTTCAAGTAAAAGTTGTCGTTAAGTTCCAATGACAAAAGAGAATAATCGAAGTACACAAAACATATATGATTGTCAATTCAATAACTAATACACCAATTCTTGGAAACATTCAGAGCTTACCACTTCAATCAAAGCTTTGTTAAGCTTCTGATATTGTGGAGCCATTCGCTGATTCAACTCTGCCAGTAACAGCTAAGCTCTGGATCCAAGTAACTGAAGGGAAAACAAATTTCAATACACTAAATTAACAAAGACACTTAGTGGGAGCATGTGTTGAAAGCTATGTTGCTCGGACACTCCGAAAATGTCGTTTGGTGTGTGTCGGATCCTCCGAAAGTAGTGTATTTTTGGAGGATCTGACACGGGTGCGGTAGCATTTTGGAGAGTCCGCGCAATATAGGTTGAAAGTGCCAAAGACATGAAACGAATAGTTAAGAGGTAGTAGGACTAACTTCTCAACATCCTTTTTGTTTGTCACAAGATCCATTTTTGAGAGAATGTTAACATGGGGTAGTTCAAGTTGAACCATAGCAGAGAGTGAAGCCATACAACCACTTA
Source organism: Nicotiana tomentosiformis (assembly GCF_000390325.3). Classification (NCBI taxonomy): domain Eukaryota; kingdom Viridiplantae; phylum Streptophyta; class Magnoliopsida; order Solanales; family Solanaceae; genus Nicotiana; species Nicotiana tomentosiformis. The sequence continues at coordinate 62,867,681 of NC_090821.1, read as the reverse complement.
TGAATTTGGTCACATCTGTGATAACCTGAGATACAAAAAGAACATAAATGCCATGGTTAATAGCAGGGGAAGGAAAAAGAGAAGAAGAAAAATCAACTAGTAAAGATTGCGCACCTGAGAATCAAGCAAATACACAACACAAACATTAAAATTTTTACGCCTTAGGTGTTTCACAAAGTTCTTCAGCACAGGAACATGTGAAAAGAGTTCGATCTGGCATGTATAATGATGAAAAGTCAGAGTAGTATTTGTGTGTGCGCGCGCGCGTCTGGGAGTGTATGTGTGCATTTCTTTCTATAAATACATAAAGATATTTATTAAGAGATAAGAATACAGGTCAGAGTAAGAAGTTGGATTATGGGTAGTCCTAATAGGAGACAGATGGCCGAGCAACAACATACCAATGTAGAATCATGTTAGGAAACTTTGAACAAATTTTCCAAAGTTAAGGATAAGATGAGTGCAATGGACTAAGGTGGAATTGCTGGATCATTATTATCCTTCAACGACTTGAAGCAAGAAGAGGGACCACCGTATATACAGCCTTAGGATGGAGAGATGGAGCCCAAGGAGTGGAAAAGGAAGGAAGTTCTCAGTTTGACGCGAGCCTTTACGTAATGCATTTAGAAAAAACAGGATTTTAAGTTCTCATCCCATATCTAAGATTGCTCCATCATTTTCCAATGGAGTAGAAGGGTCTTAATCGCATAAGTTGCATCAAAGAGTAAATATATCTGAACATGCAATGTTCATTCTCTGAAAATGTACACAAGTTGGATGTCATGGACACAAATAATGACATCAAGAATTAGACAGGTATCTGAAAATTAATTCAGAAGCTTTGATACAAATGTTTCCGGTATAAGTTATACAGGTATATCACAGAATTAGACATGTATGGAAAGGGCAGCCAAGTAGTAAGCTCCCGCTATGCGCGGGTCCGGGGAAGGGCCGGACCACAAGGGTCTATTGTACGCAGCATTACCCTGCATTTCTGCAAGAGGTTGTTTCTACGGCTCGAACCTGTGACCTTCTGGTCACACGGCAACAACTTTACCAGGTACGCCAAGGCTACCCTTCATAATTAGACAGGTATCTCAAAACTAATTCATGTGATTTGATACAAATGTGTCCAGTGGAACAACATTCTGAAGTCATTAAACAAGAAAGAAACAGCTAACCCCTGATTTCAATCTATGAGCTATCTAAATGGCAAGCGTCTGTAGAGACAATTCCAAGGAAAATTACAACTGATAGTCAAGCTCTTGGAGACTCTCCACCACCCCTATGTCCCTATAGTATTTACTCACATGAAATTATGTTTGGCAATATTCTAGGTTAATATCTTCGCCTGATAACAAAACTCTGTAGTCTACAGTGGAGAATTAGTATTGTACCGCTAATATAAGAACAAATATGAGAGGGAAATGTACAAGTACCTGGGCAGTCAAAGACTAGGTAGTCGTCATCCAAGTAGTTGTCCAACTCTTCTGTTAGCCACTCATCCAAATTTTCTTGAAGATGTCTGATATCACCATCAAGGGCTTACAAATTTGAATGGACAAAAACAGAATTTTGAAATTTTTGTAGAAAAAAAACAGAACTCTGAAAATGAAAATCCTCTAAAGGAAGGATACTCCATGCAATACATAAGGCCACCATTTGGTCCGAGACCGAGTTCTTCCATAACATCATCCAATGAGATGAGTTCTCTGATGTCTGCAACCAATATCATTAAGTTAATTTTAGAATTAAGACACTTATAAATGGAAAACTAATTTCTTAAAATACTCCATCTCTGCTCACCCATAGCCACTGGATAGTCAAAGTTCTCTGCAGCAGGATCCAAGTTGACAATATGGATAGTGCGCCGCGTGGTCTCACAATGTTGATGCAAACTAGAGCAGTAAGTGGACTGTGAAAGAAAATTCAGTCTAGGTGAAACTAGCCATACCAAGGACATTTTTTAGCAGGATTGGACATCCAAATATAAATCAAGGACAAATCCAATATAAAACATTATAGTAACGTGTATGATCCAGCTATCACCTTTCCACTGCCTGCAGGGCCAATAACCAACTGTGCGTAGCCCATGATCAACGCTTTTCAGTTCCTTTTACACGTTGCTCAAATCGAGAGGTTAACTGAGGGGAACGTGAAGAGTTACATAAGGTGCCTCTCTATTCTTTAGATGAATAAGAATCTCAAAAGTTATCCTGCTTCAAAACTCACCAAAAGAGAAGCGCGAAATCAACAGATAACTCAAAAAGATGCTACCACCTATACAGAAAACCATCAAATACAGATTACTTCATTGCCCTCCGAAGTAAACCACTTCTTCTTGAACCATATATGTATTTACTTTAAAGCGACAAAACAATATGTTCTTGAGTCTATGATTTGATCACATTGTAAAAGCTGAAACCAAACAGACAAAGATGAAACATGCAGCTCAATCTAAATCAAACGAATCTGGCCACTTGTGCATATAATTGTGTAATGTTAAGTGTAGAAAGGTCATAAAAGCATATTATCAGTCATAAAGAACCTAATCCTAGACCATTTACTATTCGAAACTTCTAGCTATATACTCCTTACTATCAATCCGCTGAGCTCCCATTATAATTGAACTTGTCTTGTCAATAGTTTTGACCTGAACCACTCATCGCCCTTCTATCGTTCTACTTATATGGCAAGACGCTCTAAAGTAGATTATCAATTATTAGTCCACTCAATCTTGCAGACAGTAGGCTCTTAGATAAAGCAGAGTAAGACTCTATACAGTAAAAAGGGCAGCCCGGTGCACTAAACTCCCGCTATGCGTCCCCGGACCACAAGGGTCTATTGTATGCAGTCTTACCCTGCATTTCTGCAAGAGGCTGTTTCCACGACTTGAATCCCTGACCTCCTGGTCACATGGCAACAACTTTACCAGTTACGCCAAGCTCCCCTTCTAAGACTCTACAGTGGCATCCAAATAATCCACCATATGCATTACTATATATGACTTAGCACTCCATGGAACATGACATGCTGCATATTATTCTCCTTCGGTATCTGATTACAGCGTCCGGGTTACTAAAAAGACTGAAGTTACTAGACAAAAGGGATAAACCGAAAAGAGACACAATCCTGAATTTATTAATGCCCCTTGATTAAAAAAATGAATAACTAAAACTTTAACAGTTAAATCAGCACCTGGTCGATGAAGGAAAAGTACAGAATTCACTCGAGTAAAAGCAATTCTCATCTTAATTACACTCTCATAAACCTCCTACAACATAGAAATCCTTTCCTGTTACAACGTACTGAATTTTCAAGTCATCACTCAACAATCCCACGTTCGCACAAGGCAAAAGCAACTAAGCCTAGAAATTAAGGCAAAGCTTCATCTGAATCAGAACAAAAGACTGCTAGAATGCAGCATCGATGTACTAACACCTCAGTCTACAATGACCACGGGGGTAGATCCGTAGATAAAATCAAGATCCTAGTGCCACCCCGCCCAGGAAACTCAAACTAAAACCGAAAAAAGAAAAAGGAAGTGAGCAATATCAGTTCATTTTATGGCAAAATAAAATCCTCTAGGAATCACTATCTGAGAAACAGAAAACAACCACATTAAATCCCATTTGTTTGGATAACCAAGAAATCTTGGAGGGCTAGTGGCACACGGTTCGACCCGCCCATTTACCCTTCTCCACTTAAATACGAGGGTTTTGTCTGCCGAAGGTTCGAACCCGTGATATGGGACCTCATTGAATACCTTATTATGAACTCAAGATTCACATTAACCAAGAAAATAAGCATACAATACACCATCAAGTGTACTTTTACAATAAAGGGAATTTTTTCAATGCAAATACACAGGAGAAGCGCACCCAAGAGTGTGGCCTAGTGGTCAATGAAGTGGGTGAGAATCACGAGGCCTCAGGTTCAAATCTCAGCGGAGTCAAAAAATACTAGGTGATTTTTTCCTATCTATCCAAGCCCTGGTGGATAGAGTTAGCTGGTACATGTTGCCCGGGAGGTGTCAGGAATCCATGTAATTAGTCGAGATACGCGCAAGCTAGCCTGATTACCCGACACCATGGTTATTAAAAAAAAATTTACACAGGAGAAGCACAATATCAAGAACACCAATGAACCCAAGAAACAAACATTAAGAAAAACTACAGAAACTTTTAGCACAAACTGAATCCACAACAAAATTGACACAAAAAATGACACCACAACTTCAGTTTCTATCACAAATAGTGCAATAATAAAGAAAATAATTGAAGGGAAGGGAAAAATGAAAGCAAACTGAGAAACAAACCTTAGTATGTGTGTCGCAAATGGAGAGTGGTGTGAAATAATGATTAGCGAGGAGTTAGATGAATGTAAGTGAAAGAAAAAATATTTAGTTTTCTAGTTTTTATTTGGAAGAATATAGTAAGCAAAATGTCAAATGTTAACTCTCTTTATAAGCCAGGATAAGGTCTATCTTTATAAGGTAGATGTCATCTTCCGCCACCACTGAGAATATATTATTGTTATTGTTTATTATATCAATAAAAAAATCTCGTGCACATTATAAATTATATTTGTAACGTACTGTTGCAAAAATAAGTTGATTAGACAATTCAATATGAAATAAGCGACAACTACGTTTTACAAAACTAGTTTGTAGGCGCTTTGGGCGTGTGCCTATATAAATAGGTATATAATTTTAAAAATTACGTAAATATTGTTAAATAGTAATGTATTTGAGTTATTGAATAAAAATTTAAAAAATAATTTATTTATTTTTTGCATTCGGGATATGTGCCTTTACAATGATATAAAAAATAGAGATATTTTTTTAAACTCCTTCTTACTCGAATAACATCTTTTTCTCTTCTTCGATGTTTTCGCATAATATTTAAAAATTATATTTAATTATTAGAAAAATAGTTAATTAAGTACATACATCTTAATTTAATAGTAAGAATGTATAGTAATCCCACCCCACCCCACCCCCACCCCCTAAATTATAAGTTCAAACATATTTCATATAGAAATTGGCGTAAATAAATATAAGCAAAAGACAATGCAATATTGTTATTTCTCCCAAACAATATTTATGTTAAGACAATGTAATACTGTTATTTCTCCAAACAATATAAGTAAAAGATAATAGATCTTTGTGGTCCGGCCCTTACCCCGACCCCGTACATATGGGGAGTTTAGTGCACCGAGCTTCCTTTAATATTTATATTAAAGTCCTAAATATTAGGACTTCTTACATAATTCAACACAAAAAATATTTTATAACCAATTTCGTGTATTTCAAAATACTATATATTACGATAATAACTAAATTACGATTTTGTCTAATGTGAAGTTTAATTTTAAATGGTAAAAAAGTGAACGATATTTCATTAAGGGACTTCGTGCTTTTAATATAGATAGATATGTAAGTTATTCTATATTATAGAAATTAATTAATTTAGTAGTGTACTTGATTAATCTTCTCTTTTTTTTAGCGTTTTAATTTGAAATTCTACAAATGATACGGAGATTAGACGTGGTAAAAAGCTAGTATTGTTTTTCCTTTTGAAACATAAGTCTTTAGTGTATTAAAATCACGTCTTCCTATTGCAAATAAAATTGTAATACAATCTAATAAGGAAAGATTAACAAATAAAATTCTAGTTGATTTTAAAGTTCTAACTTTAGGAAAATTAGCATAAATGGTAATTGAATGTTTATTCCTAAATATTAGGAAGGCAACTTAAATTACAATTTTATCTAGTGTAAAGTCGATTTTTTAAGGGTAAAAAAGGCAAACGACATTTCACTAAAGGTCTTTATACTTTTAATATAGTATAGATTATTGTACATGCTAAAATAATATTTTTCATATAATAAGGTGACACAATCACAAATAAACAAGTAGATATATAAAATCTTGTCGAGTAATTTGGTTAAGTAACTGATATTAAATAAACGGAAAATGGCCTAAAATGCCCCTTTACTATATGAAATAGGACAGGCTAGCCCTCCGTTAAAAGTTGATCTCTATTCTACCCTGGCCGTCAACAAATGGGCTCGTATATGCCCTTCATCACTAACAGGAGACTCATAAAGCCACGTGGAATATATGTGAGGGCAAGTTAGACTTAGTTCGAAGTGTACAGGGGCATACATGAGTCAGTTATAATAATCATTTCTCAAACACTTCACAACTCCATATCAGTTTACTTAGATACCTATTTGATAATACCAAACTAATTATCATAGCAATTAATCTTAGTCATAGACACAACAAATGAACGGCAATAACTTCATTAAATCCTTGTACAAAAACATAATGCTTCATAATAAAAGACAATAATTAAGCCACAATAACACTAACATTACATATCATTTCCCACATATCCAAAGAACATAACAAAATATCCCAATATCACACACATGAAAATCCACATCTTCTTCCGAAATTTAGCATCAAGCACAACTGAGTACTCTAAATCGGTGCATCAAGCATATGAGATTTGAAGCTCTAGGAGGAAGCTCTTCATCTTCCCATTCCCAATAGGAATATTTTTCATCCGAAAAATCAAAATTAAATAAAATAAATTTACAAGCAAATTGAAATAATTAAAAGAACCCATCAAAAAATTTACTTACCTCATGCTTCGGGCACTTGAAAAACCTTCTCCCAGCATTTAAAGGAGTCCATGCCATGAAATAATTGGTAGCAAGTCCGCAACGACACCTCCTATTCGACCCCTTTGAGTTACTAGAACATTCTGACATTGTCTTTTGTTGTCTTTTATTATGATTCCACCCCTTTGAGCTACTAGGATTTAATGAAGTCATTGTCGTTCATTTGAATGTTTATGTCTATGACTTAGTTTATTTTCTATGATAATTAGTTTGATATTGTCAAATAGGTGTCTAAGTAAACTGATATGGAGTTGTGAAGTGTTTGAGAAATGACTATTATAACTGACTCATATATACCCCGGTACAATTCGAACTAGGTCTAACTTGCCCTCACATATATTCCACTTGGCTTTATGAGTCTCTCGTTAGTGATGGAGGGCATATACGAGCCCATTTGTTGACGGCAAGGGCAGAATAGAGACCAACTTTTAACGGAAGGCTAGCTTGTCCTATTTCATATAGTAAAGGGGCATTTTAGGCCCTTTTCCGTTAAATAAAATATTGTTTGAAGGCTCTTACTCCCATCCAAAAAAATAATAATTAGCTTAAACCAACAAAAATCTTACCTTTTCTGACGTTTGCGGCAGTGGACCTATAATATCCATTCCTCATTTCATAAATGGCCATGGAGCGAGCACGAGATGTAACGGTTCTACTGGCTGATGTAATTGATTCGTGTACCATCGACACTTATCACATCTTTTTACGAAGCTTTTTGCTTCTTCTTCCATTCGCGGCCAATATTATCCTGCTCTTATCAATATTTTTACCATCAATTTACCACCTGCCTGATTACCATAATGTATTTCATGTACTTCCCGCATAACATATTCAGTCTGTCCATAATCGAGAGATTTAGCCTAGGGACCACTAAATACTTTTCGATATAAGTTCCTTTACGCTAAGCAGCTTGTGTTCGTAGCCGCTGAGATTGCTTCTTATCTTCAGATAATGTAATGACACGCCCGGTCATTTTGAGTATTATAATCCTATTCCTCCCATTTACTGCTCAATTTATGCTTACAGTTATTTTATGACTTATCGGGTTAGTTGGTTCGGGTCCGGAAGGAATTCGGAGTGAAATGAGATATTTAGTCTCATGATTAAAATTTTAAGTTAGAAAAGTTGACAGGATGTGGACTTATGTGTAAACGATCTCGGATTTAAATTTTGATGATTCCAATAGCTCCGTAAGGTAATTTTGGACTTAGGAGCGTGTCTGGAAAATTATTTGGAAGTCCGTAGTTAAATTAGGTTTGAAATGACTAAAATAGGAATTTAAGTTTAGAAGTTTGACCGGGGGAGTTGACTTTTTGATATCGGGGACGGAATCCAGTTTTGAAAATTTGTATAGCTCCGTTATGTTATTTATGACTTGTATGCAAAATTTGAGGTCAATCGGACTTGATTTGAAAGATTTCGGCATCGAATGTAGTAGTTAGAAATTCTTAAGTTTCATTAAGCTTGAATTGGGGTGTGATTCGTAGTTTTAGCGTCGTTTTATGTGAATTGAGATTTTAAATAAATTCGTATGATGTTTTATGACTTATTGGTGTATTTGGTTGAGGTCCCGAAGGCCTCATGTGAGTTTCGGATGGTTAACGGATCAAAAGTTGGACTAAAACAGCTGCTGCAATTTTTCTTCTGCTAGAAATTCGGGGAACCTAGAAATCGAGCCCAGGATCGAGGGCCATGATCGAAGACCAGGATCGAGGGCCAGGATTGAAGGCCAGGATCGAGGGTCAGGATCGAGGCCTAGGACCGAGGTCCATGATCGAGGTAATGATCGAGCCCTAGGATCGAGGGTTAGGATCGAGGCCCAGGATCGAGAACCATGATCGAGGGCCATGATCGAGGCCATAATTGAGGGCCAGGATCGAGGCAGGACCGAGGACTGCCTGGACAGAATTATAAAGCAGGGGACTTCGTCCCATCCGCCATTTTTGACAAATTGGAGCTTAAGGAGAGGCGATTTTGATAGATTTTCAAGAAACAATATTGGGGTAAGTGATTCTAACTCGGATTTGGTCAATATACACGAATATATCATTGTTTTCACTTTTCACCATTTAATTAGTGTTTTGAGATTGATATTTGGGAAAATTTTAGAAATCTCATAGAAACGAATTTTTGAGATTTCGGTGTCGATTCGAAGTCGGATTTGAGTGAAACTGGTATGGTTGGACTCGTAATTGAATGGGTTGTCATATTTTGTAACTTTTGTCGGGTTCCGAGATATGGGCCCTTTTTGAACTAAATTTTAGATTTTTATGGAAAATTAGCATTTTCTTATGGAATTAATTACAATAAATTTTATTGACTGAATCGAATTATTTGTAGCTAGATTCGAGGAGTTTGGAGGCCAAATCACGAGGCAAAGGCTTAGCGGAATAAGAATTTCATGGTTTGAGCTAAGTAACAGTTTTAAATCTGGTCCTGAGGGTACGAAACCCCGAATTTTGTGTCATTTGATTGTTTTGGAGGTGACGCACATGCTAGGTGACGGGCGTGTGGGCATGCACCGAGGGGATTGTGACTTGGTCCGTCCCGTGAAACTATAAAGTTGAATAACTTGTTGTTAGCTATATGCTCTCTATGTGTTAAAGAAATTTAACTGTAAATCATGCTTAAGCTATGTGATAGTACTGTTGGGACCCCAGAGGTCGCGTACTTGTTGAATTATTTTCTAATTATTGTCTTGTACTCAGTCGTAATTTTACTTGTGTATCATACCTCAGTCTTTCTTGATTTTTGTTGATACACTATGTTATCTTTATTTGGGCTGATCTTTGTGAATTCCGAGAGCCCGAGAGACTAGAGAGGTTGATGACTAAGTGAGGTCGAGAGCGTGTCGGTGAGGTATGGATATTATAGCACGTGAGTTGTTCGTGCAGCACGTGAGTTGTCCGTGCGGATTATAGCGCTTGGGCTATAGGAGCCCCTCCGGAGTCTGTACACCCCCAATGAGCGTGTGTATCCATTGAATGTGAGTGCTGAGGGCCGAGTGGTTGAGCTGTTGTGACGAGTTGAGTGACTGTTGCCCTGAAAGGCTGTACTTGCTTTTTATTTGTTGTTACACTTAGTTGCTATCTGTTATTGCTGTGAAATTCTCTGAAAGATTTTATATCCGGATTACATGAACTTGAACTGTATAAAATTGATTTGACTTAAACTGCTAGATTTGAAAGCATGTCTATTCTTTGCTGGAATTACTTGAAATGAACTATAACTGTGTAGCTCGTCACTATCTTTAGTTCCTTATTTATTTTTGTTACTTGCTGAGTTGGTTGTACTCATACTACACCCTGCACTTCGTGTGCAGATCCAGGTGTTCCCGGACATAGCAGGTGTTAATTCTTTCGCGCAGTTGATTTTCCGGAGATTTTGAGGTAGCTGTCGTGTTTCGCAGACCTTGTCTCTCCTTCCCTATCTCCTTGTTTACTGTATTTGGTCTTAGACTATTATAGACAGAATTTTTCCGACTTATATTCATACTAGATGCTCATGTACTCAGTGATACCAGTTTTTGGGAGTATTTGTATTTGTACTTGTGAGATTTCTTTCGCTAAATTTAATCATTCTGTTTCAAATTTAAAAGATATGGGAGTTTATTGAGATTGTCGGCTTGCCTAATATTGAGATAGGCGACATCACGACGGGTGAGATTTTTGGGTCGTGACAGATAATATCCCATAGTGCAAATAATTTATAAATTTATTTCGCCAATCCCATTTCATTCAAAATTATAAACAAATCCCATTTCGAATGCAACTTGTAAATTGTATTTATAGAATGCAACTTGTAAATCGGACTTATAGAATGAGACTTGTAAATCGCATTTACAGAAACGACTTATAAGTCTTTGATGAATAATTTATGCTTCCGCCTTCTCTATTCCTATGTTTTATCCTTAAGTGGCATCCATTCAATGCATTTTGCATATTTTTGGTATTTTCCTTAAAGAAACAACACACCACTGCAATTATTAAGCTAAAAGTGTATATTTAAAAAAAAAATTGAGTTTTGTACTATTAGTTGAAGAAATATACTTGGGAATCTTAGTAGCTTAACTGAAAGTCCCATTCATCACCTTGTAATCCCTTATCCCTACTCCTATATATGTGTGTATATATATGTATATATATATATATATATTTAAAAAATAAAGAAAATTGAAGAAATATACAATTGTGTTCTTATATGAAATAACTTTTGAAGTTGAATTCAACTCAAGTCCTTTTTCTTTTGAGACATCTAATTTCATTACATTATGTTTTTGGGTTGCAAAAGTGTAGCAGATAATGATGGGGGAAATATATAATTTTCTAAATAAAGACCTTTTGATTATGACACATAAATTGGGATTTAATTTTCTAGTATTTCCTGAAAATACCTAAGAATGGGGTAGTAAAGTGTATTATTTTCCAAAAAAATTCTAGTATTTAGAAAGTTAGATTAAAATGAATTTAAGTTATGCACCGGCGGTGTAATTCTTTTTTTTTTTCACCAACAAGTTATTTAAAAAGTAATTGCAGGTAATTTCATTTTACATTAATTGGAAAATTATAAAAAATGTAAGTAATCTGGTTTAACATGTTATATTGCACTAATGGTGTAAAAGGTTGGTATTTTTAAAATATTTTGAGTATTGAAAATCGAAAATAATATGACTAGAAAAAGTAAACAATTAATATGGCCGGCTTTTGTGTAAAAAACCCTGATGCATTGCCTTTCATTACCAATTTTCTCAAACTTTATGAAAGATGAAAAAGATAGCACATTGGACCTCACAAATGTTCCATTTAACTTCCCACTCTTATTCCCAACACAACCAAATAAATACTTGAAAAGGCTAATAAACAACCTATTTTCCTCAATCATTTTTTCATCCACAGGTGCTTGTGGCTCTGAACTGGATTTGCATCAAAATGTAGAGATTTTGATGGTATAATCAAACTTTAAATCTTCCTTCATAGACAAATCAAGATGCCAGTGTCATGCTCGGGCAGCTATCGACAGTGCACGCCAAGATATCTCTGTAATCCCGGGAAATATTGAAAGAGTCGTACACTTTACCATCTCTGCTCTTCTTGTACTCGAATAATAGATTTGAATGATCGAATGCTGTCATCTTCACAAACCCATAATCATAATCTTTAAAAATACTCCACCTAGTCTGGAGGGATGTAAACTTTACTAGACCAGCTCCACCTCCACCTGCAACAACATGTATCGTCCCGTTCAAGGTTCCCTTGTAAGAGTTCTTCTCGTTCATTGTACAAGTATTCTGCCATTTGCATAGACACATTGAATGCGTTAAAGATAGAACTATAAACATTTGAGGAACAAGACAATTATAGGTTGTTTAAAGAAATTCTTTATGCAGCTTAACTACTAGCTGGTTCTCCAAACGTAAAGCTTTTACTAAGAAAGCAAATAGGATTAGGTGAATTGTGCATGCAGCTTAGCTCTTTAGTACTCCCTCCATCCAAATATATGACTCTTTTCCCATTTTGAGACGAAGGGGAGCCTTGGAGCAACGGTAAAATTGTCTATGTGTGACCTATAGGTCACGGGTTTGAGCAACGGAATCAGCCACTGATGCTTGCATTAGGGTAGGCTGCCTAAATCACACCCCATTGGGGTCCCCGCAGGATGCTTCGTGCACCGGGCTGCCCTTTCCTATTTTGAGACGTCCCAAAATATTTGACATGTTCCATTTTTATAAGACTTACACAACTTTAAAGCATACAAATTCATTAAACTATCCAAATTTTAAATTTTTTGATATGATGTTTTCACCATTAAAGTAATGTTTCAACCATTGTTTTAATATTTTCTTCCTCGTCTCTAATATAATATATAAGCCAAATTTTCATCCTTAAACCCGGTGCTAGTCAAACATGGTCATTTTAAAAAGGACAAGTCGAGTATTTACTTTCTGGGAGTGATTTAATCGGGAGAGAGGTATAAGAGCCTCATTATTTTCAATGTTCACAGAACCTAAGCGGCATCAGTGGCACTCGTCGAGCAATTTGACTAAGATAAGAACAAAAACCGCAGATGAACTATCACAAATTTCAGGATACCTGGTAAATGGGACATGTTCGTTCGTAATTATGAACATGACCATATATGGCTATATCCACTTTATACTTCTGCCAAAGCTTTTGAAGGCTTTCCCTCCCCATTGGTTCTCCAAACGATCCTTCATCGGCGTAAAAATCACCAGAAGAGTAACCAAGTACCCTATGTGCAAGGAAGATTAACCAAGGCTGTTTCTGTCTATCTACAGATGCAAAGCAGTGTTCAATGAACTCATATTGTTCTGTGCCCTCTCTCCAATCATGTTCCGTATCAGCAATACAGAATCTGAACATGCCATAATCAGTAGAGTACCTGAGAGCATACAACAAGATTAAACCTAATACTTTTAAAGCTTTTGATATATAAAATCAAAATTAAAATATCGGCATCGCACATGAGTGATGTTCTTCTCTTTCTTTTGTCAAAAAGTGGAAATCTCTCAGTATGTTCGCATGATATACTTCACTTGTTATCTGATACTCGTAGTCACCCAGAGAACACCAAAAAAAAAAAGAGAAAAAAAAGTACCTATTTACTGCCTCCATACATGCAAAATCGATGACACTTATGGCTAGTTTTAGTTTATCCAATAGCAACGCACATTAGGTTTTTAATAATCTTTGGGCGCAAAGATCATTAAAAGTCTGCTTACCCATAAATGTCACCGAAAAGGTTCATAGCCATAATTTCAGGAAGAAGAAAAAAATATGTGTGTGTAGTAGATAAGTACATTCAGTAGGTGGGATTTGGCAGGGAAAACAAAGTAGGATTATCTAAAAGATACGGTAACCATACCAGAACTTATCCCTATTTTCAGCAGGGAAGTAGAACATTGTCTGAGCCAAGACACCACATTCTCCGCCTGAATCCTTTTTACCGTAAAATGACCCACTATCAGGCCAATCACGTTCATGGTTGCCACTGGGAGAAAATTCTTTCATTAATCACATAAAAAAAGGAGGAAAAAACAGACTATTGTATACTGAGAAATAAATTGCAGGAGATCTGCAAAGTACCTAGCAATCATGTATGGTACTCTTGAAGTAATTTGCTCAACTTGAGAAGTAAACTGATCCCACTGAGAAAGATATCCATTGGCGTAAACGATATCCCCGATGTGAAAGACTATGTCAATGTTCTTCAAGTCGTCAACGATTTGCTTGGTAGTGTTGAGGGAGCCAGGTTGGTATTGATTGTACACATTGGAGCCATCAGCTTCTTCCTGTAGTTCAAAAGACAATTATCGGTCTTTGCCAAGTGTAACTTCTGAACAGTAGATATTTAGCAATGGCAGAATTCAGATATAGCCTTCCACAATCACTGCTAATGGAACAGTAGAATGCAAAAATAATTCAGGTATGAACGGGATTGTTACATAATCCACTTCTGAACGGAAGGACAGGAAACTCAAATGCGAGCAATTTCCGTACTTAGAGAGGAACAGAGTTTCTAAGGCTTTTGGAAACGGAGACTGTCAAGAAATTGAAGTAAAAATATTTATGGACAGATAAATAAACTTCAACCTTTCCCATGTCGCCAAAAATGACTACTCGCTGAAGAGAGTTTTGACCAGGATAGGGCGATGATTTAAATTTGTACATCTGACTCCAGATATATGTGCCATTAAACAGTTTATGCCCCAGCTTGTAGGTATATCTGCAAAATCAGAAAGTGCATTGAAAGTTCACACTTCAAATGTTAACCTGCATTAGCATGGAGATGTAGTTCTGGTATTCGATTTTAGGGGGAAAGAAGAAGATTTCAAAGTTATCTAACATCTTCAAAAAAGGATACCCAATAAAGGGCACCCAGTGCACTAAGAGCTCCCGTTGTGCGCGGGGTTCGGGGAAGGGCCGGTCCACAAAGGTCTTTTGTACGCAGCCTTACCCTGCATTTCTGCAAGAGGTTGTTTCCACGGCTCAAACCCGTGACCTCCTGGTCACATGACAACAACTTTACTGGTTACGCCAAGTTTCCCCTTCAATAAAACATAAAATCTTTTGAAAGATTAGATTGTTGTCTTTCGGCTGCTAGGAAGAGCGTAAACCTACACTGAATTGGGCCACAACTCCTTCAGAAAGCTAGTGTGAATGAATCCAGGATCGCGCCATCCAACAGTTCTTGCTGGTGCACCTGCGGAACAAAAAGCCATTTTTTAGGGGGGAAAAAGAAATATAAGGTAATGCAGAATAGAATGCCATTCATCAAGTAGTTGTCATGCAAACTAGATGTATTTCACACAGAATTGCTACACAACCGTTGTATCCAATCAAGTTTCCAACATGTGCATTATATGTAACAAAGATACTAGTTTTCGGTGCCAACGTGAAGGAAGAAAATACCCACCACATAAGCTACTACGATCGATAGTCAAAGTCCCTGCTGGCGAACGAGTCTGTTGTCCTCCTTGCCGACCCCACTCCACAAAGGGCTCTGCTTCATTGATATCATATCCACTAGTCCATGTAACAGTCATCTGAGCATCAATTCTAAACTATGTCATTTTTATGATATTCCATAAGTGGTCCTAATTCAAACTATTAGTCATGCTGCAAAACACATCGATTATTCTGCCTGAAACATATTTTCAATTTTGTTTAACATATTAAGCTACAGTGGAAGAACCAACTTACTTCATTCCACGTCTTTCCCTGTGCTAACCGCGGGTATACTGGTGCATTTGGATTTGCAAAGGCAACAGTATTTGACACTGCAACCAGTTTTGGCTGTTAAACAGGGAAAGAAATGAATTAGAATAAGCTGACATCAACTCAGATACGCATATTTAGCCTTTATCAGATGTGTAAAAGCAACAAATATACCAGAACTTTAGCCATCACCTACAAGTGCTCGTTCATAGCATGATCAGAGTGTGGAAAGTATCTTCATAGATAGGGATTAAAAAGGCAGACAAACCAATAAAATATAACCAACCAAAAAGAAAGAAATCAAGGATTTTCACCAAATTAAAAACAAGTCAGGTCTCCTCTTGCAAATCTCCCGGATTTTAAAAGTTGGACGCTGTTTGTTCCATGTGAAATTTGCAGACTCTATAGAAGCAGATAAGGTAAGGGTAACTAGAAACATACATTTCGTAATCCGCCGGAAAACAGTGCAAAAGAGAAATCTGATCTCTGGTTGATCAATTGAAGCTTTAATGAACCTTTTCCTGTCCTTTTGTAATTGGGATTGGAGTGATTTGCAAATTGATACTGCAAAAGAAGCGAGGCAGGAGTCACTCTCCAGAAAAAAGAGCTTCTAAAAGCTTGCACTATAATTCTATAGACGGAACCGACCTTTATAGGAGCTGTACATAAAAGTGGTGGAGTCACCATGTTATTTTCAGGGTCACAAATAGCTGCACTGAAATATTTTGTAAATGTTCATCACATTAGCTTAACGTAATGAAAAATTATGTAACTAAATTCAGCAAAAGAAAATCATTTATCACATCTTAAAATTTTCAAATAGAGCATTACTATTTTAGATATATGAATAAGTCCTTGACAGTTTAACAACCAAGTTTCGTGCACCTGAAATTGGCAGGAGAAAATACTCCAATCCAATCATCATTTAACGGATTGCCTGTGCCAAACTCCAGAGTTATCCATTCTTGATTTAGACCCTAGAACATAGAGATAATGTACACGTATCAGAACCTAAAATCCTTAATTATCAGTTTGAAAATTGGCTAGCACATCCACTCAAATTTTTTGAACAGAGAAAGAATGAGGAAACTTATGGTAGCTTAAGTGCTAGGATTATAGTTGCTTGGTAATGACACTTACGTTTGACCCAAGAACAGAAGGAGTTGCTTTGATATAAGCACGAGTGTCCAAAGCGGAGATAGCCTTATGAACAGCAATCCTTGCAAGGGGGTGATCTTCATGAGACGTTACACCTTGAAGAGCAACTAGAACCGATAAAATTGGCAACAACATGATGAACAATTTCATCGCATCCACCTGGTGGCTGCTGCATCATTCACCAATGAACAGACGAGAGAATTAAGAAAATAAGATACAAGAGATAAAAATAAGTCATTTCTTCTAAAAACTCAACTTAGGACATGTATTATAGAAAAGAATCATTCTTTGCATTTAATATGCTAGACGGACAGGGGCAGAGCTAGAAGCCTGGCTACCGGTTGGGGCCGAACCCAGTAGATTTTGCTCAAACAGTGTATTTTGTTAAAAAATTCATTAAATATGTACAAATATTAAATTTAGTACCCAATTCTTAACACTTAAAATCGCCGAAAGTTGAAATCCTGGCTCCGCCTATGTAGACGTACCACTCCAAAAACTTACCAAAGAAAAGATGAAAAACAGCTACATGTAATCAAACAAATAGGAATTTGTAATGAATACACTCACCAACTCACAATGTTCAATAACATCCTTAAAATAAGAGCTAAAATAGCATTTCCTTTTTTAGGCAAAACTGATGAAAGGCAATATTTCACAAAAAATATCCCTTACTAATTAGACATACTGGTGATTGGTGAAAACTAAAACTTTCTTTGTGCCAACCAACCCACCCAACATCAAACAACACACATCAGAACTCAATCAGAAGATTTAAATTTGAGAAAAATGAATCACAGACATTACGCAAAAACTAAATATGGGTTTGAGAACAAATTGAAAGAAATACCAGCTTCTGCTTGGCATAAAGATTAACAGACATCAATCCCAAGAAATAAATGCAAAACAAAGTTAATCACAAAACTGACAAAACAAAGTTAATCTCAAAAAACACAATGTGGATGTCATCAAAAATTGAAAATTACCAAATACCTGCTTCTGATCAATGAAAATTCGAAAACAGACAAAAAAAGTGTAACAGAAAAAGAAGCGCACGAAACTCAATGTGGGTGTAATCAAAAATGGAAAATTACCAAAAACCAGCTTCTGTACAGATTATCAACTCCAGAAATATACTGGCCTGAAACTGAAATGGGTCAAATCTAAGAGAAGAATACTGAAGTTTAAATAAAATCTACACTGGTATGTGGAAAGTGATAATTAGAAGGAATGGATGTTTAATCAGAAGCAAAGCAATTGACTTAAATTCAGAATAAGCAAGAAGTGCTAGTCTTATTATAGTGGGAAAAAGGGTCGGATAAATTCTTGGATATTTCTAAGATTCGACCAATCGATTGGATTTTAAGGCACAATCGTTTGACTTCTGATATATTTTGATAATAGAATTAGTTTTTCTTCTTTGTTATTATAGGTCAAGAAGTATAAATAAAGTTGACGATAAACTAGACTTTAGATGCTTATTATTGTGTTTTAAGGTAAAGTTATCTTTACGTATACTTTTGCTATATAAAATGTTAAAAAACAATTTCAACTTGGAGAACAGAAAGCTTTTTCCCCATAAAATATGGTAGTATGCTATAACCAATTTATTGATAATCAATTACTACATCCGTTCACTGTTAATTATCCACAAAACTATGTACGTCCCTAAAAAATAATAAATAAAATACATATTTTTCTATAATTGCTATTTGATTGTTTTATCTCCCATTTTATTTGAGTCAAAAGTCTATCGGAAACAACCTCTCTATCTCTATAGATCTATCGGAAACAACACCTCTATCTCTATAAGGTAGGGTTAAGGTTTGCGTACATACTAACCTCTCATGATCTCATTTATGGGATTACATTACGTTTGTTATTATTGTTATTGTATATTTTACTATAATACCCCATAATAATAACACTATTTTGAGAAGTATTGGGAAACGATTTGTGAAATGAGTAATTAATGATAAGGGCAAAACAGAAAAAAATAAAATATAATCTCCTCTTGACTTGCAAAAATTAATAAGTAAAAGTAAAAAATATATTTTTATTATAGTGAATAAGTAAAAGTAAATGGATAGTATAAGTAAGGGGACAAGAAAAAAGTTAAAGATTGAAAGGTAATAGAGGTGCCAATGGATGTAGTGGGGTTGCAAGAATTCGTTATATTTTAATTAGAAATCTCGAGTTCGATCCCTAAATACAGACGTCGAACCTAATTAATCAGGTTTCAATTATCAAATAATTAAAACAAGAGAAAGAATCATTAGGCATGAATTATTCTCACATACAAAGCTTCCAAATAGCATTAAAAATAGGAACTTGTAATGAATTCTTGTAATGAATGCACTCACCAAGCCCATCTACATCTCCTTAAAATAAGAGCTAAATAGCTCTTCCTTTTTTGGCAAAATTGATGAAAGGCAGTTTTCAGGAAGAAAAAAAAATACTAGTAGTATATCTTACTAATGTCATAATTAGAAGCTTAACTAGCCTACTACAATACCTTTGTTCGCACCTTAATTATTTCATAGGGTAACTATTATTTTCCATCAACATAAATATTAGGTAACTCTATTCCGCAAAACTCAGCCATGTACAAAAATTCACCTAATATTTTTATTTCTGCAAAAATGTGAAAATTACAACTTTCTTGTGCCTATTAAACCACCAACAAGGCAACAACACACATGAGAACTATATTAGAAGGTTTAAACTTGAGCAAACTGAATAACATAGAAATAGGCAAAAAAACTCAATGTGGGTTTGAGAACAAATTGAACAAAAATCACTTCTAGTTGGCCAAAAAGATCAACATTAACAGCTATAAATTTCAAGAAATAAAACACCTAGTAGAACTCAATCAAAAGATATAAAACTTTTCAAAAAAAAAAAACCACAAAAACGCAATATAAATCAGTAAATGTGATAAAAGAATTAACAAAAATCAGCCTGCAGGTTGTAAGGAATATTAGAATATTATACTTCAACAGATATCAACTAGTACAAGAAATGACCACCTTGTAGAAATGTAACCAAATATGAACATGAACAAGTAGTTGTAACAGTCCAGTCCGATAGTGATATTGTCAGCTTAAAATTTAGACCCTCACGGGTTTAAAACACGTCACTAGAGATGTTTACTTATATACCCAACATCTCTCCCGTATTTTATCGATATGGAATTCACCTAAGGTGTCATACCAGTAGACCAATGAAATTACTAAAACTGAGAAAAGGAACACACACAAAAAACACACACACTAAAACTCAATGTGAGTCAGCTGATCAGAAGCTGCTACGTCTACGTCCAAATTGGTCCAGCCTGAAGCATCTATTAATGGCAATGTGCAATTATAGGTTATTCTTATGTACCAAAAATAGTAACTAAAGGTTTTTCTTGTTTGTTACGGGGCAAGTAGTATATTTGGTCAGTTGATAAGAAATAATTATATTTTTTAGTTAAATATATTAAAAATATGTATAAATTATATATTATATATTAATATATAAAAATATATATTTTACCAGTATTATTAGGGAACAATTATACTGTATAGTTTTCCCTTTGTTCGTTATTTTGTTATAGACTTTCAAGAAGTAAACATAAAGTTGAGGATAAACTTGACTTTAGATGCAGGGAGGATGCACGTTCGATAAAATGGTGTTACGCGATACCGCTTTGTCAAAATATTTTACTAAATATATGTATTAATACTGTGTAAAAATGATCAAGTAGAAAAAAATGACATCACTCAACACAAATTGTCTCTTGGCGTATTGGTTATGTGCCTTTTTTTGCTCTAAGAGTACAAAGGTTCAAATCTCACATAGCACTTATTTTTGAAAAATATTTGAGAAAGCCTCTATTAGAGTTATTTCTTGTCTAGAAGTATGATAATTAAAATTATTTATTCTCGTTCTTCTATAAATTTCGACATCACTTATAAAAATTAATGTGTACGCCTATGTTTAGATTAGTACTTATTATTGAGTTTTTAGCCAAAGTTGTCGGCTTTACGTGTACTTTTAATATATAAAATTGAAAAGGAAAAAAAAGAATGTCAACTTGGAGTACCAAAAGTTTTTTTGCCATAAAATATGGTATGCTATAACTAATTTGTTGATAATCAATTACAAGTAGGGGGACAAAAAAGTTTAGGTCAAAAAGGTAATAGAGATGAGAATCATAAGCGTGCATTTGCCAATGAATGTAGTGGGACCGCAAGAATTTTTGGTATTTTAACTAAAAATCTCGAGTTTAATCTAAGTATTCTGCAAGAATCATAAGTATAGATTCGGCTAAACCCGCAAACAACGCTAATTCTGCCCCTAATCCCTAGCTAGATATAAAGAAAGTTTAGAGAGAAGTGTGTTGTTTCCCTAATTAATGTTTTTGACACGGATCTTAACTAGTTTCGAATATGAGATAATTAAACTATGATAAGAAATTATGAGGCATAAATTATTCTATCGTTCAAAAGTACAAAACTTCTAAATCTATATATATATTAAAGGAATAAAGTTATCATATATAATTGGCATTATAGTTAAATCAAGTGGCAAGCTAATAAATGTCAATAGTATATGGTAACTTTATTCTATATTAGACTATGTTAGTCAAATTTAGTTTTTTTTTATATATATTTATATATATATATATATATAAAAAAACTGAATTTGAATTAAAAGATAATTTTGAATTTATAGATTAAGTTTTAAAATTCAAATTTAAATTAAAAATAAAAAATTATCTTTTTTTAATCATGTTATCATACTTAATTCGGTTAATAATTATATGCAATCATGTTAGGAACTTTTATTATCTTTTCTAATTATTTAAATAGTACTTCGCCTCTGGCAAAAAAAAAATCACTCCTTATAACTATAAAACTCTTTCACATTTAAAACACTATAATTATAGTTCTTTAAAACACTGTAGCTAGATTTGAATAAAGCGAATTTATTTTAAAATAAATGTAATATATAGGGTATACGTCTATGTTTATCCAAATAACAAAAAAAAGTTTAAAAATCGAATAAAAGTTTACTTACATATATAATAAAGTAAACATACATGCCAGAGAAAGAAACATCACAAAAATCAGTCAATATTAAAAAAAAATTCTTTTCTTTTTGAAGAATATTTGTTTGAATAGTCAATTTATATAAATAGACATCAAACAAATAACAAAATTGTGGCTATACAATTGCTATCATTAATTTCAATTTAACACATTCTAGGAATTGAAGGGTATAAGTTGAAACCCCTTCATTTAGCTGCAGTCAAGCCAATATTGCAAGGGTATAATATTTTTTTGGTTGAAGAATATTAGTTTTAAATCATTAGATTATGTGAAAGGTTTTTTTTTCTCGAACTCAACAAGAGAGATATTGGTTTCTAATTGAAAGTTTCTATTGCGATTTTCAAGTGTAACAAAGAGTATATTTTTAAAAAAAAAATTGGAATGACGTGCATTTGTTTTTTAAATGTAAACAAATTATTTCGAAAGAACTCTTTACTTTTTTCTACTTCAAAGATAATAAAAAGATAAGATATTTTTGAACATTAGTAGAGAGTTTTTAAAATTAGTATAATTGAAGTCGTATCATGGATAAACTCAAAAAACCGAAATCTTATGGAATATTTACATAAATACCCGGCCAGATTTATTGTTTACTTTTTATAGCTAATATAAATAGACGATATACCGACAACACACGATTATACACATATTATATATGGATTAAAGTGAAATGAATTAATTTTTTATAACAAAAGAAAGAATGACATAAAAAATAAGATAAAAGAAAATAGATATTGAAAAAAATGTATGAAAGATCCAAAAATCATAAATAAGAGATGACAACGAATTTCTTCTTATATTTCATTTTTGTTGAATATAAAAAATTTAGAAGCTAATCTCATCGATTTCAAATATTTTTTCAACTCAAATATATAGATTATAAGATAAGGATATGTTAGAATATTTTTTTTATTTACATTGTGTGTCGTTTTTAAAAAATCACTATTACTAACAAACTGATATGATATTCGAATTTGAATTTAAATGCAATTTGAGTAGTTTGCATTGAGGTTAAGCTAAGTATGGTGTCGAAAAATAAACTACTTGACAATTTTAAGACAATATATGCAATGTTATATAATAACAATCAACTAATTTAATATTTAATGATTCAAAGAACAAATTTTTTTGTATATATATGGTATTAAAAATTCAAAATCTGTGGCTAGAGATATCGATAAACTTAAAATGGAGTCATACCGAAATAAAGGTTTTCCGGCTAAAGAATCATTTAAATTTTTAGATAACCGATTAAAGTAAATTTTAAATTAAGGATTATATCTTCACTTGTATCATTATAAAGATAATCGTTTTTGAAATATATATAAAGTTTTAGAAATTGGAATTTCAAAATAGAATATTTTTTGAAAGATAATATCATACCAAATAAGAGTTCAAGTCGTAGTAAAAGAGTCGTGTCGTAACCAAAGAATCGTTTATATTGTGTCAATATTTGTGCTTTACCATAAATATGAGTTATTATTTCGCTTTGTGGCTATTTTTAGGTTCCAATGACACCAATGAGGATAGTGCAAAAATAAAATTATCACTATGAGATTTGAGAAAATGTTAGTTTTTTTTTCATGTAGTGTTTCTTAATTAATATCTAACGATTATCTATAATTATTTAGAAGGCTTAAATTTTAAGATTATTTATACATAATTCAAATAACTCAGATATTTAACATGGTTAATGTCAAATATCAAAATAGAGTCATACTGGAAAAATAATTCACTCGCTAAAGAATTTTTTTAAATTTGTAGATAGCCAACTAAAATTAGTTTTGAATTAAG
The DNA here is from genome assembly GCF_000390325.3 of Nicotiana tomentosiformis. Taxonomy (NCBI): domain Eukaryota; kingdom Viridiplantae; phylum Streptophyta; class Magnoliopsida; order Solanales; family Solanaceae; genus Nicotiana; species Nicotiana tomentosiformis. Next base: position 62,844,205 of record NC_090821.1, on the reverse strand, counting down.
GATAATATTTTCACTTATATTATTATAAAAATAATTATTATTGAAAAATAAAGTTTTAGAAACTGAAATTTGAAAAAAGAAATATTTTTTAAGAGATATCAACACACAAAATAAGAGTTCAAGTAGTAGTAAAAGAGTCAAGTCGTATCCAAAGAGTCATTCATAGTCTCAATATTTGATTGTTTTGCCATAAATATGAGTTATTATTTTGCTTCCTAACTATTTTTAGGATCCAATGACACCGACGAGAATGGTATCAAAAAAGAAAAATAGAAGAAATGGTTAATTTTTTTCATGTAGTGTTTATTATTAATATCCAATGATTATATATATTTACTCAAAAAGTTTAAAAATTTTAAGATTATTTACATATAATCCAAATAACTTAAATATTTGATATAATTAGTGTCCGCCCATATGCGCGGGTGCTAATACTAGTTATAGTAGTATGGCTAAGTAGTGTTTTTCCGATTAAAATTCATTGTGTGTAGTCTTTATGGTTGCTGGATTGGCCGATTCCTTGTGTAACGATCCGACTGGTCATTTTGAGCTCTAGCGTGTCGTTCGGCGGTTTGAGACCCTGAATAGCTTCACTTTATGTTTTATGACTTGTACGTGTGGCCGAAATTGAATTTCGGAGTTGATTTGGAAGGAAAATTATAAATTCGGAAGCTTTAAGTTGAAAGAATTAACTAAGATTTAATTTTTGAGTAAATGACCTCGGAATCGAGATTTGAAGGTTCCAATAGATTCGTATGATGATTTCGGACTTAGGCATATGTCCGGGTTGAGTATCGGGTCGCCCGGGAGCATTGCGACGCTTATTGTGGAAAGTTGACATTTTGAAGATTTTAGAATTTCCTAAGTTTGGCTTAAAGTGGATTTTTATGTTATCGATGTCCGTTTGGGGTTCCGAGCCTTGGAATAGGTTCGTATTATGATTTATGACTTGTGCGCAAAGTTTGGCGTCATTCCGGAAAGTTTAAGGGTGATTCGGACGCATTCGTCGAAGTTTAAAAGTTTGAAAGTTTAAAGGAAAGTTTCGATTGTCGATTCACAATTTTGATGTTGTTTGGTGTGATTTGAGACCCCGAGTAGGTTCGTGTTATGTGTTGGGATGGGTTGGTGGATTTGGTTGGGGCCCCGAGGGCCTCGAGTTTGAAACGGATTGAACTTGGAAGTTAAGGGAGGACCTACTGATGCTGTTGAAATCTTGTGCCATCGCACCTGTGGAAGGAGTGGCCGCAAGTGCGGTCACGCAAGTGCGAAGATTCAATCGCAGGTGCGATTATCGTGGGGGAAGTCTGGTAGCGCAGGTGCGAGGATGTGTCCGCACCTGCGAAGCCGCAGATGCGGAAAAGAAGCACAGAAGCGAAGGTTGGCCAAAAGTCCTGGGCCGCAGAAGCGGACATGGACGCATGGGTGCGCGAAGCGCTTGAGGCTAGCAGAAGCAGAAGCGCAGATGCGCTACTTGGGGCGCAGAAGCAGGGACTGTTGGGTTGAGCTGGAGACGCACCTGCGATGGATTTTTCGCAGGTGCGGAGCCGCATAAACGGCTAATGGACCGCAGGTGCGAAGGTCGCTGGGTAGTGAGGTGTTTTTAATTCGAGACTTAACCCATTTCTCTCACATTTTTATTTGGTTGGGCAATTTTTGGAGCTCTTAGAGGGAAGATTTTCATCATCTATGTCAAAGTAAGTAATTCTCACGTATTGTGAGTTAAATACATGAATTCTATAAGGATTTAAACATGCTAGTAGAAATTGTAGGGTTTTGGTAGAAAATCTAGAATTGATAATTTTGAATTTTGACCATGAAATTGAACATGAAATTGGAAATCAATCATATATTTGAGTTCGTGTTGTTATGGGTAAAGTTTGTCTTCAAAAATTTTTGAAATCCGAGTACGTGGGTCCGAGGGTGGATTTTATTGACTTTTCGAGCGAAATTGAAAATTGTTATGAATTGATTTATTATGAGTATTAGGGTATATTTTTATTGGTTTGCACATTGCTTGACTAATTTTGGAGAGACGTTCATCAGTTTGAGGTGTTTGAGTGGCGTTGGAGTCGGTTATGGAATTTCGAAGCGAGGTAAGTCTATTGTCTAACCTTGTGAGGGGGAAACTACCCCTTAGGTGATAATTATTTATATGTGCAACTAGTTGTGGGTGCTACGTATGTACGAGGTGACGAGAGTACGTACGTAGCTAAAGCATGTTTATGTCCGGGTAGACTTAGGACTTTATCATGTAATATTTGAATTGTTTGGACTCATTTTTGCTGGCCTAATTAATTGAACTTACAATTGGAATTGATTTAGAAATAAATATATGTATACTAGGCCGAGCCTTATTACCTTGAGTTGTTGGCTAGTAATTTGAGAAACGATAAAGATTACATTCCCTTTGTGCTCGTATATTGTATTGTAAGTACGTGTCTCGTAATTCGGTAACTTTTTTCTTTCTTGTGGAGCGGGATAAACGCCTCAGTAGTATAATAGATGCATCTATGGTTCGTGCCGCTCAACTCTCGGCAGTGTACATATTATTCTGGATCGGGTCGAACGACCTCGGCAGAATCGTGCGCTATATCGCTAGTAGTCCGAATGTTCACGAGATAATCTTCCTGTTGATGCCCGGTATTTTATATGGTATTTCTTATTTATTTGATATTGGCACTTGACATTTTTGGAGCTGGTAGGGTAGAATACAAGATTGAGAAATTCATACCTTAAAAGAAATATTTGGAAGACTATGTAACTTACAGATTTACCCCATTATTTTTGTGTGCTTTATATTTACTTTTGATTTATCATATTGCTTCATTGGACCTCTAGTAAGTGTCGATGTCGACCCCCCGTCACTACTTCTCCGGGGTTAGGCTAAATACTTACTAGGTACGCGTTGACTTACGTACTCATGCTGTACTTCTGCACTAAATGTGCAGCATCTGATAGGTTCATTTGGTGATCATCTTGGCGCGTAGGCGCGTCTGTTGAGGAGACTTGCATTCCAGGCTATGCATCGCAGTCCACCGAGACTCCATCGTTCTATTTATTTTATCCTGTCTTATTTATATTCTAGACAAATATTGTATTATTATTGTACTCCTTAGAAAATGCTCATGCACTTGTGACACCGGGGTTTGGGGTTATACTAGTTGATGCTTAGAGTTTCGTATATTATTATCGCCTTTCATTTCTTTTATAAATTACAAATGTTGTACGTTCCCGTTAGTTAGAATGTAAATCTCCTTTTCTTATTAACATTTGTGATTTCAAAAGTAATAAAATGAGTAATCAAATTGATAAATCACTGTTGACTTGCCTGACGGCGACGTTAGGCGCCATCACGACCTATAATGAATTTTGGGTCATGACAACTTTGTAGTGCGCAAATGTTAAATGCCCCGAGGGGAATTTTCAACTATCTTTATGTAGGGGTACATGAAATATTAAATAATTCTTGGATTGTCTAGACTCAAGTATTGAATTTTTGATGTTACACAGAAGTATGTGAGTTTCAAATACTTTTATCTAATTAGAAAGTCTAATATCATTAACAAATTATATTTGTATGATTGTTTTATTTTTTCTACATATGTTACAAAATAAATACTATAATTAGGAGTGTTCATGTTTGGTTTGGATCGATTTTTCCTAAAAAGAAATCAAATCAAGTAAGTTAGTTTTTTAAATATTGGACCATACCAAACCAATTAAGTCGGTTGTTTTATCGATTCCGTTTTTATCGGGTCTTGTCTTCTTCTTTTTTTCTCGATTTTTCTCATTTTTTCTTTCTTAAAGGCGAGACATACACTACCAAACACATATTCCGGTGACTACATTTTCAACGTAACACTATCAAACAAATTGCTTTTTGAGAAATCTATCATTTATCAAGATATATTGATGATAATTGAATAAAATAGTGATAAATAATTTAAGGACTCAATTAAAAATAGATTATTTTTAACATGAAATAGGTTCTCGTACTTAGCAAAAGAAAACTACAAATCAAACTAGAATGTAAAGACAAAGAACCAGATTATTATAATAGCAAAGAACTAGACTAAAAGTGCAAATGATTAACATGTACCATAAAATTTTAGAAACTTTGTATAAAAATATACATATATATATATATATATATGTGTGTGTGTGTGTGTGTGTGTGTGTGTGTGTGTGTGTAATAATAAATTTTAAATAGCTACTTCTATTGTCGGTTTGGTTCGATTTTTTTGGGTTATTTTTTAATTAAAACAAAAATCAAACCAAATTTGTTCGTTTTTAAAATTCAAAACCAAATCAAAAGTATCCATTTTTTTGGTCGGTTTGATTTGGTTTTCAGTTTGGTTCAATTTTTCGGGTTTTTACGAACACCATTATAATTTTAATTGACTAAGTCTATAAATTGCGTAAACTCCATGTAACTCAATAATGGAGTAGCATTTGCAATTGACTTCTCGTGACATGTGTAGTCTTCAAATACAAAATCTACAAAATAAATCACACGTACCTTATTCTATGAGATCCAAATCTAAGATCTCAAAGTTAGTTGCTAGCAAGATAACACAACTAGAAGGCCAAGTATTACAATTAACGTATGCATCTCATGTGGCAAAATAAATAATAGATTTTATGCTTATGTTTTTCAAATAAATTAGAAACAAAGCAATTGACTTCAGTTCATAATAAGCAAGAGCGTGCTACATTCGAGCTCTGATAATGAAATAAACTATAGTAGGAAAACTTCTGTTTTTAATGAGCCTTACGCCGTGCTAATTTAAAATTGAAACTTCAAAGAGAGAAAATTCTCGTATAAGTTCTTGAAATCTTTTTAATATTCGGCTAAACGGTCGGATTTTAGGCTCAAACCTTAGACTTCGGATATTGAAAAAAATAGAATTAAGAATTTAGAGATATGGGCTGATCGGAAGCTACAATATGTGCTATCAAATTGTTACATGCTGAAGTGTTTTCATTGATCTATTAATGGAATGTGCAGCTATAGGGTTTTCTTCTTTGTATAGTTTAAAAAATATAAGGTTGACGATAAACTAGACTTTAGATACTTATTATTGTGTTTTTAAGTAAAGTTACGCTGTCTTTACTCTTTACGTATACTTTTGCTACTTAAAATTCTAAAAACAAATGTCAACTTGGAGAACGAAAAGCTTTTTTCCCATAAAATATTATATGATACAACTAATTTTTTGAAAAACAATTACAAATGGTTGGAAAAAAAGGTATATCAAAAGGTTACACATAATCATAATGCCTACAAATAGATATTGCGGGATAGAAGGAACCATTTTCTTAAACAGTTCAGTTCGCGAATATAAGAATATTGTGAAAGAGAATGTGAGTTCGAGTAACCCAAGAGCAAGGTGGGGAGTTCTTGGAGGGAGGGAGCCGAGGGTCTATCGGAAACAACCTCTCTATCCTAGGGTAGGGGTAAGGTCTGCGTACAAATACCCTTCCCAGACCCCACTAGTGAAATTATATTGGGTTGTTATTGTTGTTGTTGTTGTCGTGAAAGAGAATGTCACAATAGGATTTTTATACGTAATTCCTCCAATATTTGCAAACTACGCAATATAAACAGATATATTAGAAACTACAAATTTTTGGCTTGTAATATCGTAATTTGATAGTCAGCAATGCTCTAGTCTACTCACGGAATAACACAGTTCCCTTATTGGTAATATTGCTACTTAAATTTTTATTTTTTAAATAATGTTATCCCATTAATAAAAAAAAGGTCATATTTTTCTTTAAAGATCAGAAAGCATTGCTCTTTGTTTGCTGAATTGTTGGTTAATATAGTTGTTGTTGGATTTTGCATCTGTTACTGCTACTGTTTTCTAGAATAATTAGTTGTTTAGTTTTAGAAGGAGTCTGCTAGAAGATTCCGAATTTTAATTATAGTAAAAGTTTAGTAATTTAGTTGTAGGATGAGTTTACTACTTTATTTATTTGGCTATTTAAAGCCCTATGATTAATAAAATTTTAGAGACATTTTTTCAATCCTATTTTCAACCTTCTTGCTGCTTGCATATTTTTTCTAAAATCCATAACAGTGGTATCAGAGCCTCCATTGATCTTGACGGATCTCTGAATTCGCTGAAAAACAACCAATTTCAACCACTTTTAAACCATACGCATTTTTACCCATACCGATTTTTAACCAAATTTTTAAAAATGGCAAGCAGCGGTCTCTCTTTGAATACCCCACAAACTTTCACCGGTGAAAATTATCAGATTTGGTCAGTGAAGATGAAATCTTATCTTGAAACTTATGATCTATGGGCAGTTGTAATGAAAGACAAACTTATACAATCACTTCCTGCAAATCCTACCCTTGCCCAAATCAAAGCTCATTCAGATGAGAAAACCAAAAAATACAAAGCCAAAACTATAATTCAAAATTCAGTTGCAGATTCAATCTTCTCTAAAATCATTGCATGTGAGACATCAAAAGAAGCTTGGAAAACACTCAAACAGGAGTATCAAGGAAGTGAACGAGCCAGACAAAATCAGATTTTAAATTTGAAAAGAGATTTTGAATCTCTTATAATGCAAGATGATGAGACCATCGCTAAGTATTCTAACCGAATTTCTTTAATTGTCAATAAAATCAGGTTACTTGGCGAGAATTTCAAAGATGACAGGATAGTTGAAAAGATTCTTGTGACAATTCTCGAGAAATTTGAATCCAAAATTTCCTTTCTGGAAGAGTCTAAAGATCTCTCTACCATCTCTATTGCAGAATTAATAAGTATTCTTCAAGCATAAGAGCAAAGAAGGGCTTTTAGACAAGACAAAGTTACTGAGGGTATTTTTTATGCGAAACACCAAAAAGAAAAAATCGATTGTCCTTATTGCAAATATTGCAAAAAGAAAACACACTTAGAAAAATTTTGTTGGTGGAGACCTGATGCATTATGTGAAAATTGCAAACAAAAAGGTCATATTACAGAAGTGTGCAAGTTCAAAGATGCTCATGCACAGGCACTAATAGCAGAAAAAGGAATTGAGGATGACCTTCTTTAGACTGCAGCAACAGAAGCAATGATGAATGTTGGATTTTGCATCTGTTACTGCTATTGTTTTCTAGAATAATTAGTTGTTTAGTTTTAGGAGGAGTCTGCTAGAAGATTCAGAATTTTAATTATAGTACGAGTTTAGTAATTTAGTTGTAGGAGGAGTCTACTACTTTATTTATTTGGCTATTTAAAGCCCTATGATTAATAAAATTTTAGAAACAGTTTTTCAATCCTCTTTTCAACCTTCTTGCTGCTTGCATATTTTTTTCTAAGATCCATAACAGTTGTGCATATGCGAAACGACGAAGGTAAATTTCAACTATTTCTATCTAGAGGTACATAAATTAAATTCTTGGATTGTTGAAACTCGAATCTAGTAATTTTGGTGTTATACTAAAGTATATATGATTTTAATTTTTTTTATCTAATTCAAAAGTTTAATATCATTAACAAATTATATTTGTAACAATGTTTTTATTTATTAATGCTATGTTACAAATCAAAGTATACAAGTAGCATAAACTCCACTTAGTTATACTCTAAATCGACCAGTAGCCACCACTTTTGGCGTAACTTCATACACTTTCCCACCTTAGACCCGAGATTGCTTTAAGAGCATCTCCAACCTTAAGCAATATTGTTTACATCAAAATAGTGTAAATACAAAAATGATGAAAATTAACTCGAACCCATTACACTATTTTTTACATCAAAAAAGAATATCCCTTTTATATTCTTTTCTCTCTTCTATATTATATTATTTTTTATATTTAAATTATATTTTTTTATTTCATAAAACAAATTCTTTCTTTTTTTCTTTTTTACATATTCATCCCATATAATTCATATTTATTTCTTATATAACAATTTAATATAAAATTATTTTACACCATAAATTTTTAAATAATATAAATTATAAGCAAATATTATACATTATACATATTAATGGATAATTCAGTTATAACTTATAATAAAATTAACTTACAATTTTATATAAGAATAATATATACAAAAATTAATTTATAAAAATTATACACCACACTTAAGATGTAAAATTAACATTATAAAGATATTACATAAAAAACAATTAGGTATATTAGGGGCATAAATAAAAAAAGTAAAATTTATAATATGTTAAATTAAAAATATTATATAATAAAATATTGATAAATAGTAATGGTGTTGATGAATAGTGTTGGTATAACACTATTTACACATCAAAATGGTGTAAGAAATGGTGTTGGGTTGGAGCACCAAAACACCAAATATTACACCCAAATAGGATTTGGTGTAATATTTAGTAAGGTTGGAGATGGTCTAAACAACTAATATTTTTGGAGACGAAATATTTAAATCTTATGCTAATATTTTCACGTAACTTGTTATATCTACATAACATTGTTAGTGAAGAAATTATTCTCACTAATTAGTTTTATGTACTTAATTGTTGATTAATTGAGATTCACGTCCCGTGTACCTTAACCTTTAATTAAGGTGGAGGAATTCTATCCATCATAATCTCTTGATGATTTGGGGACAAAATAACCTAATCCAATAAAATGTATTTTATCATGCTCTTTTAATGACTGGATTTTTTTGGACATAGTTGATAGCCTAATTGGGCAAAATAAAGATTTTTTTTGATTTTTTTTTTTAAAATGATAGATTTTTTAAATTGCAGCCAGATTTTGTCTAGAACTGGACTAGGATCTAATTCGTTTCTTTAAAGATTAAGGCGTCAGAATCTGAACGCACATTTGAATATTAAAATGTATATTAAAAATAAAATATTTGAATATATATATGAATATTAAAATATATATTAATATTTAAATACTAAATGATTAAGATTGTTTATATTTTTAATATTTGATTTTTATTTAAGAATTAATAAATATAAAATTTAAATAAAATACTAATTAATTTAATATTCTATTAATAAAGTATTTTTTAAAAACAATATTATGGTAGTTGGTAGTGATGATTGCTAACAGTGGTGCTTGTGGATATTGAATGGAGGCATCGATTAGAGGTGATTTTGGTTGATGCTGATGGTTCTGGATAGTAGTTAGTGATGATTGGTAGTAATAGTTGTGGTTAAGGAAGGTGGTGGTATAGACATTGACTTGATGATAGTGGGGGGATGACTGATGGTAGTAGTTGAGATGGGGTGAGTGGTTATGGTTGAGGATGATGGTGGTGGTAGTTGTTAATGGCAGGGGTGATAGTCGATAATGGTGGGATGCTGGATGGTGGTATTAGATAATAATGGCGGTGGTATTGTTACGCGGCGCCTTCCTGAAGTTCCTTGGAAGGGCGACGTAAGGCTAAGAAACCGATGTCAGTACGGTTGCTATGCGCCAACTGAGGTCCTCGCCGTACGCTAGACTAGATTGTCAGTGCCGTACGGAAAAATCAATGTCGTGAGCAATTGAGCAGCGAAAAATGAGCAATTGATGATGAAAGCTGATGATTGTATTGATGATGATGAAAGCTATTACAAGATGCAATGCGGTGTCGGGGGGAAGAGACACCAGTACAGAGAATTGTTTGAATGCTTGAATGTTTGAATGCTTTGGTCCCCCTTAATAATGCTTAAAAAAATAAACCAAAGTTACATGAGTTGACCTAAGAAAGCTGTAGAAGCACACTGAAAATGAATGAAGTAAAACTACTCTATAATTACAATGAAAAGGACTTAGTCTTCTATGGAAGCAAGTCCGATGGCAACAACTTTGTCTTGAGCATCAGGGTCTGCGCGCGCATTGCTGTGGGCACGCGCGACACTATTTGGATCTGCCAGCGGCGGGGCGCTGGTGCTTGGCGTTGGGTCTGCGCGCGCGGCATTGTCGGTGCGCGCGTCGCTGATGAAATTCGCCAGCCGCTGGGCGCTGGCACTGATTATCGGTGGGGCGATAGAGGCGCATGCTCGCTTGTCACTTGGCACTGCCGAGACCACGGGGCCGACCGTGGCGCTAGGCATTGGGAGGCTTGCCAGGATGCTACGGGGCGCGTCCAAGGGGTCATGGGTCGATGATGGAAAGCAGCCCATGACATTCTCCCCCACCTGAGTTGGCGACGTCCTCGGAGCCTTACCTGCCGGATGATGATGATTGGTCAGGCTCTTGTTGGCTGGGAGGTCTGTTTCCCTCGGTGTTGTGAGATGTCAAACTGAATGATCTTCCATGTATTTCTGAAATGGTTGGAGGCGGCTGACATGGAAGACTGGATGGATTCTCCACCAGGCTGGTGTGTTCAGCTGGTATGTGGATTTCCCGATGCGCCTTTCAATGGAAAAAGGCCCGATGTAGTTTTGCAATAGGCGAGGATCTTGGGTCCTCTTTGCAAACAAGTTCCACCTCGGGGTTCTTACCATCACTTTGTCCCCTGCTTGATGTTGGGCAAAGCGACGGTTTTGTTCGGCATGCCTCGTTGCCCTGTCCTGGGCATTGACAAGATAGTTCTGTACTATCTTCAAAGTTTGTTCCCATTCTGTAGAGAAACTGGCAGCTCGATGAGATGATGGCATGTTTGGTGCATTCACATTTTGTGGGAGTAGCGGTTGCTGTCCGGTAACAATTTCAAAAGCGCTTTTGTTTGTATGGGTGCACTTTTGTGAATTGAAACACAGCTGAGCAACATCCAGAAGCTTCACCCAATGTGTTTGTGACCCGGTTGAAAATTAGCGGAGATATTCCTCCAGCATGTCATTAAACCGGTCTGTTTGATTATATGTTTGCTGATGATGATGGCTTGAGTTGTAACTCAATTTGGATCCGAGGTAACTGAAGAGTTGGGTCCAAAACTTGCTAGTGAAGCGTGGGTCGCAGTCACTAATGATGTTGCTGGGCATACCCCAATGTTTGACAACATGAGAGAAGAAGAGTTGAGCTGTATCTTCTGCTGATATGTTTTGTGGGGCTGCGATGAAGGTAGCATACTTGGAAAACTGGTATACTATCACCATGATGGTTGCATGATTTCCGACCTTGGGTAATTCTGTGATGAAATTCAGGAAAATGCTTTCCCAAGGTCTCTGTGGGACAGGTAGCGGCTCCAAGAGTCCCGTTTGTGCTGAGTGATCCGACTTGTCCTTTTGGAATGCTTGACAAGTCTTCACATAATGAGTGGCGCCATGAGATGTTGGACCCCGATGATGTGATGTCTGTTTGATGATGTTGAGGGCAGCCGAAACTGTGGGTTCAGGTCTATTGGTTCCCTCCTTAAACTTCATGGCCGTGATGTTTCCAACGGCCATCTTCTTGGATATGCACGGTATGGTGTGGGGTTTGGCCCTGTTGTCTCCCATCATTAGGAGCATGTTGGCATATGGTACCGGGATGGTGTTGGTCTGCCTGAGGAATTCCAATCCCACTATCAGTTCGAAGTCATCGATGATAGCTATGCGTAGGTCGAATATTCCCTTGTATGGGCCAAGCTGGATTGGCGCTTCTTTGGCTATTCCACTCACTTGCTGAGATGGAGAGTTGATAGCCTTGACACGATCCTTGCATTTTTGCACTGCTAGACCGAGGCGTTGCACCTGAGTTGAGGCCAGGTAGTTGTGGCTATCACTCGTGTCTATCAATGCCCGAATAGGTCTGCCGTTTACTTTCATGTCAACGAACATTAAGGTCCTCTTTTGTGATGTGGGAGGCCTCTCGTCCGCCTTTCCTTTCCCTTTCTTGTCGATTGGGAATGCCTTCTTCTTGGGGTTGCCAGTACTGGTTCCCGCCAAGGTATCATGAATGGAGCTGACACATGCGTTGAAGGCACCTACTTGATCAGCGCCGTCTGAGTCGTCCGTATCTGACTTGTCATCATCAACAGTTTGTTGAGCATTGATTTGTGTATTGGGGCATTGATTGTTCCAATGTTCCCCGCCGCAATGACGGCATTCTGATGGGGGCTTTCTCCCCTGATAGTTGTTGACTGATGCAGTAGTGTTACTGCTTAAGGAAGGAGTCTTGGATTTGGATGCACCTCGATCTCCTCCGTTTCTGTTGGGGCCACCGTTGCTAGGTTGGCTCCCGTTGTATCCCCCTCGGACAGGCGGCTGGGGCCTATCCTTCTGAGTTTCCAACTGATAATCCCCAAGGCACTCAGCAACTTGAATGGCCTTGGGTAGGGTATCTACCCGTTGTCTTTGCAGTTCCATACGAGCATGAGGTTTCAAACCTTCTATGAATGCGAACAGTTTGTCTTTGTCCCCCATATCCCGTATGTTTAGCATGAGTGTGGAAAATTCACGCACGTAGTCCCGCACCTACCTGGTGTGGCAGAGTTCACACAACTTTCTTCGTGCATTGTATTCCACATTTTCGGGAAAGAATTGTAGGCGTATGGCGGCCTTCAGTTCTGCCCACGTCTGGAGAGTATCTTCACCGGCCCTGATGGCTTCGTATTTGACTCGCCACCAGAGTTTTGCATCGCCTTGAAGATACATGGCAGCAGCTGCTACCTTCTTGGATTCCTCCAACTGTCCAACGGCATCGAAGTATTGTTCGATGTCGAAGATGAAGTTTTCCACTTCTTTAGCATCCCGGGCTCCGTTGTATGGCTTGGGCTCCAGAATTTTTAGCTTTTGTGGAATGGGGGCAATGTTCATGGCACCCCTGATGTGGTTTTCGCCTCCTTTGAGCAGGCTTTGAAGGGCAGCATTGACAACATTGAGTTGGCTTGTCAAGTTGTCTATGGTTTGCTGCATGACGGTCAGTCTGTCTGCCTCTAATTCCCGATGGGCTAAATCCTCGGCACGCTCCTGTTGGAGGTCCTCGAATTGGCCATGAATTTTGGTTGCCTCGACGGCAGCCGTTTCCCGGTCTTCCTCAGAGTCTTGACTGATGTTTGCTATGTCAATTTCTGCCTGCCGCATTCTGCGGTCCAGGTCATCCAACCTTTGCACTAGGCTGGTTTTTAGATCAGGCAACGTATCCACGATTGGCCGTAATGCGTCAACCGTCTCTTCTAGGGTCGTGATGCGATCCCCGTAATTCGCCATGGTCAGTAATGGTGATGATGATGCCAATGAGTTCCCTCGTCCGATGTCGAGCCTAGGCTCTGATACCAACTGTTACGTGGCGCCTTCCTGAAGTTCCTTGGAAGGGCGACGTAAGGCTAAGCAACCGATGTCAGTGCTGTTGTTATGCGCCAACTGAGGTCCTCGCCGTACGCTAGACTAGATTGTCAGTGCCGTACGGAAAAACCAATGTCGTGAGCAATTGAGCAGCGAAAAATGAGCAATTGATGATGAAAGCTATTACAAGATACAATGCGGTGTCGGGGGGGAGAGACACCAGTACAGAATATTGTTTGAATGCTTGAATGTTTGAATGCTTTGGTCCCCCTTAATAATGCTTAAAAAAAATAAACCAAAGTTACATGAGTTGACCTAAGAAAGCTGTAGAAGCACACTGAATGAATGAAATAAAACTACTCTATAATTACAATGAAAAGGACTTAGTCTTCTATGGAAGCAAGTCCGATGGCAGCAACTTTGTCTTGAGCATTAGGGTCTGCGCGCACATTGCTGTGGGCGCGCGCGGCACTATTTGGATCTGCCAGCGGCGGGGCACTGGTGCTTGGCGTTGGGTCTGCGCGCGCGGCATTGTCGGTGCGCGCGACGCTGATGGAATTCGCCAGCCGCTGGGCGCTGGCACTGATTATTGGTGGGGCGACAGAGACGCATGCTCGCTTGTCACTTGGCGCTGCCGAGACCACGGGGCCGACCATGGCGCTAGGCATTGGGAGGCTTGCCAGGACGCCACGGGGCGCGTCCAAGGGGTCATGGGTCGATGATGAAAAGCAGCCCATGACAGTATCTATGGTTTGGGATGGTGGTGGTAAGTAGTGGTAGTTGAGTATGGCGGGGAGTAGTGAGTGTGGATGATAGTATCTAGATGAAATTAAACATCTATTATAAATTTTAATCGTTCAGACCTGTTCAGACCCCCTAAGTAGTTGTGAAATAAAAAAATAAAAATACTTAATGATTAAAATTTTTATAATTAAGATTTAGATTTAAAATGTACTTAATATTTGAGATCCGAATGATTAAAATTTAGGGATTATGATAAGTACAAACAAACGATGCCTAAAACCCTCCCCTTAAATAATTAAAAAAACAAACTAAAACCCTTAACCCCATCTCTTGTACACGTGCAACTTGGCAAATACATTAAATTTTCATATAGGTCTCCCTTTCTTTTATTTTGGACTATTCTTCTTTAATAAAAAGGGACCATTACTTTACAGTTAGAAAATTTTGTCTCTGTATATTCTTTTTTGGTTTTATTGTTAACCAGAAAACCAATAAATATTATTTAACATCAATAAATTAAATTATTTAATGTTGAGGGGTATTTTTCCAAGCGTCACACCCCTAAACGAAACCTACTCTTTGCTTATTCGCTGTTTTTCCCATTGTTCTTCAGTCTTTTCTTTGAAGCTTATCACGTTTTCTTTAAGCTTATCAATTTGTAAACTGATCTTACTAAGATGGCTCAAGCTCAAGCGATTTCTTCAGTGAATCTTCTCTTTCGGGGCTCCATAAAAAGTATTCGTATTCACCTTTTTTTGGGCGTTTGTGTTATCAAGAAATGTTTTTAAACCTTATAAAGATTGGATTTTGAAGCTATTTTTAATTACCCTTTTGCAAATGCAGGTTCACCTCGGATTCAAGATAAGCTTTTCTGCTCTAAAAAGCTGGATTCTTTACAGGAGGTTGGTTTCTTGATTGATACCTTTTATATTTATTTTGATGTTTTTTAGCTGAAATTTTTACTGATGTTTTTTTTTTAATTTATAATATTCTTGGTTATTGCAGCTTGGTGTAAAAGCTAGTGAATTTAATGGTCTTGCAATTGCTCATAGCCGTTCTAGCTTTGCTTTGCCTTGTGCCAATCATGGTAGTACTTTTTTTACCAGCTTTTATTTTGGTTTTTTTTTTTTGGATAGATTATATAGTTATATAAGAAGTTCATTCACGTGCGAGCTTCATTGTGTTAAATGATTGCCTTAGGTTTTGGGTAAGATGCTCGGATTTTTTTCACAAATTTTAATGCTTTGTGTTTCTGAAGAGGCTGAATGATATTTTGAGAATGGGTTTTGAGTTGGAACTAAAAGGACCTTAATTTACTGCTATTCAGAAGCAGTATTCTTTGAGAAATATCTAATCTTTATAGAGGAATACATTATAACTGGAATCATGTTTTTGTGAATAAGGAAAGAGTTTAGTTCTGTACGAAATATCATTTCATACCAACCAAGCACCAGCCTTTTCCCGTTCATGAATGTTCTGCTAAAACAGGTACTCGTGTATGTAACTTTGGTAATAACGCGTTGGTCTATGTTCTATATTAGCACTTGAATGCCTTGTTGGGATGTGGTGATGGAGGTTGGGGTGGGGTTGGGGTTGGGGCATGGCTGCATGGGTATGGTGTTCGTTGATAATAAGTAGAGTAGAGAAATGTAGACATGTTAGTAGGAGCGAACAATGAGGAGTGGGATTTGAGTGGAAATTACTTACCTTTGTGGACTTAGGCTGTTTTTTCCTCTATTTTCAAAAGTTTCAGCAACCAAATATTGGACAATCAAGAAAGATGGTTTTCTCGGAAGACATTACATAATGCTAAAATTGAGGCCACTATGTCAATATACTCTTTTCGTATTAAAAAAATGCTCATGTCATGTCTTTACCTGCTTTCTACAACTTTCAGTGTATAGCATAATGATGAAAACTTTACTTGAATATTGCAGCTATCCAGGCGGTCTTGACCAATGACAAAGAGACGACGAGTTCCACTGCGGTTGGGGAAAAACCTCTTCGCAAAAAGTTGAACAAAGTGGTTCTAGCTTATAGTGGTGGCTTGGACACTTCAGTTATTGTACCTTGGCTGAGGTAGCTCCATTCTGTTTTTATTTTCTTTTCTTTTACAGCATTGTTCACCTAGGGTCCTAGGCTATGTTCCTTCTGTTGTATGTAACCCTCACTGTCGGAATATTTGATTGATGACACTCTAACCTCAAATGTTAGTTGACTACTTACGTTACGTCGTTACCTCTTTTAGCATTATTCTGTTAGTTCTGCAAAAAGGTTTCTAGAAATTCATCTTGTCTGTCAGCTTTACAAGGTGGAATCTCTGTTAACCTTGTACTGTTTGTTATGTATATCTGAAGTACATGTAGATAGTGCGGAAAGGCTTGTCAAAGTATAAGAACACTACTATTTTTGTGATGTATGGAAAAGGACTTTATGCAATGAAAGCAGCTCGAATTCAGCTTAAAGATAACTGCTATGTTTGACCTTATATTTTTGAAAAAAACAAGAAGATAATGTTGATAGTTGATTAAGAAGGTATCCATATAATCCGGTCTGTTAAATACAAATATCCATGATTACCAAAATCAAAAAATTTCCTGAAAAAGTGAACAAGTTTGTTGCATGGTCCGTATGCGATGTTTTCGTCCCTTCGTCTACTTAACATTCTTTCGTTTTTGCAGAGAGAACTATGGCTGTGAAGTTGTCTGTTTCACTGCAGATGTTGGTCAAGTATGTTATTTCTCTAGTCACCTCTTAGTTCTTTTTCTTCTTGTTCAGAATAAATAATAGAATTATTGTGCATAAAATGGAACAGTCGAATAGACAATTTTATTTTTGTAAGAACCCATATCTGAGATGAATTAAAATTCTTTCTCAGGGGATTAAGGAATTGGATGGTCTGGAAGCGAAGGCCAAGGCTAGTGGAGCTTGTCAATTAGTGGTGAAGGATTTGAAAGAAGAATTTGTGAAAGATTACATATTTCCTTGTCTGCGAGCCGGTGCTATCTATGAAAGGAAATACTTGCTTGGGACATCAATGGCCCGCCCTGTTATTGCTAAGGTGAACTCCATATCTTAAATACTAAATTGAACCTTTGTTGTCATTTCTCCTTCTGTGAACCACCCTCCCACCTTCCCAGGAAAAGAGAGAAAATAGGTTCAGTTGGAGAAGTTCATGTTTGTTTGCCAACTAAATAGAGGTCTAACACAAGTTTAGTGATAACTCATAGTTGTCTTAATCTAATTTTTTGTCTCTGGTCAGTAGTGCATTTTATTGGCACCTAACCAAGGATAGTTGACTATGTTTGCTCTCATAAAGCAGGTTATGCGAATAAGTTCCAAATTCTTAGAATCATAATTAGTTCGTATAGTACCCCAAGTTAATATTCTAATTGTCTTGTGACAGACACTTTCTCCTACATAGTTCATTTTGTAAGTGGTAGTTTGTCCTAAAACACAAGCATAAAACAAAAGAACCGAAAAAAGGAAAAAAGGAGACAGTCACATCAATTAGACAAAATCACAGGTACAACTGTTCATTCCGTGAAAATAGAGCTTGTGAGAGAACAATGTGCAAGCTCTTAGCTCTAGGGTCTTGATCCGTGATTCTTGGAACAGATTGAATTTGTGCAAGGATTCTATGTAATCATTCCAATAATTGGTACTAAGCTTGTTATTTGAGAAATCCCAAGATTTGGTGCTTCACAGGCAGGCAATTAACAAACCTAGTCACTTAGAGCATGTTTGGAAAGCCACCTATGAATTGGATTTGGGTGTAATTGGGTGTAATTACACAGTTTGGTATGTTTGTCTGGCCAAGTAATTACTTGGTTAGCATGAAATTGGGTGTAATTACACTTTCCAATTCTCAAGGGAAGGTGAGAATTGGTGGTAATTACACTGTGTATTACAAGGTTTCTTTTTAATTTCTTTCCTTTTTGTTTTTATTTTAATTTAATTTCTTTATAAATTTTTATTTCCATTATTTTAAATTCTTTTTATTTTTATTTTTTTATTTTTTACTTTTTAATTTCTTTTTAAATTTTAAAATATATTTTCTTTGTACATTATTTATCTTTTATTTCTCTACCTTTACTTCTTGTGATTCCATGTAATTGCTCGTATATTTTATTTCTTATTTATTTTATTTTCTTTATTTAGCGTAACTACGTTATTATTTTAGTTTTTGAAACTACACCTCCTAATATTAGAAATAATGAGTCATTAACAAACTGGGCATATAATGAGTGATGTCATTAAAGTAGAATTTCATTGTTGAATGAGGTTATAAACTTATTATGTTTCCTAATTTTAAGTTGTATTTGAACTTATTTTTATTATGTTGGAATTTGACATGTTAAAGTTATTTTTTTTGGGGGATTTTGAAATTGTGTTATTTTTATGGTTCCAATTTACTTGTTTTAGTAGTATTGGTTTGTTATTTCACATTGCATGTTGTTCATTTTTTAGTTTGAATTTATAGATTAGTTTTGTCGAACATTTGCATAATGTTATGACATTATATTTATAAATATTAATTTATTTTACCACACATGCATTCCATGATGTTCTTACAAAACGTATGTTTTTAGTTTTTATAATTAATTAAATTAAATATTATTAATTTTGAAGATGTATATCAATTATTTTTACAATATTAGTTATAAATATATGATTACTAATTAGTGTATATTCAAAAAAAATATGCATTTTAAATATCAAATCTAATAAGGCATATATTTATTATATTAAATTTTAAATTTTGCTAATTACTTCATTTAAAATTTAATCTAAATGTGTAATTACACTTGTGCAACCAAAAGGTACGCTTGTAATTACACTGTAATTACGTTATGACAATCAAACATGTCATCGTAATTACTAGGCTGTGTAATTACTACCCTAGTAATTACATCAATTTCAATTACCAGGTGGCTTTCCAAACATACCTTTAGTGAAGGTGTCACATGCACAATGTTTGTGCCTGCAGTAAAGAGAAAATCACGATTCCGGAAATAGGCACCATTTGAAAAAATAGTTATGTCTGTCTCTGAGTCAGTTTAACTTTTCTTGTTATTGGAGGTTATAGAAAGATGGGGCTGCTTGTTGGCTTTCTGGTAGTAGGTAGGTTGGTTGCCTGGGAGGCGTATACAGCACCCTAGATGAATTTCCGCTGGTTGGATTCAGGTTTTGCCTCTCAAATTGTGACCTGACTGTATGAGAGGAAACATTACTTTGGCAGAAGGTTATAAAAAGCTATGGCTGTTTGCCAGCTCCTCTTACAATAGATTTTTTGCCTGGGAGCTACTTAACTTGGATCCTCCAAAAGTGCTGCTGCATCCATGTCAAACCAAAATTTTGGAGGGTCCAACACGGGTGCAGCAACAATTTTATGGGATCCGAGCAACATAGCCTGATACATATATGCAGCACCATAAATTTCCTCTTGTTGAGTTCAGGTTGACCTCTCAGAGGCAACCTGTCTATAAAGGAGGAAATATTAACTTTGATAGACATAGTTGCGTTCATTTCTGTCCGTAAAAGCAGTTCAGGCTGGTCTTTCCTCTATATTGTCTGACCTGAGCGAAACAAATAATTCATTAACCTGTATAGCAAAGAGGCTGAAGAACTTTGCCGGTCTTTACATACGAGCTTCTCATGGAGTGACAAGATCAGCAACTGAAATTCTTAAGAACATAAATAGGTCAAGAAAACCAATGGTCCACTCAAAATGAGAAATGATATAACTTGCATTTGCAGGAAGTCTGATGCGCTCCTTTTTGTTTGGTCATGATTTATGTTTGGTTATGAAACTTTCTTCTGGTCAGCTTGTGATCTTTAGATATGCGCTGCTATTTTCTTTTCTTTCCCTACGTTAAATGTGTTTCCTACATCAAGCTTTTACATTTCCAGAAAGATGAACCTGCTAGTAAAGTACCAGCACGGGCATCTTCAGTTCTTCACTAGGTATAATTTATGGGGCCAAACTTTTCATGCTCATATGCTGGTCCACTAAATTGACATACACATATTCCAGTTATGAAGCAGATATAGCAATTGATAAATGAATGTCCGCTTTCTATCAACGGTTCTCTTGTTGCCTTAAATTAGTTTTGGACTCTGAAATTTAGCTGATAATTGCAGGCAATGGTTGATGTTGCCCGAGAGGTCGGAGCTGATGCTGTTTCTCATGGATGCACAGGGAAGGGAAATGATCAGGTATTATCCTGGATCTTCTTTTAACTTTACTGGATCGTTTAAAACCTATTTATCTGAGCCCAGGGGACTGCTGAAACAACCCATCTTGGATTATGCTTCTTTACCATTACAGGTCCGTTTTGAGCTGACATTCTTTGCGCTGAATCCTGAACTCAGTGTTGTTGCCCCTTGGAGGGAATGGGAAATTACAGGAAGAGAGGATGCTATTGAATATGCTAAGAAGCACACCATACCAGTTCCCGTGACAAAGAAATCCATCTATAGCAGAGACAGAAACTTGTGGCACCTTAGTCATGAGGTAATATCAGCAACTTGTTTTGGACCTATGTTGCTTGTTGATACTCATTTACTATGCTGATGACTTGGTTGAGAAGTATTTGAACTTCTTTCCTTTTTATCAGATACCATTTCCTATTTTCTATTTCTTCGTGTCTAAATTTGGAATTTTGTATCAACAACAGCGTTGTTCCTTTCCTTCACTGCTGCTGTAACTATTTTCTTTTCGCTAGGAATTTAGACCAAATGAACAAGCTTATCTTTCCTGGGACCAGTAGTATATAATACTGTTTAAAAAAGAGTGCTATAAGAGGTACCAATCTGAATTGAGACTTGTATAGGAATATCATGATTGGTAAATGAATCACGAAAAAGATGTATCTTTGCTCTTAATAGTTTTTAGTGATTTCCTTAGTAAACAAGGAAATAAGAACCTAAAACATCAAGAATTAAGAAAATATTATGACGTAGGCTCTGCCACTTGGGCGGAACTAAGACGGGCACCCCTCCAAAGTGCAATGGAGCCCACCAACCTAGGCCATGGGCATTCTTGATCGCCCATTGACCCTGTTCAGGTAAGTTTTGGAAAAAAAAAATATTGAAGTAAGGCCATGTGAATAGCCGATTATTCCCGTAAAACTCATTTTGAAATGGTATTGAAGGGAGATATTCTGGAGGACCCTGCAAATGAACCAATGAAGGATATGTACATGATGTCAGTTGATCCTCAAGATGCACCTGATCAACCCGAGTAAGAGACTATTTTTTCCTCATTTATTGCGGTAGTAAAGATCTAATGCATTTCCTTGCTCACTTTCGAAACTACTTCTAACTGTGTAGGTATGTAAACATTGGGATAGTCTCTGGTGTTCCTGTTTCAGTAAATGGGAAGGAGCTGTCTCCTGCAACTCTTCTTTCTGAGCTAAATGAAATTGGCGGGAGACATGGAATTGGACGAATAGACATGGTTGAAAATCGGCTTGTTGGAATGAAGAGCCGTGGAGTATATGAAACTCCCGGGGGAACTATCCTCTTCACAGCCGTGCAGGAACTCGAGTCTCTTACACTTGATCGTGAAACAATCCAAGTCAAAGATTCTCTAGCCCTCAAATATGCCGAGTTAGTTTATGCTGGGAGGTGGTTTGATCCGCTTCGCGAGTCAATGGATGCTTTCATGGAGAATATTACCAAGACTACAACGGGTTCAGTTACTCTCAAACTTTACAAAGGATCAGTTTCAGTGACAGGTCGACAAAGTCCACATAGTTTGTACAGACAAGATATCTCATCGTTCGAGAGTGGAGATATCTACAATCAAGCTGATGCTGCAGGATTCATACGGCTTTATGGACTTCCGATGAGGGTTAGGGCAATGCTTGAGAAGGGTCTTTAATTTTTTGATCATGTCGTGAGTTGATGAAGGGGAGCCTTGGCGCAACGATAAAAATCGCCGCTATGTGACCAGAGTTCACGGTTCAGGCCGCAGAAACAGCCTCTTGCATAATGCAAGGTAAGGCAGTAAGACCCAATATGGTCTGGCCATCGCCCGTCCCCTGCATAGCGTAAACTTGCACCAGGCTATCCTTTCTTGAATTGATGGTGTGTGTAGTGTTGAAACGAAAATCAAGGGTCAGTAGAATCTTGTTCTTCCATTTTGTTGCACTGTGTTTTCGTATTACTCTGGAGGCTAGTTTGTTCAGATTGTTTTGTAGACCTTTTCTCTCGTTTGGATATCTAAGGCAAAACTTTTGGACTTGATAGTTCATTATGGAAACTTGCTGAATCACATATCAATAGTCAAATATCTGTTGAGGCAAAAAACATTAGGTGATTTCTGTACATGAGAGAGAGAGAGAGATACTCGGTGCTTGTGATTAGTAGGTATCTGATGAGATAGTCAAGGTGCGAAAGCTGACTTGACACCACCGTTATAGAGAAAAAAGAAAACTGCTGAGCATTCTTGCTTTTACCTTCTGATTTTCTTTACCAGTAGCTATATTGTGAAACCAGGTTGTGAAAACATTGTGCTCTGCGTGGGGAAATCACATTGCCTCTTCAACGTTATTTGTGTTTGATTGTTAGTTCTTGTTTGATTACTTAAGTAGTACAATAAAATGTAGCAAGACTTGAAACATGAAGTCCTTACTGGAAAAATCTTATGTGCCTGGGTCAATTGCAGCACCAAAGGGAGTTTGTAAAAACAAATATGGGCAAGATAGAGAAAAAGAGTGAAAAGTCATTTTACTGAATGTTACAACTTCATTAGCCATGGAATTCATATAAAAAAGCTACAATCATCTAATTTCAGAACCAAACTTTTTGGCTTTTGATCAAGATTTAAATGGTAGCTGGTGCACAAAGCATCCCGCATTCACGCCGCGTCCGGTAAATGGCCGCACCCCTTGGGGTGCGATGTAGGCAATCTACCCTAATGCAAGCATCAGTGACTGATTTCTCGGTTCAAACCCGTGACCTATAGATCATACGAAGATAACTTTTGATCAAGATTGAGTAAATTTTAGTCTAATCCTAGTAAACATAAATTTCATAGAATGGACTGTTTGCTCTTCCATTCATGTTCCTGAATCTAAAACAAGATCCTGCCGCCTTAGATGAAAAGCATCATCCAAAAGAATAAGATTCCTGCAAAAATAAAACAGAAAACAAAAAAGAATTTAAGTTCTATACTGGACAATTAAAAGATAACTACATGTAACTATTAACCGTTCAAAGAAAATGAGATTACCTGCTAGAACAGTTTAAAATACAGTACATTGATCAATGTATTCAAGTTAAATTCAAAAGAAAAGGAAATTGTTCATCTCTTGAAATGTGTTCATGGAATTTGGTAGCAGACACATATTATGCTACATGTGAGTATTAGGGAGTGTTGATTTCTTCCATATTTTTCTTTAAAAATTTGATTTCAGTAGCACCTACCAAAATTCCTCATTTTTGGGGTGAGGATAAGCTTTCATTTTTAGGAGAGAAAGAGTAATGTAAAAGGGCGATAATCTAGCAAAAATTTTCAAATAAAGAAGACTTTTTGTCCAAAAAGTTTAAAGCTTTAAAGAAACTGAAAAAAGGCATTGCCTTTTACCTCCAATAGTCATTTCAGTTTGAATTTTGTGTCTCCATGTCCCACTCCAAGCATATCCTGATCACATCAATATAGTTTATTGGTCTTAGAGTAGAATAGTTTAACTTCTATACAAAAGATGTTACACTATCAGGATCATATCAAAAGGTAATTCCAGGTATCTGTAGTAAAGTAGAATTAGTAATTTGAAAAGACAGACAGTTAACCCTAGGTGCGAAAAACTAAGTTATCCAAGGATTAATTATTACGGGACTAGTTATTTCGAGATTGTTATCCCACTCTCTTAGAGAGATAAAAATAACACTACAATTTCGGTATAACAATTAGTTATAACACGATTTTATCCCAACCAAACGTGGGATAAACTAATCTAAAATTTAATCACGTGATTAGTTATCACTTATCCCTCGTACCAAACGGGCCGTTTGGTACATGGGATAAGAATAATAATCCCGGGATAAAGTTTGGGATTATCTTTATTCCATGTTTGGTTTGAAGTATTAGCTAATCTCGGAATAACTTTTACACTAAAATGGTAGGATTAGTTATCCCATCGGATATCCCACCGTTGTACCAAATGACCCTGCCAGGTTAAATAACATTGATTGTGTAAAAATTCTCAACAAACCTCGTCCGAAGCAATTAATGGTAGTGTTAACACCATTCCTACAAATGCAAGCAAAAGACTCATCTGAACCAGAAAAACCACAAATTCCACCACTATCCTCACAGTTCTTGCAAGAATTATCAGTGAAATATGAATTATTATACTGCAAAGAAATCCCATATTGCCATTTCATAGGATCTCCTTCATCACCTCCAAAACCATATATCGACGAATACGAAGAACATTGAAGTCTAGGCAAGTTCAAACCATAACCTGAACCAATAAGAACTGGTGGATCATATACACAACATGTAGATATAGGAGCATTTGGTTCTAAGCCAATTCCTGTTACTCCTTTACAAGAATAAAGTCCTCTGCATACATTTGAACCCGAGCCGGTATTACACAAATCTTGTTTTGGATCAAACACAGCTGATGTTGTAGAACATCCTAGTAAAACAAAGATGTTTTCTTTCATAATGCTGAAGGGAGTCGACCGATCCAAATTAAAACTGCCTGAGTTTTGCATTGAGGAACATGTTGACATAAAGGGGTCTGTTAAAACAAGTGTGTTGGTTGTGTAGTCTAGTGTGGATATAGTGTAAATGCCAGTGCCAGTGGAAAACTGAAGCACCCCATAAGTACAGTTTATGAATCTTGAAAATGTAGGATGTCCACAACCAAATCCTGAACCAAAGGGATATTTTAGGACAATGCTGCCACATTTATCAGTACAAGAACCATTTAGTGGAATGATACTTGGAACAGCTTGAAGTGGATGAATAAGAAGAAATAAAAGAAAAAATGGAAATATTTTTGTAGGAAATGACATTGATACTTGAAAAGAGAGAGAGAGAGGTGTTTGATAATAGGAGGGAGTGATTTGAGTTTACTGATGAATGTGGAAAATGAACCTCTTTAAATGTGACAGACAAATATTTGAGTAAGTGGGGTATGCTTTTTTCGGTGGAATAGTCATATTTTCAATTCTCCTCAAAAGGAGAGCAAGATTTTTATCATGTCTCTCGGTTAAACATCTATTTGAAACAAATTTTTTTTTACCCCTAGGTAGAAATAAGACATACACATTATTCTTTACGATCCATATTTGTGAAATTATACTTTGTTATTGTTATTGTTGTTGTATAATAGAAACAAAGCTTCTTTCGGGTACCAAGTTTTCAAAGGCTGCACATTGAGATGACAATATGATTAAGTAGAAGCAAATTTTCTAACTGGTGTCCTTACATGCTTGTGTGAGCTTCCTCACATTGTCGATCTCAAGCAGATGGATTGTGATAGGCTGAACACCAAACCAAGTCCTTTTTGTGATGAATCCCCACAATACATAATTTTTGTGGGCGTTTGGACATAAGTAACGTGAAATTTTGGAAAAAAGTGAAAAAATATTCTAAGTTAAAATGGTATTTGAAAATTAGAATTGTGTTTGGACATGAATACAATTTGGAGCCGTTTTAATTTTTGTGACTGATTTGAAGTGAAAATTTTGAAAAACATCTTTTTGGAGATTAAATTTTTGAAAAATTCCGAAATTCAACTTCACGTGAAATTTAAAATTTTCATAGTCAAATACTGATTCCGAAAACAATGAATTTTTTTCGAAAGAAAGTAAAAAAAAAAAATTATGACCAAACAGGCCCTTAGTCATGGCATTCCAATAGCTAGGGGAGTGCATATACTTGTCCAGTTAGAAGTGATCTAGAGCACCAAGACTCTAATTATCTCCATAATGTTTCAATGTAACAAGATTTTTAGCAAAGGCCAAACCCATAAACGACCCCTTAAACTCGGCTCCACTTTTTATTTTGACACCTTTACTTTGGCCTTTTTCATTTTGACGCTCCAACTCATTCCCTCATGTGCCACTTAAACACAAAACGCATGGCCTTTTTTAAAAGTCATGCGCGTGTTCATAAGCGCCGCCCACGTGTAAATTGAATCAATTATTCTCTGCAACTTGGATATATCATCCACCTAGGATCCCCAACCCAGATCAATTAACCCCGACCTGGTGAGACTAACCAACGACGAGTTAAAGGGTTAAAACAAAATAACCCCTTTTATTTTTACCTAAATTAATCTGTTTTCTCTCACCCCGCTAACCAAAATCGCAAACCCTATTAGATGAAACCATCGATTTTCAATGGATTTTCGTTCTTGTGAAGGCTATACTGCGAACATCGGCTTGAATTTTCGCTCTATTTCATCTGGTTGTTGCTGGTAAGTTCTTAGAGACCCCTATTTTAAATGCGTTTTTTTACCGTTAGGTTTTTTTATCTTGTTTTCAAATCTTCTGACGTGTGACCTTCTTTTGGCATTTTTCCTTTTTATTGTAGGGAAGTTGATATAATGTCAGCCAAAGAATATATTCTTGTATGTTTCCACCATGGTGGTACTTTTATCGAAGATTCTGTCGCCAAATACGTTGGTGAGAGTGAGATAAAAAAGTATTCAATAGATAAAGACCACTTTTCATTGGTTGAATTTCTGTATTATACAAGGCAACTGGGGTATGTTACTGTTTTTTTTTTTTTTTTATGTCTTTAACCCTAGGTCAAAAAAATTCGTGCTGGTTGAAAATGATGAACAATTGTATAATATTGTCTGCTACTGTAAAGAGGGGGTCCTGAACATATTTGTTAATCATGTTATTGAAGAACCTGCTTTGGAGGTGGTCCCAGCTACTCTTATTTGTGGGCCTGATGTGGTTGAAGCCACTAATAATGAGTCTAGGGCAACTTTAGATGGTGGTTTTGGTGATATAAATGCAGAACAACAATATGGTGATGAAGTTGGGGAGGTTGTAATAGACAAAGTTGCCGAAAATACTAATGTAGATGGTGCTGAACATTTAGAGCTAGATTTGTCAGATTTGCTTAGTAGTGATACTGATTTAGATGATATACATGAAGGAGATGATGGTGAATTAGATGAGGAGTCAAGATCTATAAAAATATAAAAAAAGGAAAAAGAATCTGCAGAAAGAAAAGGGGAAACAAAGGCTGAAGAAGAAGGGGAAGCCACCTACTCCAACAAAGGAGGTTGAGCTAGGGGAAACTGGAGCAGACAAAGGTTTTAATGACATTGATAGGCCAAGTAAGAGAGATAAATATACTGGTAAATTAGGGGAGGATATGAGGATTACTATGGTAGTAGTGACATAGGAAGTGATGACAATCAAGATGAGCTAGATGTGCTTGCTGAACCTGTGTTGACTTACCAGCTAGAATAAGTAGTAAGAAGCTCAGGTTTGACCCAGAATGTTGACTTGCTATTTTTGAACTTGGTATGGTCTTTGAAGGTGTTGAAGAATTTAGGAAGGTTGTTCAATCCTATGCTGTTGAGAACAAAGTGCAGCTTACACTTAGGCCTAAGGAAAAACATAGAGTTAGAGTTAAGTGCAAATGTAAGGATTTGTGCAAATGAGAGTTATATGCAAGTAGAGATAGAGATTATGGAGATTTCATGGTGAAGAAGTACCATCCATGGAATAAGTGTACTAATAAAAATAAAAATAAGTTGTGCACTTCTAAATACATTGCCAGAAAATTCAAGGACAGAATAATATCTAAGCCAAACATTAAACTATGGGAGATTCAAGAATGGGTTAGACAGAAGCTTGGTTTATATGTTGGGAGGACTATAGCATACATGTCTAAGGCAATTGTAATGAAAGAGTTTATTGAGGACTGGAAGCTAGAATTTTCCAGATTGGCTGATTATGCTGATATGATTAAGAGGACAAATCGAGTGAGTTCTTACTGGATCAGAACTAACAAGGATACTGTACCAGGGAAGAACATGTTTGTTTACTTTTATGTCTGTTTTGATGCCCTTAAAAGGGGTTGGTTAGAAGGTTGCAGAAGAATTATTGGTTTTGATGGATGCTTCTTAAAAGGCTTGTGTAAAGGTGCGTTGTTGGTAGCTGTTGGCAAAAATGGGAACACTCATATGTTTTCCATAGCATGGGCAGTTGTGGACCAAGAGACAAAACACTCTTGGACATGGTTCATTCAAAATCTGAGTGCTGACTTGGAGTTAGGAGATGGTTTCAACTTAATAGTAATGTCAGACATTCAAAAAGTAATCTCCAGCTTACACTTATTTTACTGTTGTCTGCTATCCTTAACTTCAATTAAATGATATTAATTTTACTGTTGTCTGTTATTTTTACAGGGATTAATACATGCAATTGAAGACTGTTTACCAATGGCAGAGCATAGAATGTGTGCTAGACATATATGGTCCAACCGGGCAAAGAAATAGAAAGGTGACGAAAGAAGGATACAATTCTGGAGATGTGACAAGTCTTCCTTTATAGTGCAGTTCAAGGATGAGCTTGCAAGATTGGGAATGCTGGGGAGAAACATATGTGAAGATGTTCTGGATTACAACAAAGAAGTATAGGTAAGGGCTTATTTTAGTCATGTGTCTAAATGTAATGCTGTTGAAAATAATATGTGTGAGACATTTAATTCATGGATAATGGTACCTAGGCACAAGTCAATTATAAATATGTTAGAGGAAATGAGACACAAAGTGATGACTAGAATTGTTGATATGAAGAGATTTGATGATACTTGGTGTAACGACCCGGCCGGTCGTTTTGAGTATTACAATCCCATTTTTTCATTTACTGCTCTATTTGTACTTTATAGCTATTGTATGACTTATCAGGTTATTTAGTTCGGGTCTGGAGAGAATTTAGAGTGAAATGAGACAATTAGTTTTTTAAATGGAAAGCTTAAGTTGAAAAAGTTGATCGTATGTCAATTTATATGTAAACGATCTCAGATTTGAATTTTGATGATTCCAATAGCCCCGTATGATGATTTTGGACTTAGGAGCGTGTTTGGAAAATAATTTAGAGGTCCGTAGTGGAATTAGGCTTGAAATGACGAAAATTGAATGTTTGGAAGTTTGACCGGGGGTTGACTTTTGATATCGGAGTCGAAATCCGATTCTGGAAATTTGAAATAGGTCAGTAATGTAAAATGTGACTTTCGTGCAAAATTTAAAGTTATTCCAGATTGATTGGATGTATTTCGGCACAAGATATAGAATTTGAAAGTTCAACGTTCATTGATTTTGAATTGAGGTGCAATTCATCGTTTCGATGTTGTTAGGTGTGATTTGATGCCTCGAGTAGGTCTGTATTATGTTATGGGACTTGTTGCTATATTTGGTTGAGGTCCCGAGGGCCTTGGGTGAGTTTCGGAGGGTTAACAGATCAAATTCGGACTTAAGAAAATGCTGAAACTGCTGCCTACTGGTGTGATCGCAGGTGCGAAGCCGCATATGCGCGCAACCGATCGCAGAAGCGGCCAATAGTGGAACTGGGTAGTGCTCGCAAGTGCGAAAAAATGGCCTGCATCTACGAGGCCGCATGTGCGAAGGGGAATGCGCATCTGCGAGACCGCAGATGCGAGATTTTTGAAGGTAGGCTGTTTCCGCACACGCACATTTTCGTCTGCAAAAGAGGATGCATGGGTGCGAGCCTAGGCACCACAGGTGCGGAAATTCCTGGGCAGTGTTAAAACGAGGGTTCCGAGATTTTTCTCATTTTGGAGCTCGGTTTGGGCGATTTTGGAGAGGAATGTTTCCACACAATTTGAGGTAAGTGTTCTTGACTCCCTTGTGATAATATTCCATGAATCTATCTTCATTTTAGCAATTGGTTGATGAATTTAAAGAGAAAATTTGGGGTGTTGGCCTTAAGTTCATAATACGAAAATTTGAGTTTTGAACATCGATTTGGAGTCAGAATTGAGTGAAATTAGTATGGTTGAACTTGTAATTGGATGGGTTATCGAATTTTGTGAATTTCATTGGATTCCAAGATGTGGGCCCCACATATGATATTTTGGGGCATAATTTTGAATCTTTGTGGAAAATATTAGTATTTTGATATGTAATTGATTCCTATAAATTGTGTGGACTGAATCAAATTTATTGTGACTAGATTCAAGCCGTTTGAAAGTTGATAGGCAAATAATGGAATTTCTGGAGCATTGTTTGGCTTGCTCGACATTGGATTCGAGATGTTCGAGGTAAGTAACTCTTCTAATCTTGGAGTTGAGAGTATGAACCCTGAGTATATGTGTTATGTATTTTGTGTTGAGGTGGCGCACATGCTAGCTGACGGGCGTGTGAGCGTGCACCGTGTGAACTGTATAGTTATTTGAACTTGTCTGAAATCATGAAATCTCTATGTACTAGAGTTATCAAAAATGTGATTCATGCTATAAACTATGTTTAGACTACATGTCTATCCTGTTGGGATCCACCGAGGTCATTTCTGCGATTAAGTTATTTGTTTTTATTGCATTACATACTCAGTCATACGCATTCATATGCATATCATATCTCAGTCTCTGTTGTTATTTATTGATATATTATATCATCATTTTTGGGCTGTTTTCATGGCATTGTGATCCCATGAGAGAGAGACTGGAGAGATTGATGACTGAGTGAGGCCGGGGGCCAGATTGATTCTGATATTGATACTGATTTATGATAGTGCTTGGGCTGAAGGAGCTCCTCCGGAGTCTGTAATACACCCCTAGTGAGCGCGGATGATATTATTGAGGGATGGATTTCCATGGACATGGATTTGGCCGAAGTATTTGATACCTGAAGATGGATTTCTCCACAGGGTTGGATTTCCCTTTTTCCTCGGTACTGGGTGACTTATAGTCAATGTTGTATATGTTCCGGGATGAATTTTCCTAGGCCGTGCGGGCCATATACAGTACCGAGTGGTTGATCATAATGAATGGAAAGTGTGAGACAGGGAGATTGAGTACTCTGAGAGTGTGAGTACATGAGTCATCTCTGAGATACATGGCATTGGCATGCACACATGACATACATACATATAGATGCATTTTCCTGGTTGTACGGTATCACGTCATTCATGATTTTTTACACACATTGATATGTGGGCATAATGATACATTTGTCTTATACTGGTTATCTGAAAGGAAATGAGACATGTTACTTATTTTGGAAAGGATTTTCGGGAAAATTATTTTTTTCAAACTTATTCATATTTTTGGCAACTTCGGTAAACAATTTGGGTTTTTCACTGATGTACTTGAAGGGAAGAACTATTTTTTTAAAATCATGATTTAGTTGAGCATTTTTATCTCTGAGTTACTACTTGTATTATTTGCTTTACGTTGTTATGGACTGTTATGGACTATTGGTTTGGACCCGACTTTGATAAAAGCTCGTTACTACTTTTAACCTAAGGCTAGATTTGTTACTTACTCAGTACATGAGGTCGGTTGTACTGATACTACACTTCTGCACATTGTGTGCAGATGTTGGATGCTGTTGTTGCCGGACTTGAAGATGTACCTGCGTTCCGGTTGTAGCTGCCTCTTGTTCATGGTAGCCTTAGATTTATAACAATCTGCTCATGTACATTCGAACAAATAATGTATTATTTCATACCAGTTTTGTAAATTCTATTCTTAGAAGCTCATGATTTGACTACGAGTTCTTGGGAAAATGTATTGGTTTTATCTATTTTCTTTTAATTAATTACCTTATTAATTTTATTGGAATTGGATAGTTGGTAATTGGCTTACCTAGCGGGTTGGGTTAGGTGTCATCACGACTAGTTAGAGTTTGGGTCGTGATAAGGTGGTATCATAGCTCTAGGTTCATAGGTTCTACAAGTCATGAGCAAGTGTCTATTAGAGTCTTACAGATCTGTATGATGACGTCCATACTTATCTTCGAGAGGCTATAGGGCATTTAGGATAATTTCCCATCTTTCTTTCTTTATCGTGCAGAATTGATTCAGCTTGAAATATAACTCTTTGAATTCCTTCCATGCATTCGTATGACATATGAGCGCTCGGTATCAGCTGTGCATCGCCGACTTGTGATTCCATGGATGAGGTTCGATGTGAGTATTCTTTGTTTTGGTGATGGGCCAGTCTGGAGGATTTGAGGACAAGTTTAGAACACAACTTAGGCTCGGTATCTTCAGTTGTAACCTGTACATTTGGACTCATATGTCCGATAATGTCCCTACAAGTGGAATTTGTGGCTTGATGAGCGGTGAAATGGCTTTATGATGAGTATTAATGTTTTGAAGGATCTTTCACGTTGTTAAATTTTGGGACAAATTAAATTCTCATGTCTGGTTAGTGAGTTTGGACTCAGATAGACTAAGTGATTACATAGTAATTGTGACTGCGAAAGGGTATAACGAGATACCAATTTGAGGCTAAGCAGGTGGGTTATCCCTTGCGGAGTAGTCTACGTAGGTGTGTTCCTTATAATGTGAGTGGAGAGTTTCTTTTCCGCTAGTGGGACGTATGTGTTAAGATTTGAATTTGAATCTAGTTGAGAAAGTTGACTTTAGTGTTAAGAGGATGAATGCGAGCCTAGAGGACGATTGAAGTATTTTATGATTGGCGTTGTATGAGCTTGAGAAGAATTTTTGTTGAACTGACTGCAATATTATGACGGTAATAGAGTATGAGTATTGTGAGTTATAAACTGTTTTGTTCTATGGTTTTGAGCCAAGTGGGGAGCCTGCTGCTGACGGTTTAGTTTCATGATTATATGTTAAATTTTAGTTTTGGTCTGACGCATACTTGTGGGTTAGTTATGACTTATGGAGGTTGAGATCGAGAAAGACTAAAATAATGAAATTCCTGAATACGAGTTATATTGCGCTGTATGATTATATGAAAATCATGGAATGATTAAGTTGTTATTTGAAGGATGTAGTGCGCACGAAGTATAGATTCGATTGATGGTGTTAAGGCATGGTTACTTCTTTGAGTGGTGCTGTGCTAATGGGGCACGTGTCTTTCAGCCCGTTGGGCGGTGCAATTTTTAGATTTGAGCAAAATGTGTGACTCTCGAGAAAGTTCCAATAGGTACAAGGTTTATATATAGCAATTGAGAATTCCTCCAGATTTGTGTATGGATAAAATCTGAGATTTGCATTTGATGGTGCCTCGACTTGCGGAAATTCTGTATGAATATAGATTCTGTATTTTAGTATAAGGAAGGTAAGAAGAACAATTTTAAATTTACATAAGGTATTTTCAAAGTGAGTGTTATAATTGTGTTATTTATGGAGGTGCTTAAGAAGAATACAATTGCTTAAGGGTCGTCGGGCGTTGTGGTTCTATGCTAAGGTTCGTGGGGTGAGTTGTGGTTAAAGATCATGGTGTTTTAGCAAGGATAAGTATCAATTTGAAGGCAAATTCGGAAGGGAATCGAGGAAATAAGACAACTTGGTGGTAGATTGGATCAGTATGGTAATGGATATGATCGGTTCTTTGGGTGCTTATAATGTGGGGATTTTCTACAGGTGCTTTGTGGCAATACTCTTGGGTTTGGTGACCTGCGTGGCTAGGTCGAGTTAGAGAAATTCAGTTCTAATCGCTTGGTTATATGCAAATGAATTTCAAAGTGTTCTTGATAGATTCAACCATGGTTTGAGATGGATATTTTCTATCGACGTGAGGTAACGTGTTGAGTATTGTGATTTTCTACCTGTTGGGATCAAATGGAAGGCTTATGGATAATCGGATATGTATTCTACTTATGACTTAGAATAATTATGAGGTTCTCGTAATTTTCATATGATGGCATAATAGATGCGGTGTGTTTTATGGGATTAAGGTTGGCGTGTGCAAGGTCACAATTTAGTTTTGAAAGAGAGGTCATAAATTCTTAGAGGGCATGGACGGTTTTCGATGTTTAGATGAATGCTATAACTATTTGGTATTGCGTGAGTAGAGCGTACATTTCAGAAGGCGCACTATGTTTTGAATTATGGATATTTCATAGGTATTGTGGCATTTTCCTGGTTGATCGACTGTTGATTTTAAGACGTTGCTATGTGGAACGAAAGAATGGGAGAAATATTCCTCGTGGGATGATTGTGTACGAGAGATGTGTTAGACATTCAGGCGGTGAAGATGGAATAATAAATAGTGATTCGTATGTTCTATGGATTTGGAGACTGTGAGTTCTCAGGAGCAGATTGTTTCGTGGTTGTGGACTGTAAAGTTATGACCAAAGCTATCCAGATGATAATATGTGGTATGACTTAGTCATTATGGATTTTCGGAGGGTTATTTATCTATTTGTGGGTAACCAGAGTTGATTTGGGAGTCCATTGGTAGGCCCAATTAGGATGTGTATTCTACACCGAGTCGGATTGGTTGGCTCCATACTGCTATTTTTGGGGGATGTTCCATTCGGTTGATGTTGAGCTTATTCATATTCTGGAATGATCGGTGAGTTACTCTTTTATGCTACGAGGAGTTGTGATTCACTAGTTATGCACACATGGTGCGGTTCTATTGGGGGCCTTGTGGAGGAATTTGAACGAGATAAGCGTTTGGGTATTGCATGATTGATTGCGTATTGGTTATGTTCTTTCAGGTTTTGTGGGGCATTGCGTCATTTGCCTCTCCGTGGTTATTTATTTTGAGCAGGGTGGCTCGGGTTATATAATATGGACAAACGTTTGGATGGGGTCATGCATTGCAATAGAGTTATGCTAAGGTATGAACCTTGTGTTAGAATCGGGTGATGGTTCTACGGTGTGTGATGGGTTTTCAACATTTCGTTGTGGCAGTACTTGTTAATCTTGCGGCGCAGTTCTCTCATTTGAGTCATTTTCCATGACTGAGTACATTTGAATTGTTGCGTATTGGCGCACCGATGGAACGAGCTGTGGCTCTGAGTTATATTGATGTGACATGTCTATGGGATAGTTGTGTTTAATAATATAAGGTCATTGGACCTAGAATGGGTAATATCAGGTTTGATTTCGGTATATGTGGGACGATAATATTGAAATTCGGCTTAGAAAGTAATTATGGTTCTGGTTTGGGCGAGAGAGCTCCATGACTTGTTTATCTGATAAGAGCTGACCAGATTCTGCGTGTTTCTTTTATCAACAGTGTACGAAGGTTTTGGGATGAGGTTTGGCTTGATATGAGGTTTAAAATACTAGTACTTGGTTGGTTTGAAGTAGTTACCGTGATTAGGAATGGTGCTACGGGCATGCGAGTTATGTAATATGCAAGGTGATTATATCTGTGGTTATAGTTATAGCTTGATGCAGCTTGTTCAGACTCATACAATGTGTAAATGTAAGATTCGTGCCTTGAAAAGAAACTGAAGGTTGGGAATTGAATTCCAAGAATTTGTTTAAATTTTCGGGCTAAGGTTAAATTAAGGATTTTCAGTTGTATTGTGTTGTGAGGCCTATGTGGAATAGGGTGACGCGGGATCACCCCCGGGTACGTGTGTGGTAAGATGGAACAATGATTTGATGGTTTGGAAACAACTCTTGGCATGTTCGAGGACGAACATATGTTTAAGTGGGGGAGAATGTAATGACCCGGCAGGTCATTTTGAGTATTACAATCTTGTTTCCCCATTTACTGCTCTATTTGTGCTTTATAGCTGTTGTATGACTTATCGGGTTAGTTAGTTCGGGTCCGAAGAGAATTTAGAGTTAAATGAGACACTTAGTCTCTTAAATGGAAGGCTTAAGTTGGAAAACTCGACCATATGTCGATTTATGTGTAAACGACCTCGAATTTGAATTATGATGATTCCAATAGCTCCGTATGATGATTTTGGACTTAGAAGCGTGTCCGAAAAATAATTTGGAGGTCCGTAGTGAAATTAGGCTTAAAATGGCGAAAGTTGAATTTTTGGAAGTTTGACCGGGGGGTTGATTTTTGATATCGGGGTCGAAATTCTATTCTGGAAATTTGTAATAGGTCCGTAATGTGAAATGTGACTTGCGTGCAAAATTTGAAGTCACTCCGGATTGATTGGATGTGTTTCGGCACAAGATATAGAATTTGAAAGTTCAACGTTCATTGATTTTGAATTGAGGTGCGATTCGTCGTTTCGATATTGTTAGGTGTGATTTGAGGCCTTGAGTAGGTCCGTATTATGTTATGGGACTTGTTGGTATATTTGATTGAGGTCCCGGGGGACTCGGGTGAGTTTCAGAGGGTTAACGGATCAAATTCGGACTTAAGAAAATGCTGGGACTGCAGCCTACTAGTGTGATCGCACCTGCGAAGCTTTTGAACGCAGGTGCGAAGCCGCATGTGCGCGCAACCAATCGCAGCAACGGCCAAGAGTGGATTTGGGTAGTGCTCGCAGGTGCCAAGAAATGGCCCGCATGTGCGAGGCCGCATGTGCGAAGGGGAATGTGCATCTGCGAGCCCGCAAATGCGAGAAGGGCGCCGCAAATGCGAGATTTTAGAAGGCATGCTATTTCTGAAGGAGCACATTTTCGTCTGCAAAAGCATATGCGCAGGTGCGAGCCCAGGCACCGCAGGTGCAGAAATGCCTGGGCAGTGTTAAAACGAGGGTTCCGAGATTTTTCTCATTTTGGACATTTTGGAGCTCGGTTTGGGCGATTTTGGAGAGGAACTTTTCCACACAACTTGGGGTAAGTGTACTTGACTCCCTTGTGATAATATTCCATGAATATATCTTCATTTTTAGCAATTGGTTGATGCATTTAAAGAGAAAATTGGGGGTATTAGCCTAAAGTTCATAATACGACATTTTGAGTTTTGAACATCGATTTGTAGTCGGAATTGAGTGAAATTAGTATGGTTGAACTTTAATTGGATGGATTGTCGGATTTTGTGAGTTTTATCGGATTCCGAGATGTGGGCCCCACTGATATTTTTTGGGGGATAATTTCGGATTTTTGTGGAAAATATTAGTATTTTGATATGGAATTGATTCCTATAAATTGTGTGGACTGAATCAAATTTATTGTGACTAGATTCAAGCCGTTCGAAAGTTGATAGGCATAGAATGGAATTTCTGGGGCATTGTTTGGCTTGCTCGACATTGGATTCGAGATGTTCGAGTTAAGTAACTCTTCTAATTTTGGAGCTGAGGGTATAAACCCTGAGTATACGTGTTATGTATTTTGTGTTGAGGTGGCGCACATGCAAGGTGATAGGCGTGCACCGTGTGAACTGTATAGTTATTTGAACTTGTCTGAAATCATGAAATCTCTATGTACTAGAGTTATCAAAAATGTGATTCATGCTATAAACTATGTTTAGACTACATGTCTATCCTGTTGGGACCTACCGAGGTCATTTCTGCTATTAAGTTATCTGTTTTCATTGCATTACATACTCAGTCATACGCATTCATATGCATATCATATCTTAGTCTATGTTGTTATTTATTGATACATTATATCATCATTTTTGGGCTGTTTTTATGACATTGTGAGCCCATGAGAGAGAGACTGGAGAGATTGATGACTGAGTGAGGTCAGGGCTCTGATTGATTCTGATATTGATACTGATTTATGATAGAGCTTGGGCTGAAGGAGCCCATCCGGAGTCTGTAACACACCCCTAGTGAGCGCGAATGATATTATTGAGGGATGAATTTCCCTGGACATGGATTTGGCCGAAGTATTTGATACATGGAGATGGATTTCTACGCAGGGTTGGATTGCCCTTTTCCCTCGGTACTGGGTGACTTATAGTCAGTGTTCTATATGTTCTGGGATGGATTTCCCTAGGCCGTGAGGGCCATATACAGTATCGAGTGGTTGAGCATGATGAGTGGAAAGTGTGAGACAGGGAGATTGAGTACTCTGAGAGTGTGAGTACATGAGTCATCTCTGAGATACATGGCATTGGCATGCACACATGATATACAGACATAAAAATGCATTTTCCTGGTTGTCCGATATCATGCCATTCATGATTTTTTACACATATTGATATGTGGGCATAGTGATTCATTTGTCTTACACTGGTTATCTGGAAAGGAAATGAGACATCTTACTTATTTTGGAAAAGATTTTCGGAAAAATTATTGTTTTCAAACTTATTCATATTTTTGGCAAC
The DNA here is from genome assembly GCF_000390325.3 of Nicotiana tomentosiformis. NCBI lineage: Eukaryota > Viridiplantae > Streptophyta > Magnoliopsida > Solanales > Solanaceae > Nicotiana > Nicotiana tomentosiformis. The sequence goes on along the minus strand of NC_090821.1, from coordinate 62,806,209 downwards.
TTCGGTAAACAATTTGGAGTTTTCACTAATGTACTTGAAAGGAATAACTATTTTTTTAAAATCATGATTTAGTTGAGCATTTGTATCTCTGAGTTACTACTTGTATTATTTGCTTTACGTTGTTATAGACTGTTGTGGTCTATTGGTTTGGACCCGACCTTGGTAAAAGCTCGTCACTACTTTCAACCTAAGGCTAGGTTTGTTACTTACTCAGTGCATGAGGTCGGTTGTACTGATACTACACTTCTACATATTGCGTGCAAATATTGGCTATTGTTGTTGTTGTGCTCAATGGTTGCCGGACTTGAAGATGTACCTGCGTTCCGGTTGTAGCTGCCTCTTGTTCATGGTAGCCTTAGATTTATAACAATCTGTTCATGTACATTTCGGACAGATGATGTATTATTTCAAACCAGTTTTGTAAATTCTATTCTTAGAAGCTCATGATTTGTGCTACCAGTTCTTGGGAAAATGTATTGGTTTTATCTATTTTCTTTTAATTAATTGCCTTATTAATTTTATTGGAATTAAATAGTTGGTAATTGGCTTACCTAGCGGGTTGGGTTAGGTGCCATCACGACTTGTTAAATTTTGGGTCGTGACACTTGGATAACAGATATATCCCCAATAACAAGAATGAATTTAGAAGAAAATAAAGATGTATCTAGGAGATGTAAAGTTCTTTGGAACGGGGATAATGGTTTTTAGATTTTTGATGATGATATTAGGTATATTGTTGATTTAAGAGAGAAGACTTGCACTTGTAAAACCTGGATGTGGAGAGGAATTCCATGTCCTCATGTTATTTGTTCCCTATATCACTTAGGACAAAATCTAGATGTCTTGGTTGAACATTGATACAGAAAGACCACCTTCATGAAAGCTTATCAATATTTTATACAACTTATTCCCAACATGAAGATGTGGCAAGAATTATCAAATCCCTCTATTGAGCCACCTGAACCAAAACCAATGCCAGGAAGGCCTAAAAGATGCATGAGAAGAGCAAAGGATGAGCCAACAAAGAAACATGGCGAGCTGTCAAAGAAAGAAGTGAAGATGACTTGTTCAAAGTGTCATGAGTTAGGTCACAACAAAACTGCATGTAAATCAGGGGTAAGATCAATTAATTTTCTATGATTTTAGCATTCTATAATTCACACTAACCGTTTATGCTTCTAGCCTAACATGGTTGATACTCAAGCAAGTCAGTCAACTCAAAGAAGTCAGCCAACTCCAAGGAGGCAGCCAACCTCAACCATGCCTACCATTCCATCCTCAATTTGTGAGGACACATCTGCTTTGAAAAGATGTGGTCAGAGTCAGTCCAGTTCTGTAGGAAGAGGAAGAGGAAGAGGAAGAGTAAGGGAAACGAGATAATTTAGATCAGCAACTACTGCTATGGAAGGAAGGGGCATAGACACACAAGCAACATCTGAAACTCACCAATTAGTAGGATATAAGAGGCCTAAGCAGTCTGGTTTTAGTGTTTATCAAGACACAATGACTGGAAGATCTATACTGAATGCAAGCTAGTTCTATAACCTTGTTTCTTTATTTTACATATCAATTGCTAATTTTAGTATTTTGCAGCCTGGTGCACATTCCGAAAGAGTAATAGCACCTGGTACATTTAGAGATGCATTTGCAACAAATTTTGATCTTGGATTTAAGCCTATGTCTGAAATGGAAAGGAAAATAATTAGTGACTACTTTTCAGTTTCAGAGGATGAGTGCAGTCAGGAATATAAGAAGTTCTAGTCAACCCATGAAGGGGAAATGCTTTAGAAGTCTTTTGTCTATGTTATAGGGCTAGTTAAGTCAAGGTTGTTATGAATCTTTTATTTGATATTTTTTGTTATTGCAATTGTAAGACCCCTATTGGGGCTGCTTTATGTTGTTTTACAACTTGCAGACTTAAGTAGTCGATGATTCAGACCAATTGCCCTTTAGTTTTTGCGATGTTATTCTGGTAACTAAAGAATTGTTGATGCATTTAACTCATTTGTTAAATTTCTGTTGTTAATTTTGTGTTGTTAGTTTCTGTTGTTAAATTTGTTGATGCTTTAGTCAGTTTCCAGTAAGTTCCAGTCAATTTGTGTTGTTAAATTTCAGATGTTAAAATGCAGTTCAGCAGTTTGTGTTATTTAAATTTCAGCTGTTAAAATGCAGTCAGTTCAGCGGCCTTGGACATGGCATTCTCTTAGAATGAAGCTGCAGTCTGTACATAAGAAGTTTCATAAACTATTCTGGAAAACTAGCAATTTCTCATACACGGACTGTAGCATTTTGATTTACATTTGAACCAATACCACTTTATTTTTAACATAACCAGTACATATGCAAAACACGGTATAACAAGCTTCAAATTTTTGATTAACAAGCAAAAGTGAAAGCTACACAAAACCCATCCCAAAAACAAACATTAAGACTGCCATCCTCAACAAAACGAAGGAATAACCAAACAATTCCATGCGATGAACACAACTACAAACACAAAAATCCACTTCTTCCTTGCCCGAGCCAATTTTGCATAATTTTCTTTGACCCTTTTCAGTAAACCATTAATGGTCCTCTTGGCTTGTTCGGGAAAATGTTCGTCATACCATCTAAAGTACTCGCAAGCACCTCGATCCTTCAAAATAAGATGAAACCGAATTTGTTTTAACGAACTTAAACCAATAATTCAAAATATATGGTCGACTTACTTTGTCGAATTTACACCCATAAAATCGTCGACCTGGATTGTAACGACCCAACTAGTCGTTTTGAATTTTAGAATTCCGTTCCCCTAAATAATGTACTTTTAATGATTTATGACTTGCGGGGATGATTGGTTCGGGATTTGGAAGTGTTCAGATTAGAATCGGAACACTTGGTTCCTTAAGTTAGCTTTAAAATGCCAAGTTTGACTTTGGTCAATATTTTGAGAAAACGATCCCGGAATCAGGATTTGACGATTCCAATAGGTTCGTATGATAATTTTGGACTTGGGCATATGTTCGAATCGGGTTTTGGATAACCCGAGAGCGTTTTGGCACTTAATAGTGAAAGTCAACTATTTAAAGGTTTAAAGTACTTTAAAATTTGGTTTGGAGTAGGTTTTGGAGTAATTGAAGTCCGTTTGGAATTACGAGTCTGAGAATAGTTTTGCATAGTGATTTAAGACTTGCACGCAAAATTTCGTATATTTCCGGATAGTTTAAGTACGTTTCGGCGCATTGGAAGTAAATTGAAGAACTTGAAGTTCTTAAGTTTGATTCAATTTGATTTGGGGTATGATTCTTAGATTTGATGTTCTTTTACACATTTTGTGAGTTCGAGCGAGTCCGTTTTATGATTTCAAACCTGTTG